>NW_027509096.1:0-31563 GCF_051911475.1 Siphateles boraxobius
GTTCATTTGAACTTTCTATTCATCAAAGAATCCTGAAAAATACAATATATCACAGTTTCCACTAAAATATGAAGCAGCAAATCAACATATTAGAATGATTTCTGAACTTATTTCTATAATGACTTCTAACATGATTTCAAACGTTTGACGTTGAGTTTATTGTTCGTTGATGATAATGTGTGTTTGAGATACACCAGATTTGAGCATTAATATAAAATCGTTTAAAGATAATGTGACAATGCAGAACCAGTTTTGTTAAATAATCTTTATTTACATGCAGAGAAACAGTGATGAGCTGAAGGTCACACACACACACACACACACACACACACACACACACACACTGAGGCGTGTGTTTGCTGATTTAATATCAGACGCTTATAAACAAATCAAACAATGTGACGAACAGGATCTTCTGAGTGTTAGTGTGATTCTCGATCCTCTCAGAAACGCTTCAGAACGCAGATATTCTGACAGAACTCGAAACTTAATAATTCTCAAAAGCAAACATTTGACGGGCGACGTCACGTGACTAAATTAACCCTGTGTCCTCAGTTCTGCACAGCGAGGTTATGGAAGCTCGTTTCTGCCACGGAGTAAAAAAATATAATTGCGACCTTTTCTCACAATTCTGACTTTTTTTCTTTTTTTGTTGTTGCAATTTTCGCAATTGTGAGAAAAAAGTCAGAATTACACTAAATAAACTCGCAATTCCAAAGAAGTCCGAAGTGTAAGAAAAAGTCAAAATTGCAAAAAAACTTGCATTTGCGAGAAAAAAGTCAGAATTGTGAAGAAAAGTCAGAATTGCACAAAATAAACTTGCAATTCCAAAAAAGTCTGAATTGTAATAAACTCGCAATTGTGAGTAAAAACTCCGAATTACACGAAATAAACTCACAATTTAAAAAAAGGCAGAATTGCATGAAATGAACACAATTGTGTGATAAAAAGCATCAAATACCACAATTCCCTATTTTAGTATTCTGTGGTGCATCATGGGATGTGCTGTTGCCTGATGGGAAAACACAGTCCTGTACGAGTGCACAGACTCCAGGCGCGGTGTAAAAGCTCTCTCTGCGGTTAAAGATATACATATTTAAATCCTGTCGTTGTAAAAGAGTCCGTGAGAGGCTGGCCTCCCCGTGAGCGCTCATTATAGAGTCAGCTGATCCTCTGACGTCACGATTGGCCGGGCGAACTCCACGAAGTCGTCGATGAGCACCGGCCACGCTCCTGCGATCAAACACTCAGCATTAATGCAGTCACACGCTGAACATCTTTATTATCTTCAAATTCTAAAACGGGTAAATATAGAAATATAAATAATAAAGTGCAGCACATGCATTGACAGTGGAAACTTAGATCTGATTATTTTTCCTCATGAATTTATGATTGACCTGAAGAATGAAAGCTGTATCATATACTAGGATATTTATATGAGCAATATTACATTTTCATTGTATTTTTAATCAAATAAATGCAGCCTTCGTGAGCAAAAGAGATTTCTTTTAAACATTAGAGATCGTACGGATCCAGCGGCAGTGTGATGTGTGTGTAGAGAGACGTTTCATCATCCAATCACGTCCCTGTCGAACATTTTCCCCTCATTGAATATTCAGTTTTTATGAAAGTTTGTTTCCGCATGGAATAAAAGACTAGTTGGGTCTGAAATGCGTCTCTGACAGAAGCTCTCAGTCTCACCCTCCTCGTCGTAGTTCGACATGTCGTCGGCGATCACGTTCCCGAAGTCCAGCAGCAGATTCCACGTGTCTTTAGAGATGGGTTTTTTATGATGCTCCTTTACGGACACAACAAACAGAAGCAAAACTGTTATCGATCCATCAGAACCCCCATCAGAACCATCATCAGAACCCTCGTCAGAACCCCCATCAGAACCCCCATCAGAACCCCCATCAGAACCCCCATCAGAACCACCATCAGAACCATCATCAGAACCCTCGTCAGAACCCCCATCAGAACCCCCATCAGAACCCCCATCAGAACCATCATCAGAACCCTCATCAGAACCATCATCAGAACCCTCATCAGAACCATCATCAGAACCCTCGTCAGAACCCCCATCAGAACCATCATCAGAACCCCCATCAGAACCATCATCAGAACCCTCGTCAGAACCCCCATCAGAACCCCCATCAGAACCATCATCAGAACCCTCATCAGAACCCTCGTCAGAACCCCCATCAGAACCATCATCAGAACCCTCATCAGAACCCCCATCAGAACCCCCGTCAGAACCCCCATCAGAACCCTCATCAGAACCCTCATCAGAACCCCCGTCAGAACCCCCATCAGAACCCTCGTCAGAACCCCCATCAGAACCATCATCAGAACCCTCATCAGAACCCCCATCAGAACCCCCGTCAGAACCCCCATCAGAACCCTCATCAGAACCATCATCAGAACCCTCGTCAGAACCATCATCAGAACCCTCATCAGAACTACCATCAGAACCCCCATCAGAACCATCATCAGAACCCCCGTCAGAACCCCCATCAGAACCCCCATCAGAACCATCATCAGAACCCCCATCAGAACCATCATCAGAACCACCATCAGAACCCCCATCAGAACCACCATCAGAACCCCCATCAGAACCCTCATCAGAACCACCATCAGAACCCCCATCAGAACCATCATCAGAACCCTCGTCAGAACCCTCATCAGAACCCCCATCAGAACCCCCATCAGAACCATCATCAGAACCCTCGTCAGAACCCTCATCAGAACCCCCATCAGAAGCCTCGTCAGAACCCCCATCAGAAGCCTCGTCAGAACCCCCATCAGAACCCCCATCAGAACCCCCATCAGAACCATCATCAGAACCCTCGTCAGAACCCTCATCAGAACCCCCATCAGAAGCCTCGTCAGAACCCCCATCAGAACCCCCATCAGAACCCCCATCAGAACCCTCGTCAGAACCCTCATCAGAACCCCCATCAGAACCCCCATAGCAACCATCGTCATAACCCTCATCAGAACCCCCATCAGAACCCCCATAGCAACCATCGTCATAACCCTCATCAGAACCCCCATCAGAACCATCATCAGAACCCTCGTCAGAACCCTCATCAGAACCCTCGTCAGAACCCCCATCAGAACCCCCATCAGAACCATCATCAGAACCCTCGTCAGAACCCCCATCAGAACCATCATCAGAACCCTCGTCAGAACCCCCATCAGAACCCCCATCAGAACCATCATCAGAACCCTCGTCAGAACCCTCATCAGAACCCTCGTCAGAACCCCCATCAGAACCCCCATCAGAACCATCATCAGAACCCCCATCAGAACCATCATCAGAACCCCCATCAGAACCCCCATCAGAACCCCCATCTGAACCATCATCAGAACCCCCATCAGAACCATCATCAGAACCCTCGTCAGAACCCCCATCAGAACCCTCATCAGAACCCCCATCAGAACCCCCATCAGAACCATCATCAGAACCCCCATCAGAACCCCCATCAGAACCCCCATCTGAACCATCATCAGAACCCCCATCAGAACCATCATCAGAACCCTCGTCAGAACCCCCATCAGAACCCCCATCAGAACCATCATCAGAACCCCCATCAGATCCATCGTCAGAACCCTCGTCAGAACCCTCGTCAGAACCCCCATCAGAACCATCATCAGAACCCCCATCAGAACCCTCGTCAGAACCCTCATCAGAACCCTCATCAGAACCCTCATCAGAACCCCCATCAGAACCCTCGTCAGAACCCTCGTCAGAACCCTCATTAGAACCCCCATCAGAACCATCATCAGAACCCCCATCAGAACCATCGTCAGAACCCTCGTCAGAACCCTCGTCAGAACCCCCATCAGAACCATCATCAGAACCCCCATCAGAACCCTCGTCAGAACCCTCATCAGAACCCCCATCAGAACCCCCATCAGAACCATCATCAGAACCCTTGTCAGAACCCCCATCAGAACCTCATTCAGTGTGAAACACATACAGTATCACTGACAAATAGACCTGGCAACGATTAATCGCATCCAAAATAAAAGTTTGTTTACATAATATATGCGTGTGTACTGTGTATAATTATAATATATATATATAATAGGGTTAGGTGTATCTATACTGTATATATATACATAAATAAATACCACATTCGTGCATGTATATATTTAAGAAAACCCAAACTTTTTTTTTGGATGCGATTAATTGTTGCACAGCACAACTCACAAAAAAATGCTTTTCTTACTTAGTATTTTTGTCTTGTTTCCAGTCCAAATATCAAACATTTCTTAAATCAAGATGCATTTACTGAAGTAAAATGACAAGACATTAAGTCTTGTTATCTGGGGAAAAGAGAGTTTTTGCCTGAAAAGAGCAAAATTACAGCCGATAAAAAAAAAAATCTTGTTTCTGTTTGAATTAAGATTATTTTTCTGACCCCATTGGCAGATAATTTTGCTTTTTTTAAGCATCAACTCACTTCATTTAGATCAATTCCCCCGGAAAAAAGGGCATAATATCTTATATCATTTACTCATCTGTCGCCTTTGGCTTTTGGCTCGCTTAGTTGGAAACATTTAATTTTATGTTTAACAATATTTTTACAACATTATTTTCCTGTTATCTCTGTAAAGCTGCTTTGAAGTAATCTGTACTGTAAAAAGCGCTATATAAAGGTGACCAGACTCATCTAGTAAATCCATCTTGATTTTAGAATTTGTAGATATTTGGACTGGAAACAAGACAAAAATACTAAGTAAGAAAAGCATTTTTCTGCATTGCAGGACTGGTTTTGTTCAGTATGTGGTCGAGATCCCGTCATGTGTCTCTTCAGTTCCTCATTCTGATTGATTATATATGGATTGATTAAGTAAAGCAGTGACGTACCAGAAGGAAAGTGTTCCAGAGGTGGAGAAACTTGAAGCGTCCGGTGAGAATGAGGTTCCAGTAGGCCACGGCCATCTCCAGATCTGAGACAGAGAGGATCATGGGTCACTGCAAACACCGGCTCATCACAGCACAGATGTTCACTGCACCACTCGCTCACCTAAAGCCTTCTGACCCGGGCTCTTGGCGAAGGTAAACGTGAACTGATAGAAGTCTCTGAACTTCCCAGAATCCTTCAGCTCCTGCTCTAGTCTGGGTAGAAGACTCTTCAACTTCTCTGGACTGTCACATCTAGACAAACAAGCAGTGTAAGAGTTAAATCCAGCGTGGTCAGAAATCACATTAAACACTGAAACGATATCGCTTTCCTCATTCAAACTGATTTATAACCCGTATATATATATATATATATATATGATTGACCTGAAGAATGAAAGCTGGATCATATATAGGGACAAAAATGGTGGATTTTGATTGGTCAGATCGCATGTCAATCAAATTCCCTGAGAAGGATGAATTGACGCTAATTTAAAAGTGAAAGTGAAGTGCGCACTGACACTGCTTTTTATAAGCGATGTAAAAAAAAATTAGTTTAGTTTTCAAATTAGCGCCAATTCAGGGCACAATAACAAAACCGTGTTGCTCCGCACGACCGCACCATTATACGCGCCCGAGCAAACGCGCGCATTTTACGTTTGCCTTTAAATTAGCGATTTAAAAGCCCCCGCCGGTGATGTCACACGTCGATTAACCGGTGGGAAAATATCCTCACCGTCACATCCCTAATATAAATGTATACATGTTAAATAAACCCAATGTACCTGGAAAAACGTGGTTTATTTAACTAGTGTTTTTTTCATATTTGTCAATTGTTTGTAATTTGATTCATTCTTTTTTTATATAGGCCAAACAAAAACAAAATAACTAAATTATATCTGTCGTTATCATGAAATAATATGTTGCACATTTCAATGCACTTTTTTGTTGTAGGCATACAGAGTATGTTACATTATTTCAGCATTTAGTTATAGACGTAATATAGGCTCAAAGATGGCCAAATAAAAATATTTTAATTATTTATTTATTTTGAAGTTATATTGTGCTTTGTTGGTATAATGTCTGCTGGAATGTTAAAAAATGTTTAGTGTTAAATAAATATTTTTAAATTGTAGTTTTGTAATTGATTTTACTTTAAAAAGCAAGACAAAATAGTAAAAAGCACATTTTGACTATAAAATGTATGCAATGGTTAAAAATTGGCAAAATAAATGGGGGAAAAAAATGCACAAAAAAACACGGTATTCGGTATTCGGATTTTAAAAAACGGTAAAAAAAAAAAGAAAAAAAAAAGGTATTCGGTATTCGGATAAAAAAAAAAAACGGTAAAAAAAAGAAAAAAAAAACGGTATTCGGCCAATAATTTTAATTTCAGTGACATCACTAATCATATACTTAAAGGGGGGGTTGATTATGATTTCACTTTTCTAACTGTAGTTGGTGTGTATTGTTGCTGTTTGATCATAAACAATATCTGCAAAGTTACGACGCTCAAAGTTCAGAGCAAAGGGAGAGATTTACTTTTACAGAAATCGCTTTTTAAGGACTACAACAAACGGCTGGTAGGAACTACACGAGGTTCTTCACTGGTTAGTGACATCACAAACCCTAGAATTTACATAAACCCCGCCCCCAGGAATGTGATTTATAGATATGCTAGTCAATGAGTAGAAGATAGTTAACTCCACATCAGCTACACACATTCATCAACTAACCGTTCAGAAATGTTGTATTCCACGTGTTATCACTTCTCCTTGAGTCTCTCCATCTTTGTCCGGCTCCGGTTTGAACATACAAGGCTAAAAGTTTTTGAAAATTTCACAGACACACTCTTGAAGCTCCGCCCCCTGCGCCGCCGGGAGCAGCAGCTCATTTGCATTTAAAGGGACATACACAAACGGTGCGTTTTTGCTCACCCTCAAAAAGTGAGAATTTTAACATGCAAAAAAAAAATATCTGTGGCGTATTTTGAGCTAAAACTTCACATACACACTCTGGGGACATCAGAGACTTATTTTACATCATGTGAAAGGGTATTATACCACCCCTTTAACTTTGCGTGAAAAGATTGTATTTGTGTTTTATCGAAAAAATTAAACACTGATCTCATATTTATTGTCTTTCAATAATTCACATTTTAATATATATGTTTTTTTTCTAGGGTTTTCCAGGACTTCAATTTCAAAAAGTCAAATTCAAGCACCTTGTACGAAACCCTGTGCAGCTTTTCATCTCGCAATTCTTGAAACGATCTTGTAATTGCAAGAAATAAAGTCAGGATTGCGAGATAAAAAGATGCAGCACTTGTTAGTGTCCGGATAAAGCTGACGGGACACGTCTCACCCCAGATCCGACATGCCGTCCAGGAACTCTTCGCGACTGAACTCGCACTGCGTCGCCGCTCTGAACTTCCACGCTACGATTAGCACGCCGACGCTAGCGGGATCCAGAACCAGGTCGTCGCAGAACTGCTGGATTCCCTCGAGTCCGATCTTGTTCTCCTCGTGAGGATCTGCAGACAGAAGCAGCAGCAGCACAAATGAAGGAACACACACACACACACACACACACACACTTGGCGGCTCACCTTTATAGCGGTTGTAGAGCTGGTCCAGCTTCTTGCGGTCCATGGGCTCTCGGTGGTTCTGGAAGTGGTTGCTCGAGGTCGTGTCTCGTCTCCAGTCATTGTGGGTCAGGCAGAACAGAGCGGTTCTCTCTGCGGCCCGGCCGAAGGACATGACCTGCCGGATCTTCTCCTTCTGGGTCGCCTTCAGTTTATGCTGGAAGAACAACACCACCGTTACTTACACTCGCGTCTCTGCACTTACACAGCGCTTTAACTATAGAGTTTCACAGCAGCTTTACACTGATAATAGGAGATTACAGTAACTTTTCGGCTTTACAGCAGATCTAGAATAAAGTTATTGTCCAGATAAAGTTAGTTTTGATTGATTCACTTCCGTTGTAAAGAACATTAGTTATTAACTTAGCGGCCGCTAACACACACCGTTCTAACAGAAACTCTTAGTGTGTTCTGGACGTTCATTTACACACAACAGTGTTTGAGCTCGAGAACTTAAACTTTATAACAGGATCCAACGTGCAAGTTTTTAAAACGTTATCATCTCTTTGCAAACTTCAAAAACCTGAATCTGTGAAACGATCAATCGTCAATCTGTGTTTGAATATATATGTGCGCAGGCGTGTAATCTGTATTTACAAATTGACCGCAACAAATTACTTGTCGGGCCTTAAAAATTACAGAATAATATCAGTACAGGGCTGAAGGGAAGGAGGCCTTCAACACCATTAATTACAGTAAACAGAGTCAGTCATCAAGACCATCACCAGTGTGACTCGACAGCGACAACTCCACAAGCCGGACAAACATCTACCATACATTTATGCCAGAATACCAGTTACTAGGTTAAAATCATTTTTCACGCGAGAGGATTTGTGAATGACACTGAAGCGACGCAACTAACGGTAGGTCACGTGACAGTACATTTCATTCATATAACCATTCATCTTTGAAAACATCCCAAACGATTATGTAAATTGTAATTTTTACCTTCTTCTATGTATGCCCCCATGTTCGTGTTCCTTATTCTGTATTATACATCTTTTGTACTGAATAAAAAAAAACGCGAACGTGCTTTTTAACGGTCGTGAAGTTCAAATTAAAATGTATTTATGTTAACGTTACAGAGATAGACTTTTTTATTATAATTGCTTGAAATAAGTAGGAATAGTGAGATGAAATAAGTAGGAATAAGTTAGGCCTAGTGAGATAAAAAAAGTCAGAATTACCGTTTTTTGTTTATTATTTAACTTATTTTGTTGCGGAGTTAAGCTTCAATAAAGGGTAACGTTAAACTGACATCACAGTTAGTACTTTCAATAATGATTGTTCGAACACTCAAAATTGAAAATTAAACATGTATGAATCGCCTGAACTAAACGTTAATCCAACAGTTAGCATAAATCAGTGGTGGTACCGTGCTATAATACCATAGTATTTGGATCAATGACGTGACGCCTGAATTTTCTGTCCGATTGCATTTGTTCAGGTAAAAACAGGTTTATATGCATAAAAAGATACTGTATATTTGTAGTACCTCTCCAATGTATGTACTCACTTTAACTTAAAAAAAACGTAGTTATTAGTAACTTTTTTTGATATTTTAATTGTCAAAATATCATGTGGTGCAACCGTCCGGCCCTAACTTCTGTTTTGAAAACGTCTTTAAAATTACTCTAAATTTATTTAAAAATATTTTCTGCACTCTTTGGCATGAAGTGTTTTGTAATTCTGTAAAAGAAATCAAAGCATTTGTAGTTATATTTCCATCATAATATACAAACAAACTTTGTCCGATGATGTCCATTTTATGAAATATCATGTGGTGCGACCATCAATGAACTACCATTTTGGGACTTTTATGTTGAAAACTATTCAAACACAGGAAGTTACATCATATACCAATTTACGAAGGACCCATGGAAGCCACAAGCAGGTTTGTAATTCTCTCAAATAGGAAAAAAAATAAACCTTTGTAATGGTTGGTATGCAGTTACCAAAGTTGGATGTCATGTGGTATGACCTTAAAAAAAATTTAATATTAAAGTTATTTCTACAAATATATATTTTTATTCTCTAAATTTTATATTGACCTTTTTTCGGAAAGCTAGCTTGTTTTGTTTAGGTGACCAATTCTGTGCCTGTAAATTTTGACTGAACTTGAAAATATCATGTGGTGTGACCAAATATCATGTGGTGTGACCAAATATCATGTGGTGTGACCAAATATCATGTGGTGTGACCACTGCAGACTGCTTTTCATGATAGATATATGTCCTAGATTGGCAGGTTTTGTGCTTTTATATTCAATTGATGGTTTATATAGAAAAAGTACTTTAATTTAGTATAATTTGGAATAGATTTTAATGCAATTTGGGATTTTTTTTATATTTCAGACGGTTTATGTTTACTCTTTGTACAATATGAGAAAAATGCAACAAAAAAGTAATAGCATGTAATTTTAGTTTAGTAATTATGCATTTATTAGTAATGTATTTATTATTGCCTATTTATTTAAAACTATGTTAATATATTTTACCAGATGCCAATGCCAAGTGAAGTAAACATTCTGACCCTGCAGGAAGAGTGGAGTACCTTGCTAGGATAAGAGTGAAATATTAATAGTTTAAAATAGCTGATTTCTATGTGAATATTTATAGTAAAGTGTAATTTATTCATGTGATCAAAGCTGAATTTTCAGCATCATTACTCCAGTCTTCAGTGTCACATGATCCTTCAGAAATCACTATAATATGATGATTTGATGATCAAGAAACTTGATTATTATCGATGCTCTAGATCTAACGCTCAATTTCCGGATTGAGGATTTTAGTTACTACTGGAAATTGTGATAATTTTTATATGTCAGGATTATTTGATGAATAGAAAGTTCAAAAGAACAGCATTTATTTTAAATAGAATCTTTTGTAACATTCTAGCCTAAATATCTTTACAGTCGCTTTTTTATCAATTTAATTTATCCTTGATTAATAAAAGTATTAATTACTTTTAAAAAAACTATTGACTCCAAATGTTACCTATATACAATATTTGTATGTATATATATATATATATATAACATTATTATTTGTTAGAAAGAAATTCTAAGTCAAGTTAAATGAAATGGTGCACTTATGTTTGCGATGTGATTTTTTATTAAAAAAATGTTTATAAAATGTTTGTGTTCAGGAAAATTCAGTGAATTTTGTATAAAATTTAGTTTAAATCTATTTTTTGTATAAAATGCATTGTTCATTGATCTCTTTAAATAGATTTGTAACTATATAAGGTCTTCGTTGTCATTTGGAGCGACCACTCATCATGTGGTGTGACCAATAAAAGGAATCTCTGTATTAAATTTAAAATAAAATATCTTATTTCTGTGGCTGAAATATGAATCACTGATAAAGTATGCTTAAGTGAATGATATTTTTAAAACATTTTTATCAGTTTTATGTGATTTACAGGAAAAATAAGTCTGTTAACTAGATTTAAGGCGGCAACTCTAAAATTATAGAACAAAATAATGTGATCATTATTTACAAAAACTTAAAAGAAATGCAAATACTTTGTTTCTAAACACTTTAACTACTAAGAACTTGTAAAAAAATGTTAAGGAAATTATTTAATTTTAAGATAAATCACGGTCACACCACATGACATTTTTTAAGGCTATGGCCAATTCATCTAGATGAAAAAACACTAAAATCACTTAGATTAAACATTTTATATGAATTTAGGTGTACACAACATCCTTAATGTTTGAACAATTGCAACAGGTATTATTATTTTTTGTATTTTAAAATCGGCCTGTTGAAAATCCTTATACGTCATTGGCCCATTTATTACCACATTAATATATCGTCGTGATATTAACAGTGCATTACCATGGTACGTGTAGTTTTGAGTTTATGAAGAGCTATGATGATTATGAGTGTCGGAACCGCGTGCAGAAGGACGATCGGTTCCGGTGACCCGCTTTGATTCGGATCTCGCAAAACACCGTTTCCCTCATAAACTGACGCGCGGAAACAGCGTGAGAATAAGCGCAGAACGAGCGTCTATTGTTAGCAGTCTTTATATATTACAGATAAACACAAAACACTGCCCCCTGCGCGCTCACCTACCATCTCCAGCCGAGCTGCCTGTGCGCATGCGCGGAAACCAGCTGGCGCTCGGGGGAACTCTGGGAAATGTAGTTTTTAAACATGCCCTGCTCTCGAAAATTCAAGCTATCTGAGCTACTTAAATGGTTTGCATAATGTCAAAACTTTTACAAACACGGCATTGATGTTACCAAGCATTTAAAATTTATTGATTGTGGATTATTTGTAATTGAAAAAGTTTGATATTAGTAATTAACGTATGTGACAAAATCATACAGCTAAACCTGTAAGTTTTCTATATTTAGTCATATTCATTGACTGACTCAGATAATTCTAGTCATTAGCTGCATTTCTATGGAAGCTCATTTCCGCCATATGGCCTAAGGGAAAATCTTTTGTAAATCATTTATAACTTAAAAGGTAACAATTATGATATAAAAAGTAGAAATTATGACAAAGACAAAACTATGACTTAAGAAGACATTAAAAGTCGAACTTATGACAATCAAATTATTTTGACTTCACAGTTTCCAATTTTATCTTATAAATGACATAGCATGTCATTATTTTGATTTAGAATGTAATATCACCCCCCATTAGTTTTGTCATGCGCGGTGCGGAAGGAAAACTACAATCCCCAGAATTCCACGCGCTGTTGTGATTCAGTTCTGTTTTCAGCACTACTAACATGAAACCGCTGAAAAACTAATCCTGACAGAGCTGACAGCACACAAAAGTTAATGTTAATGTTCGTCAATCTTCCGCGAACTTTCGGTGTAGTCTAGTTTGAGGAGCATTACTCTCTCTCTCTCACTCTCTCTATCTCTCTCTCTCTCTCTCTCTTTCTCTCTCTCTCTCAGTCTACCTCTCTCTCCGGGAAGTCGTTTACCTGCTCCGTGAATCGAGCGAGCGCGGATCTCACCGTTACCGTAACCGGGCGTCCGTGCGCGAGCCGCGCGCCGCTGCTGTCCGGTGAGGTGCGCGCGCAGCATGTGACGTCACAAGAGCGCGATTGTTTCCTCCGTTTACTGACGAGTTCTTGCCTTGCAGTGAACTGCATCACACACACCAGGTATGCGTTTCTTCTCTCTCTCTGTTTATTAGCGTTGATGTTATCTTGCAGAATGCCATGTAGAAAATGTACTTGAAGTGGATGACTGACAACCGTCAAGGTTACCTGAATAAATAATAATTATAACAATTACGCGTTTGATGGACAGATCAGATCACCCGCATAATTCTGAATATTATAGTGATTTATAGTCGCGTGAAGTCAGTTGACATTGATCAGTTATTTTGTTTATTGATTTTTAAACATCAGAAACATGTCATCATCGCTGTGTGTCAGTTGATAATGTGTATCATCTTATATTACACTTATTAGAATGTGGATTAAATATTTAATTAAAAATGTATATTATCTTTTAAAAAATAGTATTTGTAAAATTAGTATTAGTATAAAGTATTTTTTGTATGTTTTCTGTCTGTCCCTGAATTACCAGGGTTATTATTATTATTATTATTATTATGGTTTGCTAAAACTAAAACCATAAAAAACATGTTCTTGACCTGAAAGAAAGTCAACTGAAATAAACTAAACTAAAACTTAAACGTATTTTATTTCAGTTAGTTGCCAAGGCAATATTTCTCAGTTTCATTTACTTTAACTTGATGTACTAAAATAGCTGAAATTAAGAATAAAACAATTTATTAATTAAAACATTTTTAAAAAACGAATAAAAATGTGGAAAACGTAAGACAAATTTGCTAAAATTCAAATGAAAACAGAAATTCTAAACATTCAAACTAATTAAAAATATTAATAAAGACTATAAAAACATCTCAACGATACTAAAATAACACAAGTTTTAGAAAATGAACCCAACCATGAGATCCTAGGATTTTATCCTTTTACGATTTTATCATAGACTGTAAAACTCCTCCCTCCTGCATATTCCACTTTTGACAGCCAATCAGAATCGATCCTGCTTTAAAGAGCTCGAGCATTTAAAGCGACAGGCGACAAAACTATGTCGTGCGCTATTCTGGACGCGGATACATTAATCGTACGGGCCTTTAAACAATGAGCTGCTATTTCTATATACTTGAAATAGTATAATAAAGTACATATTTTAAAGTAAGCCTCTCATTCATTTCCCAACAGAAAACACATGAAATTAGCTGTGTCATTATGTGAGAAATCCACCCTGTTATACCACATTCCATTATCAACACGTCATTAATATTCTCTGATGAGGTGAACTTTGTTTTTGTTGAATTCCACACTGATTCAGGGATGAAATGCTGAGGAATATGAGGCGTATCTCTGCAGGATGTAGGTGTGCTGGGCCGGTAAACACACTTCAGGGTTGTTTGTCTAGTTAGTAACACACCTTCACGAGTCTTTAGTGTTCATATGTCTGGTGAGTACTTGAGTTTCATATCTAATGGCTCTTCAATCATGTGTTAGAGTAATATTAATTTAACTCCCAGAGGAAGGCATGTAGCTGAAACGCGTTGGAGTTTTTTAGATGGTAATTTGACCAAGCCGTAATAATAAAGGCTTTTTAAGTTTTTCACTTGAGAGTGCCTTGGAGTTCTTCTTTTCTGATTTTTAATATTCATTTACTGTCTGTGTGGATCAGTGTTATTTTAGTATCCTTAGCTCTGCTTCCATCCAAAGTTGAGAAAGTTTATGGCATAAAACACTTGTGACCGTTTCCATCCCACGTGTTCAAGAGAATAAAATCGTCACTTCTTGGCACAAAATATTAGTAATAAAACTGTTTTATTGTTAAAAAAAAGTTTCTGCAATTGTGCTCTTTTTCCCTCCATCATAAATGAATGTATCTAATAAAGTTTTAAATATGGATATTTTTCTTACACAAACGCAACGTTTCAATTCAGAAGGCCTTTATTAACCCCCGCAGAGCCTGGGGAGCACTTTAATCATGGATAAATACACTTTTATGATTGATAAATACACTTTTATGATGGATAGATGCACTTTTATGATGGATAAATACACTTTTATGATGGATAGTTGCACTTTTATGATGGATAGATGCACTTTTATGATGGATAGATGCACTTTTATGATGGACAGATGCACTTTTATGATGGATAGTTGCACTTTTATGATGGATAGATGCACTTTTATGATGGATAGTTGCACTTTTATGATGGATAGATGCACTTTTATGATGGATAAATACACTTTTATGATGGATAGATGCACTTTTATGATGGATAGATGCACTTTTATGATGGATAGATGCACTTTTATGATGGATAGATGCACTTTTATGATGGATAGATGCACTTTTATGATGGATAAATACACTTTTATGATGGATAAATGCACTTTTATGATGGATAGATGCACTTTTATGATGGATAAATACACTTTTATGATGGATAAATGCACTTTTATGATGGATAGATGCACTTTTATGATGGATAAATAAACTTTTATGATGGATAGATGCACTTTTATGATGGATAAATAAACTTTTATGATGGATAGATGCACTTTTATGATGGATAGATGCACTTTTATGATGGATAGATGCACTTTTATGATGGATAAATAAACTTTTATGATGGATAGATGCACTTTTATGATGGATAGATGCACTTTTATGATGGATAAATAAACTTTTATGATGGATAGATGCACTTTTATGATGGATAAATACACTTTTATGATGGATAGATGCACTTTTATGATGGATAGATGCACTTTTATGATGGATAAATACACTTTTATGATGGATAAATGCACTTTTATGATGGATAGATGCACTTTTATGATGGATAAATACACTTTTATGATGGATAGATGCACTTTTATGATGGATAAATAAACTTTTATGATGGATAGATGCACTTTTATGATGGATAAATACACTTTTATGATGGATAGATGCACTTTTATGATGGATAGATGCACTTTTATGATGGATAAATACACTTTTATGATGGATAGATGCACTTTTATGATGGATAGATGCACTTTTATGATGGATAGATGCACTTTTATGATGGATAAATAAACTTTTATGATGGATAGATGCACTTTTATGATGGATAGATGCACTTTTATGATGGATAAATAAACTTTTATGATGGATAGATGCACTTTTATGATGGATAGATGCACTTTTATGATGGATAAATAAACTTTTATGATGGATAGATGCACTTTTATGATGGATAGATGCACTTTTATGATGGATAAATACACTTTTATGATGGATAGATGCACTTTTATGATGGATAAATACACTTTTATGATGGATAGATGCACTTTTATGATGGATAGATGCACTTTTATGATGGATAGATGCACTTTTATGATGGATAGATGCACTTTTATGATGGATAAATACACTTTTATGATGGATAAATGCACTTTTATGATGGATAGATGCACTTTTATGATGGATAGATGCACTTTTATGATGGATAAATAAACTTTTATGATGGATAGATGCACTTTTATGATGGATAAATAAACTTTTATGATGGATAAATAAACTTTTATGATGGATAGATGCACTTTTATGATGGATAAATAAACTTTTATGATGGATAGATGCACTTTTATGATGGATAGATGCACTTTTATGATGGATAAATAAACTTTTATGATGGATAGATGCACTTTTATGATGGATAGATGCACTTTTATGATGGATAAATAAACTTTTATGATGGATAGATGCACTTTTATGATGGATAAATACACTTTTATGATGGATAAATGCACTTTTATGATGGATAGATGCACTTTTATGATGGATAGATGCACTTTTATGATGGATAAATAAACTTTTATGATGGATAGATGCACTTTTATGATGGATAAATACACTTTTATGATGGATAAATACACTTTAATGATGGATAGATGCACTTTTATGATTGACAGATGCACTTTTATGATGGATAAATACACTTTAATGATGGATAGATGCACTTTTATGATTGACAGATGCACTTTTATGATGGATAGATGCACTTTTATGATGGATAAATACACTTTTATGATGGATAAATACACTTTAATGATGGATAGATGCACTTTTATGATGGATAAATACACTTTTATGATGGATAAATGCACTTTTATGATGGATAGATGCACTTTTATGATGGATAGATGCACTTTTATGATGGATAAATAAACTTTTATGATGGATAGATGCACTTTTATGATGGATAAATACACTTTTATGATGGATAAATACACTTTAATGATGGATAGATGCACTTTTATGATTGACAGATGCACTTTTATGATGGATAAATACACTTTAATGATGGATAGATGCACTTTTATGATTGACAGATGCACTTTTATGATGGATAAATACACTTTTATGATGGATAAATAAACTTTTATGATGGATAGATGCACTTTTATGATGGATAAATACACTTTTATGATGGATAAATGCACTTTTATGATGGATAGATGCACTTTTATGATGGATAGATGCACTTTTATGATGGATAAATAAACTTTTATGATGGATAGATGCACTTTTATGATGGATAAATACACTTTTATGATGGATAAATACACTTTAATGATGGATAGATGCACTTTTATGATTGACAGATGCACTTTTATGATGGATAAATACACTTTAATGATGGTTAGATGCACTTTTATGATTGACAGATGCACTTTTATGATGGATAGATGCACTTTTATGATGGATAAATACACTTTTATGATGGATAAATACACTTTAATGATGGACAGATGCACTTTTATGATTGACAGATGCACTTTTATGATGGATAGATGCACTTTTATGATTGATAGATGCACTTTTATGATTGATAGATGCACTTTTATGATGGATAGATGCACTTTTATGATGGACAGGTGCACTTTTATGATTGATAGATGCACTTTTATGAGGGACAGATGCACTTTTATGATGGATAGATGCACTTTTATGATGGATATATGCACTTTTATGATGGATAGATGCACTTTTATGATGGATAGATGCACTTTTATGATGGATAGTTGCACTTTTATGATGGATAGATGCACTTTTATGATGGATAGATGCACTTTTATGATGGACAGATGCACTTTTATGATGGATAGTTGCACTTTTATGATGGATAGATGCACTTTTATGATGGATAGTTGCACTTTTATGATGGATAGATGCACTTTTATGATGGATAAATACACTTTTATGATGGATAAATGCACTTTTATGATGGATAGATGCACTTTTATGATGGATAAATACACTTTTATGATGGATAAATGCACTTTTATGATGGATAGATGCACTTTTATGATGGATAGATGCACTTTTATGATGGATAGATGCACTTTTATGATGGATAAATACACTTTTATGATGGATAAATGCACTTTTATGATGGATAGATGCACTTTTATGATGGATAAATACACTTTTATGATGGATAAATGCACTTTTATGATGGATAAATGCACTTTTATGATGGATAGATGCACTTTTATGATGGATAAATACACTTTTATGATGGATAAATGCACTTTTATGATGGATAAATGCACTTTTATGATGGATATATGCACTTTTATGATGGATAAATACACTTTTATGATGGATAGATGCACTTTTATGATGGATAGATGCACTTTTATGATGGATAGATGCACTTTTATGATGGATAAATACACTTTTATGATGGATAAATGCACTTTTATGATGGATAGATGCACTTTTATGATGGATAAATACACTTTTATGATGGATAAATGCACTTTTATGATGGATAGATGCACTTTTATGATGGATAGATGCACTTTTATGATGGATAAATAAACTTTTATGATGGATAGATGCACTTTTATGATGGATAAATAAACTTTTATGATGGATAAATAAACTTTTATGATGGATAGATGCACTTTTATGATGGATAAATACACTTTTATGATGGATAAATACACTTTAATGATGGACAGATGCACTTTTATGATTGACAGATGCACTTTTATGATGGATAGATGCACTTTTATGATTGATAGATGCACTTTTATGATGGATAGATGCACTTTTATGATGGACAGGTGCACTTTTATGATTGATAGATGCACTTTTATGAGGGACAGATGCACTTTTATGATGGATAGATGCACTTTTATGATGGATATATGCACTTTTATGATGGATAGATGCACTTTTATGATGGATAGATGCACTTTTATGATGGATAGTTGCACTTTTATGATGGATAGATGCACTTTTATGATGGATAGATGCACTTTTATGATGGACAGATGCACTTTTATGATGGATAGTTGCACTTTTATGATGGATAGATGCACTTTTATGATGGATAGTTGCACTTTTATGATGGATAGATGCACTTTTATGATGGATAAATACACTTTTATGATGGATAAATGCACTTTTATGATGGATAGATGCACTTTTATGATGGATAAATACACTTTTATGATGGATAAATGCACTTTTATGATGGATAGATGCACTTTTATGATGGATAGATGCACTTTTATGATGGATAGATGCACTTTTATGATGGATAAATACACTTTTATGATGGATAAATGCACTTTTATGATGGATAGATGCACTTTTATGATGGATAAATACACTTTTATGATGGATAAATGCACTTTTATGATGGATAAATGCACTTTTATGATGGATAGATGCACTTTTATGATGGATAAATACACTTTTATGATGGATAAATGCACTTTTATGATGGATAAATGCACTTTTATGATGGATATATGCACTTTTATGATGGATAAATACACTTTTATGATGGATAGATGCACTTTTATGATGGATAGATGCACTTTTATGATGGATAGATGCACTTTTATGATGGATAAATACACTTTTATGATGGATAAATGCACTTTTATGATGGATAGATGCACTTTTATGATGGATAAATACACTTTTATGATGGATAAATGCACTTTTATGATGGATAGATGCACTTTTATGATGGATAGATGCACTTTTATGATGGATAAATAAACTTTTATGATGGATAGATGCACTTTTATGATGGATAAATAAACTTTTATGATGGATAAATAAACTTTTATGATGGATAGATGCACTTTTATGATGGATAGATGCACTTTTATGATGGATAAATAAACTTTTATGATGGATAGATGCACTTTTATGATGGATAGATGCACTTTTATGATGGATAAATAAACTTTTATGATGGATAGATGCACTTTTATGATGGATAGATGCACTTTTATGATGGATAAATAAACTTTTATGATGGATAGATGCACTTTTATGATGGATAAATACACTTTTATGATGGATAAATACACTTTTATGATGGATAGATGCACTTTTATGATGGATAGATGCACTTTTATGATGGATAGATGCACTTTTATGATGGATAGATGCACTTTTATGATGGATAAATACACTTTTATGATGGATAAATGCACTTTTATGATGGATAGATGCACTTTTATGATGGATAGATGCACTTTTATGATGGATAAATAAACTTTTATGATGGATAGATGCACTTTTATGATGGATAAATAAACTTTTATGATGGATAAATAAACTTTTATGATGGATAGATGCACTTTTATGATGGATAGATGCACTTTTATGATGGATAAATAAACTTTTATGATGGATAGATGCACTTTTATAATGGATAGATGCACTTTTATGATGGATAAATAAACTTTTATGATGGATAGATGCACTTTTATGATGGATAGATGCACTTTTATGATGGATAAATAAACTTTTATGATGGATAGATGCACTTTTATGATGGATAAATACACTTTTATGATGGATAAATGCACTTTTATGATGGATAGATGCACTTTTATGATGGATAGATGCACTTTTATGATGGATAAATAAACTTTTATGATGGATAGATGCACTTTTATGATGGATAAATACACTTTTATGATGGATAAATACACTTTAATGATGGATAGATGCACTTTTATGATTGACAGATGCACTTTTATGATGGATAGATGCACTTTTATGATGGATAAATACACTTTTATGATGGATAAATACACTTTAATGATGGATAGATGCACTTTTATGATGGATAAGTACACTTTTATGATGGATAAATGCACTTTTATGATGGATAGATGCACTTTTATGATGGATAGATGCACTTTTATGATGGATAAATAAACTTTTATGATGGATAGATGCACTTTTATGATGGATAAATACACTTTTATGATGGATAAATACACTTTAATGATGGATAGATGCACTTTTATGATTGACAGATGCACTTTTATGATGGATAAATACACTTTAATGATGGATAGATGCACTTTTATGATTGACAGATGCACTTTTATGATGGATAAATACACTTTTATGATGGATAAATAAACTTTTATGATGGATAGATGCACTTTTATGATGGATAAATACACTTTTATGATGGATAAATGCACTTTTATGATGGATAGATGCACTTTTATGATGGATAGATGCACTTTTATGATGGATAAATAAACTTTTATGATGGATAGATGCACTTTTATGATGGATAAATACACTTTTATGATGGATAAATACACTTTAATGATGGATAGATGCACTTTTATGATTGACAGATGCACTTTTATGATGGATAAATACACTTTAATGATGGATAGATGCACTTTTATGATTGACAGATGCACTTTTATGATGGATAGATGCACTTTTATGATGGATAAATACACTTTTATGATGGATAAATACACTTTAATGATGGACAGATGCACTTTTATGATTGACAGATGCACTTTTATGATGGATAGATGCACTTTTATGATTGATAGATGCACTTTTATGATGGATAGATGCACTTTTATGATGGACAGGTGCACTTTTATGATTGATAGATGCACTTTTATGAGGGACAGATGCACTTTTATGATGGATAGATGCACTTTTATGATGGATAGATGCACTTTTATGATGGATAGATGCACTTTTATGATGGATAGATGCACTTTTATGATGGACAGATGCACTTTTATGATGGATATATGCACTTTTATGATGGATAGATGCACTTTTATGATGGATAGATGCACTTTTATGATGGATAGATGCACTTTTATGATGGACAGATGCACTTTTATGATGGATAGATGCACTTTTATGATGGACAGATGCACTTTTATGATTGATAGATGCACTTTTATGATGGATACATGCACTTTTATGATGGACAGATGCACTTTTATGATGGAAAAATGCACTTTTATGATGGATAGATGCACTTTTATGATGGATACATGCACTTTATGATGGAAAGATGCAATTTTATGATGGATGGATGCACTTTTTTCAGTTTTGATTTCACAGTGACTATAATAACCCTGTGATGATGTGATTTTCAGCATACCGGATGCGAGGCGTGTGTGCAGTGCTGTGCGTCGGCCTGGTGGTGGCGCTGCAGGCTCAGCTGGTCCACCGAGCGCAGGTGTACGGACACCCGTGGGTGACGGAGAACTGCCGGCGGCTCTCCACGCTCCTCAGACACAAGCACTCGGCCGTGCGTAAGCTGGGCTCGGCGGCGCTGGCTCTGGAACGGGACCACACGCTGCCGCCGAACGAGAAGCTGTTCCGCATCCACACGCTCGAGGTGTTCCAGCGCGAGCTCAACGAGAGCGAGCGCTCACTCTTCCAGGCCGTGGAGGGGCTCCAGCGGGTGCTCACGGGGAACCTCAGAGACATCGTCAACATGAGGGACAGCAGCCGGCAGAGACTCCAGGCGCTCCGGGAAGCCGCCATCAAGGTCAGTCACACTTCACTCTCTCCACTGTAGACTTGAGTTTCTTCTACGTCACAATATTCCTCATTTAAAGAAGTAGTTCACTTTAAAAAGAAAAATACCCCATGATTAACTCTCCTTCAAGTCATCTTAGGTGTATATGACTTTCTTCTTTCAGACGAATACAATCAGAGTTATATTAATAAACCGACTGATGCTTCCGAGCTTTATAATGGCAGTGAATTGATACCATTAGTTTGAAGCTCATAAAAGTGTCCCCTTTATTTTTCAAGTCGGATTGAAATTGGTGATTTGTAACTTGCAATGGAGTCATTTTCGCTGTCAGGTATCTGCACTTTTACTCGAGTATGGTTTTCAGGTTCTCTTTACACGTGTGTGTTTGCAGGAGGAGCAGGAGTACATGGAGCTGGTGGCAGCGGAGAAACACCAGCAGGAGGCGCTGAAAGTGGCTCAAGACCGAAACAAAACCCTGTCCATGCTGGAGGAGATCCTGGAGGACGTGAGGAAAGCTGCGGACCGGCTGGAGGAGGACATCGAGGAACACGCCTTCGACAACAACAAACAGGTGTGGAGAGTATGTATACAGTCGAGGCTCACCCACAGGCTCACACACACACGTGAGCAAAAATGCGCCGTTTTTGTGTGTGTCCCTTTAAATGCAAATGAGCTGCAGCTCCGCCTTCGTTCAGAAGAGGGCGGAGTCTTTATACGAGCTTCAGAAACTCCAGCAATAACAAAACAGGCCAATCTCACTCATCCAGAATCCCAGAATAACCAGTAGTGCAGCCTTACGGAGAGACTCAGGAAGAGTTTCTGAATGTTAGTGGACACATTTATGTAGTTGTTGTGGAGTTACACTGATCATCTCATCATCATGTTGAACTTCTACACAAGTGTCCACAGTTCCTGAGGTGTTTATAAGACAGCGGTGACATGTTCTGGTCAATAGTGTTCAGTGCTCGTCTGT
This sequence comes from Siphateles boraxobius, assembly GCF_051911475.1. Taxonomy (NCBI): domain Eukaryota; kingdom Metazoa; phylum Chordata; class Actinopteri; order Cypriniformes; family Leuciscidae; genus Siphateles; species Siphateles boraxobius. Next base: position 23,418 of record NW_027509096.1, read on the forward strand.
GCTCAACGACAGAACAGTTTCAGGCTTTGCTGGATCTTCTGCCGTTGCGTTAGAACTGCTCACTGTTGTCGCTCGAGAAACCGAATGTCGGCTGGTGTGTGTAAACGTGCAGATTAAGAGCCGGTAATATTATAAACGTGCAGATTAAGGGCCGGTAATATTATAAACGTGCAGATTAAGAGCCGGTAATCTTATAAACGTGCAGATTAAGGGCCGGTAATATTATAAACGTGCAGATTAAGAGCCGGTAATATTATAAACGTACAGATTAAGGGCCGGTAATATTATAAACGAGCAGATTAAGCGCCGGTAATATTATAAACGTGCAGATTAAGGGCCGGTAATATTATAAACGTGCAGATTAAGGGCCGGTAATATTATAAACGTACAGATTAAGGGCCGGTAATATTATAAACGAGCAGATTAAGGGCCGGTAATATTATAAACGTGCAGATTAAGAGCCGGTAATATTATAAATGTGCAGATTAAGGGCCGGTAATATTATAAACGTGCAGATTAAGGGCCGGTAATATTATAAACGTGCAGATTAAGAGCCGGTAATCTTATAAACGTGCAGATTAAGGGCCGGTAATATTATAAACGTGCAGATTAAGGGCCGGTAATATTATAAACGTGCAGATTAAGGGCCGGTAATATTATAAACGTGCAGATTAAGCGCCGGTAATATTATAAACGTGCAGCTTAAGGGCCGGTAATATTATAAACGTGCAGATTAAGCGCCGGTAATATTATAAACGTGCAGATTAAGGGCCGGTAATATTATAAACGTGCAGATTAAGGGCCGGTAATATTATAAACGTGCAGATTAAGCGCCGGTAATATTATAAACGTGCAGATTAAGGGCCGGTAATATTATAAATGTGCAGATTAAGGGCCGGTAATATTATAAACGTGCAGATTAAGGGCCGGTAATATTATAAACGTGCAGATTAAGAGCCGGTAATCTTATAAACGTGCAGATTAAGGGCCGGTAATATTATAAACGTGCAGATTAAGGGCCGGTAATATTATAAACGTGCAGATTAAGGGCCGGTAATATTATAAACGTGCAGATTAAGCGCCGGTAATATTATAAACGTACAGATTAAGGGCCGGTAATATTATAAACGTACAGATTAAGGGCCGGTAATATTATAAACGTGCAGATTAAGAGCCGGTAATATTATAAATGTGCAGATTAAGGGCCGGTAATATTATAAACGTGCAGATTAAGGGCCGGTAATATTATAAACGTGCAGATTAAGAGCCGGTAATCTTATAAACGTGCGGATTAAGGGCCGGTAATATTATAAACGTGCAGATTAAGGGCCGGTAATATTATAAACGTGCAGATTAAGAGACGGTAATATTATAAACGTGCAGATTAAGAGCCGGTAATCTTATAAACGTGCAGATTAAGGGCCGGTAATATTATAAACGTGCAGATTAAGAGCCGGTAATATTATAAACGTACAGATTAAGGGCCGGTAATATTATAAACGAGCAGATTAAGAGCCGGTAATATTGTAAACGTACAGATTAAGGGCCGGTAATATTATAAACGTACAGATTAAGGGCCGGTAATATTATAAACGAGCAGATTAAGAGCCGGTAATATTATAAACGTGCAGATTAAGCGCCGGTAATATTATAAACGTGCAGATTAAGGGACGGTAATATTATAAACATGCAGATTAAGAGCCGGTAATATTATAAACGTGCAGATTAAGGGACGGTAATATTATAAACGTGCAGATTAAGGGCCGGTAATATTATAAACGTACAGATTAAGGGCCGGTAATATTATAAACGAGCAGATTAAGAGCCGGTAATATTATAAACGTGCAGATTAAGAGCCGGTAATATTATAAACGAGCAGATTAAGAGCCGGTAATATTATAAACGTGCAGATTAAGGGCCGGTAATATTATAAACGTGCAGATTAAGGGCCGGTAATATTATAAACGTGCAGATTAAGGGCCGGTAATATTATAAACGTGCAGATTAAGGGCCGGTAATATTATAAACGTGCAGATTAAGAGCCGGTAATATTATAAACGTACAGATTAAGGGCCGGTAATATTATAAACGTACAGATTAAGGGCCGGTAATATTATAAACGTACAGATTAAGGGCCGGTAATATTATAAACGTACAGATTAAGGGCCGGTAATATTATAAACGAGCAGATTAAGAGCCGGTAATATTATAAACGAGCAGATTAAGGGCCGGTAATATTATAAACGAGCAGATTAAGCGCCGGTAATATTATAAACGTGCAGATTAGGAGCCGGTAATATTATAAACGTGCAGATTAAGCGCCGGTAATATTATAAACGTGCAGATTAAGCGCCGGTAATATTATAAACGTGCAGATTAAGGGCCGGTAATATTATAAACGTGCAGATTAAGAGACGGTAATATTATAAACGTGCAGATTAAGAGACGGTAATATTATAAACGTGCAGATTAAGAGACGGTAATATTATAAACGTGCAGATTAAGAGACGGTAATATTATAAACGTGCAGATTAAGAGACGGTAATATTATAAACGTGCAGATTAAGAGACGGTAATATTATAAACGTGCAGATTAAGAGACGGTAATATTATAAACGTGCAGATTAGGAGCCGGTAATATTATAAACGTGCAGATTAGGAGCCGGTAATATTATAAACGTGCAGATTAGGAGCCGGTAATATTATAAACGTGCAGATTAAGAGACGGTAATATTATAAACGTGCAGATTAAGGGCCGGTAATATTATAAACGTGCAGATTAGGAGCCGGTAATATTATAAACGTGCAGATTAGGAGCCGGTAATATTATAAACGTGCAGATTAAGAGACGGTAATATTATAAACGTGCAGATTAGGAGCCGGTAATATTATAAACGTGCAGATTAAGAGACGGTAATATTATAAACGTGCAGATTAAGGGCCGGTAATATTATAAACGTGCAGATTAAGAGCCGGTAATAATATAAAGGTGCAGATTAAGAGCCGGTAATATTATAAACGTGCAGATTAGGGGCCGGTAATATTATAAACGTGCAGATTAAGAGCCGGTAATATTATAAACGTTCAGATTAAGGGCCGGTAATATTATAAACGTTCAGATTAAGGGCCGGTAATATTATAAACGTGCAGATTAAGGGCCGGTAATATTATAAACGTGCAGATTAAGGGCCGGTAATATTATAAACGTGCAGATTAAGGGCCGGTAATATTATAATAAGATCCTCTTCATACGTCACAAGGAGAGAAATCTGAACGGCTTATTTTAGACATGCTTGCAGAGAAAGACTCACCAGAACAAAGTTACTGGGTTTCACTTTTCACATTTTCTGTGTCGGTAGAAGCACCGGATTATAGCATTTGCACAAGGGAAGAGTCAGATTTTCATGATATGTCCCCTTTAATTGATTTATAAACCCCATATTTTTGTCTCTCTCCAGATGAAGGGGGTGAACGTAGAGGCCGTCCTGAGGGTGGAGGAGGACGAGGAGGACGGTAAGAGGAAGAACGTGTCCATGCGTGTGGACAAAGGCAATCTGGGGCTCAGCATGCTGATTGACTCCCAGAATAACCAGTATGTGCTGACCAAACCCCGGGACTCCACCATGTCCCGCGCAGACCACCACTTCATCAAGGTGACCTCTGACCTCTGACTGTTGTGTTATTCAGTTGAGCTCTTCCACACAGATGGGAAATGATCAACAAAACCATCAATTATGGAGGGAATTTTAGCATCATTTTCTTAAAGTCTCCCTTTAGTCAATCATTTTTTCCCTTAAAACTCATCTTTGATCACCAAAATGACATATTTAAATGTTTTGCCACCTTGCCTCATTTTGTATGCGTGGTTCTATGAATATGCAAATGAGCCCTGCCTCCTATCACTCACTCAGCTCAGAGATCCACTCGTTGACTATCACACGTTGATCTGATTGGTTACAGGGTAGTTTGTGACGTCAGAAACACCAGCGATTTCAAACCGTGTTTTTGAGAAAATACTCAGCAATAGTGTTGACTTATGAATTTGCACATGGTTTGTCTTAAAGCATTTTATTACACGGCTCTGTGGAATACTTGATTCTGATTGGTCAATTGGTCCATCCAGTGATATATTATTCCCAGATAACAGCCGCTGAAAACAGAAACTCAGGATCATACGGGTCAGCAGCGCTATACACTCGCTAGGATTGGTCTTTCTTCATGGAAGTTTTGCGTTTGGTGAGCTAATAAAATATTAAAACTCAGTCAAATCAATATTTTGTGTATATCACAGACTCGCTCTTTCTTGTTTCATACAAACGAAGCTGCCATTTTGTGATTGTTGTTTTGTACACTGTTGGATTTTAAGATGCAAACAGGTACGATTTTAAAACAGTTTAAAACAAATCAATATCTCTTATCTCCATAATTATATATGTGGCGGAATGCTGTGTAATAAGTGTTATGACTGTATACCGTATCTCTTAAATATCCGTCTAGTTTGATCTTGCCGCTGAAACTGCTCTCTCCGAAGCTTTGCGTTTAAAGACCTAATAAGATATTTCAACACAGATCAATATTTTGTGTCTAATTATTTACGTATGTGGCAAGTTTCCGTATAATAAGCCTGATGATGTACATGCACTGGTTGTTATTTCAGAACAAACCCCCTTCAGGCTGATCAAGACCTCCGCTCGGATGTACATTATCCCTTACTTAAAAACATCACATAGACATATAAAAAACATTAAAAGCTGAATTTTCACCACAGTGGGATTTTAACACTATTCTAAACACGTGTTGTCTAATATAATAATAATAATAATAATTCATTACATTTATATAGGGCATTTCTTGCGCACTCAAAGCGCTTTACATGGAAAAGGGAATGTCCTCAACCAACTTAATGAATATGAAATGAAGCTGACTTAAACTGTGTGTGTGTGTGTGTGTGTGTGTGTGTGTGTGTGTGTGTGTGTGTGTGTGTGTGTGTGTGTGTGTGTGTGTGTGTGTGTGTGTGTGTGTGTGTGTTCTGCAGGATCTGGTGTTGGTGGTGATGTTGTCTCTGCCGTGTGGATGGTTGTGTGCGCTGATGGGTCTGCCGCCCATGTTCGGTTATATCATCTGTGGGGTTCTGCTCGGCCCATCGGGACTCAACAGCATTAAAGTGAGTGCTGAACATCTTCAGACATGTGTGTGCACATCTAAACGTGTGTGTAATGCTGTGTCTCCTGCAGTCTATGGTTCAGGTGGAGACGTTGGGAGAGCTCGGCGTGTTCTTCACACTCTTCGTGGTCGGACTGGAGTTTTCACCAGAACGCCTCCACAAGGTAAAAACTTGATAAGGTAAAAAGGTTGTTGTTGATGTGTTCAGGTGTGGAGGATCTCTCTGATGTTGTTGTTGTTGTTGTTGATGTGTTCAGGTGTGGAGGATCTCTCTGAGGTTGTTGTTGTTGTCAATGTGTTCAGGTGTGGAGGATCTCGCTGCAGGGCTCTGGGGGTCTCAGTCTGCTGATGGTGTCCGCTGGTCTGCTGTGGGGTAAGATGCTCCACCTTCAGCCGTCACAGACCGTCTTCATCTCCTGCTGTCTGTCTCTCTCCAGCACTCCACTAGTGTCTCGCTTCCTAGCCGGAGGATCCAGAGCCGAGTCCAAGGAGGGTGAGTGTGTGTGTGTGTGTTTGTGTGTGCGTGCTTGTCCATCCACTCACAGCTGTGGTGTGTGTATATATCAAGCTGCAACCTGCCTGTCTCTCTCTTGAATGCAACACTGAAGTGACTTAAACTGCAGTTCATCAACTGGCCACTAGAGACATGCTGCAAAAGAGACTCAATCCCATAGACCCCCATGTTAAAATTCTCAACTTCACAGCAGAAAAAATGTGTTTACGGTCTGGTGCAAAAAGTGGTTTTGGTCTATAGCTAATTTTGTCCTTCATGACGACTGTGAGGGGGGTGAATTATTTTATAACTCATCTTAAAGTTAAGTTAATTAAAGTTCTGCATAATTAAGGGCGTGGCCTCTTGAGTGACAGGTGGATTGCAGCTGATGTCACTGCTAGCCGTTTGTCGACTGTCTTTTGGCATCATATCACCTCAGCTAATCCGCGCTTTTTGCCCATCTTTGCGGTGCATCTTTTCCCGGTTCCTCATCTTTGCCTCGATCCTGACTAGTCTCCTGTTACTCATCTTTCCCTCAATCCTGACTAGTCTCCGGGTTCCTCATCTTTACCTCGACCCCAACTAGTGTCCCACTTCTCATCTTTCCCTCGATCCTGACTAGTCTCCCGGTTCCTCATCTTTCCCTCGATCCCAACTAGTGTCCCAGTTCTCATCTTTCACTCGATCCTGACTAGTCTCCCAGTTCCTCATCTTTGCCTCGATCCTGACTAGTCTCCTGTTACTCATCTTTCCCTCAATCCTGACTAGTCTCCGGGTTCCTCATCTTTACCTCGATCCTGACTAGTCTCCGGGTTCCTCATCTTTCCCTCGATCCTGACTAGTCTCCTGTTACTCATCTTTACCTCGATCCTGACTAGTCTCCGGGTTCCTCATCTTTCCCTCGATCCTGACTAGTCTCCGGGTTCCTCATCTTTCTGTCAATCCTGACTAGTCTCCCAGTTCCTCATCTTTACCTCGATACTGGCTAGTCTCCCCGTTACTCATTCTTACCTCGATCCTGACTAGTACCCGATTCCTCATCTTTCCCTCGATCCTGACTAGTCTCACGGTTACTCATATTTACCTCGATACTGGCTAGTCTCCCGGTTACTCATATTTACCTCGATACTGACTAGTCTCCCGGTTCCTCATCTTTCCCTTGATCCTGACTAGTCTCCCGGTTTCTCATCTTTACCTCGATCCTGACTAGTACCCGGTTCCTCATCTTTCCCTCGATCCTGACTAGTCTCCCGGTTACTCATCTTTACCTCGATCCTGACTAGTCTCCCGGTTTCTCATCTTTCCCTCGATCCTGACTAGTCTCCCGGTTTCTCATCTTTATCTTGATCCTGACTAGTCTCCCGGTTTCCTCATCTTTATCTTGATCCTGACTAGTCTCCGGTTCCTCATCTTGCCCTCGATCCTGACTAGTCTCCGGTTCCTCATCTTGCCCTCGATCCTGACTAGTCTCCCGATTTCTCATCTTGCCCTCGATCCTGACTGGTCTCCCGATTTCTCATCTTTCCCTCGATCAGAGATGGTTGTTCTTCTGGAAGGTTCTCAGGTCTGATTGGTGGAGAGCTGCAGAGATGGTTGTTCTTCTGGAAGGTTCTCCTCTCTCCACAGAAAAACGCTGGAGCTCTGTTAGAGTGACCATCGGGTTCTTGGTCTCCTCCCTAATTAAGGCCCTTCTCCACCAATCGCTCAGCTCTAGGAAGAGTTCTGGTGGTTCCGAAGTTCTTCCATTTGCAGATGATGAAGGCCACAGTGCTCACTGGGAACTTAAATGCTGCAGAAATGTATCTGTACCCTTCGCCAGATCTGTGCCTCAATAAAATCCTCTCTTGGAGGTCTACATACAATTCCTTGGACTTCATGGCTTGGTTTGTGCTCTGACATGCCCAGTTAACTGTGGGACCTTATAGAAACAGGTGTGTGCCTTTCCAAATCATGTTCAATTAACTGAATTTACCACAGGTGGACTCCAATAAAGTTGTAGAAACATCTCAAGGATGATCATTTGAAACCGGATGCACCTGAGCTCAATTTTGAGTGTCATGGCAAAGGCTGGGAATACTTATGTACATGTGATTTTTTTTTCTTTGATTTAAAAATAAATAAATTTACAAACTTTTTAAACAAACTTTTTCACGTTATCATTATGAGGTATTGTTTGTAGAATTTTGAGGAAAATAATGAATTTATTCCGTTTTGGAATAAGGCTGTAACATAACAAAATGTGAAAAAAGTGAAGCGAACAAGAACAAGAACATGAACATCTGTGAATAATTTCCGGATGCACTGTATATACGACACGACTAGATCTACTAGTGGAAGCAAAGAGTCACATTTGATTATATTTACTGTAACAACCCTCTCATCGGTGTGTGTTTGTGTGTGTGTGTTGACAGGTGAGCTGGACTACAGCAGTGTTTTACTGGGAATGCTGGTCATGCAGGACGTGCAGCTTGGCCTGTTCATCGCCGTCAT
>NW_027509097.1:0-12500 GCF_051911475.1 Siphateles boraxobius
GGGGGGGAGAGATGGAGGGAGAGAGAGAGAGAGAGAGGGGGGAGAGATGGAGGGAGAGAGAGAGAGAGAGAGAGAGGGGGGGAGAGATGGAGGGAGAGAGAGAGAGAGAGAGAGAGGGGAGGGGAGAGATGGAGGGAGAGAGAGAGAGAGAGAGAGAGAGAGAGAGAGGGGGGGAGAGATGGAGGGAGAGGGGGAGAGAGGGGGAGAGAGGGGGAGAGATGGAGGGAGAGAGAGAGAGAGAGAGAGAGAGAGAGAGAGAGAGAGGGAGAGAGAGAGAGGTCTCTGTCTCTATGGCTACAGCTTTCACATCTCTATGCTAAATAGAACGGCTTTCTTATAATTCAGGGAAAAGTTATTAGTCAATAAATGTGCTAATCCATACGGTTCAGTTTGAAGAAGCTTTGCTGTCACGGCTGTCTTGAATTTGTAGGCCTATTCGTCTTCTTTTGTTCCTGTTGTCGTTCTTGGGGGTGTTTTTCCTCACTTCTTAGATAGAAAGGAAACAGTAATTTGCAGAATTTTGAAATGTATTTGTTTGCAGAAAAATGAAAATTCTGCCATCATAGACTCATGTTTACAATTGCCAAATTCTATATAAACGACCCCTACAGCCACACTTTAATTTTTTTTCGAAGTTGTCAATAAAACAAAGATTAATGGAATATGTTTTACCTTATTAAACTTGTTTAATTCAATGTATCACGCCATTTCCGTGTAATATTTATTTGTGAAATTTACTAGCAAGTCATAGGGTCTTAACCATAAATAGTGTCCATTGATGATTTCATATAGTCTTGAAAATAGTGAGCTGTGTGTCCGCTGAAGGAGAATCTGAGGACTGGGTTCAGATATAATAATGTTAGCACAGATCTGTGTGTTGACTTTACAGACGTTTCTGTGGCGCTGGTTAATTAGACTGGGATTCTGCCTGTAAACATGCGTACCTGGGGAACACTGGTTCCTGAGAGGGTTCATTACGGCTGTTGCAATGTCTTATTATTTCCTCTATAAAGTGCTTGTGTTAGAGGTTGATCTGTTGTTATAGTGAACACATCTCACTGTCAGGTGAATGTCCCGGTGCAATTAAAACCCATCAATGTGAATCTCACCAGCCCTGGCCTCATGCGTTTTCCTCTCATGTTTCTCAAAGAAACTGCACATGGCATTTTGGAAAATAAAGTGCAGCAGATTGTGGTATTTAGCGAGTCCTTTAATGAGGAAGGTTATAATAGTGGAACTGAGCTGGTGATGAAGGTGTGAAGGTGTCTGTTTAAATGGCCCGACGGCACAGATGGTTTTCAGGGAATTAGCTGAGATGGCCTGTAATATTCCCGCAGTGCTGAAGGATGAGCGAGTATTTTTGGAGAGAGAAAGTCCAGGGAGAAAATGAGTGAAGGAGAGAGGGATGATATTGAGGAACCAGAGCAGGGTTTCACTGGATCAACACAGGCTGTTTTGTGTGCGTGTGTTTGCTTGAATCTACTTGCATATCTCATGAATAATAATTAGGGCTGAGAATTTTGATTGTTGGACCAACTATTCATTTAACATTATCTGCTTTTATACACGCAAGTATGATTGTTTTCTTTACATTTGTGTAGATAGATAGATAGATAGATAGATAGATAGCTTTTTACTGTCATTCAATTGTACATTTTGAGTGCACATATAAATAAATATAATACTAAAAAGACAGCAGCATATAAATAGTGATAATGCATGTGTTAATTTGCAGCATAAAAATAATTATTTCACATTATACATAAATACTATTAATGCAATAACCCAGTCCAGTTCACATGAGGCTCACTGCAATTGTTCTGTTTACTCAAATCAAGTGCACACGTAAACACTTTATTTCCCTCAACTTAAACTTTACAACTTCGAGAATATGTGTACTCAATTAAAGTTAGCTTTGGTGTGTTTATATTGATATGTTAGTGTATATAGTGCATAATCTGAAATAATTATAATTTATTATAGCTTTTCTTTGTTTAAACACTTTCAAAATCATGGAAACTTCTATCTATTTATTACAGTTTTGGATTAACAAAATTCCAGATAATTTTTGTGGTTTCAGGCTTTTGGTCACTTTTAAATGTGCACAGGTTATTTTATTCTATTTTTTTCATTTTAATACAGAAACGAAACATGTTTGAAAGTCGCTCAACTAGAACATACTGATAAAAATTGAAAAGCTTGAATGCATAAATGTTTTTTTGCATACATTTTGAATTGCTATCAATGGAGGAAGATGTTTTTGGGTCCAGATGGTGTTGTTACGGCATTGACCAGCAGGGGTTAACTGGGACATGCCAACCAGCAAAACCTTGACCTGGGGCCTCATTTATAACCGTTTCCTATACGCACAAAACAGGCCCTGAAAGAGGCGTACGCCACTTCCGATGCATAAATTGTGATTTATATATAAAAAAAAACTTCACGGAACAATTTGCTCACAAACCTTTCGGAGATGGAGCAGTTTGGCGACACCGATGGTGAGCTGGAGTTAAATGTCTTTTTGGTCACTTTTAGACAGAAAATCTGAAGAAAATTATACATATACAGAAAGATAATACAAATATAATTCCACTCACCAAGCCTATCACTTAAAGCAAATATCCATCCCTTCTTAAATGTCTGCGCCAGCGAGAGCGTTGGGCCGTTTAGTGAAACTGACGCATAGCCTATCTAACGGCAGATGAAGTTTATGAGTCCTAATCATAAATACAGTGCATGTTCACAATAACAGTTTAAATGAATAAAAGAATGATTTAAACTATGTTTTACTTCTGATATAAACATTTAGATTAAATATGCCATTCTCATTAATGGAGTTAAACACTTAAACTACATGAAATCATTACTGAGAAGTTACAACATTTTTTATATTCAATAAATAGAAATATTAGTTGTGGATGCAATGTTTTTGAACACTTTGGCATTCAGTGTTTTAATGTTTTAACTACAGAGATAATTGCTTATCATGGTAATAGCAGATTTTCTGAGAAAATAGTTTCTTGCAAATAATGCACAACAAGGTCTATCTGTTTCCATTAAAAATATAAATCAATTAAAAAGATTGAGAAAAACTTTCTCAGAAATGTATTTTACACTATTTGATTTATTTATTCAAAAACAAGGCAAGGATAGGCTACTATATGATTTGTATTAATGTAATGTGACGGCATATCCGTATTTCATATTTTCCTAATTTCTTGTAGGTTACCGTTAAACATGTTATCACGTGGATGAATAATCATATGTAAATGATTTGCAGATGAGGATATGCATAGTAAAACTAGGCATTGTAAGCTCCATATGGTTATTTCGGGCAGGAGACGCATGTGTGCACAATCATCTGCTGACTGGGATTTATAAAAAGTGAATTATGCGCAGGTTCTGGCGTACGCACGCTTTTATAGCCTAAGTCTGAATACGGCATTTTTGGCTTTCGGGCGCACGTACACTTTTAGTAAGGATCCTACGCACAGTTTTAAATGAGACCCCTGTCTGTATACGTCTAATAGGCTTACATCCCTGCAGAAGTACAAATGACATTCTGTTGTGTGACCTTGCATTCAGTTATAGTGGTTCTGGCTTCCTAGTATAAAGACCCTTTCTTGGTGTAAACGGTGTCAGTGTTTTATGCATATGTGTGTTTCATTGATTCATTGTTGACATGAGAGCTGCTTTCATTTATCCTTCACTTGTGCTGCAGCAGCAAAATCAATGACATGCACCTGCACTTTCAGAAGTGTGTGTGTGTGTGTGCGTGCGTGCGTGCGTGCGTGCGTGCGTGCGTGCGTGCGTGCGTGCGTGCGTGCGTGCGCAAAACACATGAGAGATCCTTTAATCAATTACCGGGCGTATCAGAGGCTTCTGGAAGCACTTCCATAGAAGAGCTTCATATTTCTAAGTAAAAATACACAATGGCGTATTTGAACTTGCCTGTGTGATGAAGAATTAGACTTTGTTTTCAAAGTTGTCAAAGCTGGTGTACTTGATTCTGATTGGTCAATCATTGCATTCAGATATTTATTTTATATAATGCCAAATTCATGTGTATTTATTCCCTTATTCGACATTTTCCTTTACATGGTTTAAACCTACAGTTTTGCAGTATCATCATCTATTTATACACATTGCTAATACTTAGGCCTGAATGGGAGTTTATTGTATGAGTCACTGAGGTTTAACACATAACGTGTGTGTGTGTGTGTGTGTGTGTGTGTGTGTGTGTGTGTGTGTGTGTGTGTGTGTGTGTGTGTGTGTGTGTGTGTGTGTGTGTTTGCGCGCACAACTATATTGGATTTTAAGAGATTAATTTTAGTAAATAAATAAGCCAATCCTTTCATGCAGATGGTCAATATGGCATTTCTTATGCAGAAAGAAGCTTTGGTTAAAATAGATTTTGCAAAAAAAAGGAAAAATACCATCAGTCTATTTCAATATAGTATGACAGTGAAATGCAGCCTGGAAATCTCTGTTCAGTGGTGTGTTTAGTCTCTGCTGGAGAAAATTCTCTCTGTTTGGTTAGTACTGTAGAGTGTAGGCTGAATGGAACTTTGAATGATAGAATGAGTATGTCATCAGTGAGAAAATGAGTCAGATGACCACTGCTGATATAATCGGGTTGCTGCCTCTGTAATTGGATTTCTACTGATATGTCATCATGAGAAATGCACTGTACTTCTCTGCCACATTGTTTTGTTTTCGAAATAAAGTTTTAGATGCTGGAACAATTTTAATTGTCCTTACAGACCCTGTTTTAACATTAAATGTCACTACTATTCAATTTGTGCACTACATAGACTGTTTAAGTCTTCATTTATTTTCATCGAGAAAAACTCCATATATTTAGGTAGCAATTCATTAATAGGTCTTTTCTTCCTTATGTCTTAGGTGCAATAGTCCATGCCATCTCCATCTGTAGTTGCTGGTCTGGCAGGAGAGGGTATCTGAAGAACAGCATCTCCATGAACTAAAAATACAGTCACAGGATTTCACAACCTGACCGGCACAGGAAAAGGATCTTTGTCTCTCTCTGTCTGTCTTTTCTTCAGTCTTCATCTCAGTGTCTCTTTGTGTTGTACTGTTATGACGCCATGTCTCAAACTGGAAAAGTCCTGCATTTGTATGTGGAGGTGAGATCCCCACCAGAGCATGATGAGAAAGGTAGTTCCTGTGAAACAACAGTGGAGCAAGATGGTCCTGTTGAGGCTTTGACCAAATTAGCACAGGTGGCTTCAGGATTTTCCACACCTCCCAGCAGCACATTCAGACCAAATGTAAGCTTCCTACTACAGCCCACACACAATTCTCTGGATTCCCCTCAAAGACGCAGCATTCCCCAGCAGGAACCATTCCAACAGGTGTCCTCTGGCTTCAATAACAACATTGACTGTAAACAATTGAAACATGTCCAGTCATTGTCATTCTCTGGACGGACGTCTGGTCCGGGGACGCCTTGTCGAGCCTGCAGTCATCAACAGAACTCTAAACCAGAGCCCGGGCAGAGGTCCGTGGTCACTTTTAGTTACATTGAGAAGCCCCACATCAAAACTGTGGAGAGTCCTTGTAACAGTCCCAGTGGAACAGAGGAGGCAGCTGCTTGCCCACGTAAGAGGTGTAGTGATCCAAAGCGGTCTCACCCTAATGAGTCTTCCTGCAATAATAGTCCATTTCACCAGCACATGGGTTATCCAGGATTTTGTTCCTCTACTTTGGATCCCGTCGGTCAAGCAGCAACACAGCGAGCCCTGGAGGAGTTTGGCTCTCCCCAGTTGAGGTGTAAGTTTTCTCGTGGCCCAGACTGGAGTCCGGAGTTTCACCAAAGGCAGAGGGCACGATGCCAGTCTTGGGCAGGTTCACCAGTGCCAAACTGCAGTGCCTACCGCCATGATCCTGACCCTGGCAGGGTCAGAGCTGCATGTGGTGTCCCCAAAAGCCCAGCATCAGATGCTTTCTCATCCAACAGAGGGCATAACAACCAGCAGAAATCCACCTCCAGGTCCCGAGGATGCCCCAACCAGAACCTCCCTTCAAAGCAAGACTGTTCCACACCAGTCAGTCAAAGTTGGGGAAGCCGGGCTGAAAATAAGCCTCTCTCAGGACAAAGAACCAGCCTCACAAACACACCCACTCATGGTTTGAACCAGCTTAGTGGAAGCAATAACTCCTCAGCCCTGAACAGTCCTGAAGTAGCCCGCAAGATTGCAGAAGAGGCCACCAAGGTTTCAACTGTTTTCAACGAGGCACGCAGTTCTTCTCCTCCCATTGTTTTCAGAGGTTCATCTAATCTAAGCAGCACAAACTATGGGTATCCTTCAAGAGAAATCCAGCATGAGACCTTGCAACAGAGTCCAGTGCAGCATTTGGCTGTTAAGATGAACATACCTGTGCATGAAGACCATCCTACAACAAATGGGGTTTCTCTGCACCTGCATGAAGCAACAGCTACTAAGAGCTTAGATTTAAGAGATGACCAGACCGATCACTCATTCTGCTCTGTCCCAGTGGGAGCCCCTGATTCTCCAGCCCTCCCGTCTCGTCTTCTTCGTCCAAGTCTGTCCAATGCAGACGTGTGTTCTCCACTCCGAGACCCTCGTCAGCTTAGGGCTGACCTGCCAGTCTCTAACAGCCCCACTTTACACCGCCACAAGCCTCCACAGTACACTGGAGAGGAGTGGACCTCCGGGGAACCCTGGTTCCTGGACGAGGAGGACTGGGATGACCATGTCATTGCAGAAAGCGTGGAGATCTCCAGGCGATTGTTCATCGGTCAGAGTGTGGACGATTCTCCAGTCAGTTGGACATCTAGACAGCAGTGGAAAGAGCAGGCGAAGAAAGAGGAAGTGAAGTTCAGTTTGACAGAAAAACTTGAAGGGACTTTCAAGAGCAGCAGTCCAGTGTACATAAAAAGGGTTGAGGTCACAGAACGGGGAGAGGAGAATGTTAGCAAATTTTTATGTGGAGCAAACCACAGCCCAGGGGAAAGAGTAGAGGAGATGACCAAGATAACGCAGCAACAGAGACAGGCAGAATGGAGGAGAAGACAGGCTTTGCTTCTAGGGCCAGTGGTATTAGAAGAGGGAGATGGGGAGGGAGGGGAGGATGAACAGGGGTTTGGAGAACACCAGGCTTTGGCTGGGTCATCCCCGAGCTCCAGTGGAGTAACGGGAAGCCTAGGAGACAGAGATTGCATCTCACCTGAGTCCAGCCAGAACAGCAACCATTCAGATCACCCATCATCAGGAATTCAGGTGAGACATTGTTCATGAAACCATTTTTACATAAATTGTCTAATTCTACCAATGATTCTACAGTGGTTTAAGAACAATTTAAAATTTCTTCCAATGAATGAGGTCGTTCACTTTTTATTATAAGTTAATGTGTTTATTTTGTGTCGGTGTTACAGTCCGATGGTGGTTCTTTGGTGCCAGGTCCATCTCTGCACTGTCAGAAAATTGCTCGTGCCAAGTGGGAGTTTCTTTTTGGCACTCCAGCAGAAAACACTGCCAGTGAACAAGAGAAGAGTAAGTAGACTTTTGACCTATTTAATGTCACTTTTAAAGATCATCTAGATTCCATAAAAAAAGCAATTCATTGCTTCTTCTATGATTATTTTATGGTTGAAGTACATTTAGATCATTTCAAGTGTATGCAAGTGTTTGAGTAACTCACTCATTGAGCATTCTCGTGTGAAAGTGGGATATCATTGAGTTGGAATAGTCATCAGCAAAACATTGTCAGTATCAATGGCACCAAAATGGATTGATTTATTTCCCTTCATAACTGAATGAATATTGTATATTATCCACCTAGATGTTCCAGAAACCTCCACAGCTCCACCAAGTGGTCTTTCCACCCCAATCCCACCCTCTTTTCTGCCACTCGAGGAGCTCGCTCTCAGAGCTAATCATGATGTTCAGCATGTGGAGGTGGAGCTAGTGACTCCACCCCTTGCCGCCCCAGGCACCTCCCCCAAAACTGGGATAATTCGGCGCACTTTAAAATACTCTGAGACCGATCTGGACGCCGTTCCGTTACGATGTTATCGGGAGACCGATATAGATGAAGTGCTGTTAGCCGAGCAAGAGGACGCTGACTCAGCGTTTGGAAGTAACCGAAGTGTCATGGGAACTTCCTGTGCTGGGAGCAGCCCTCTAGGAGAGATGCCGAATGAAAGAACAGATGGACAGGAGGATGGAGAGGAGGAGCAGGAGGAGGAGGAAGAGGAGGGTGTTGCGAGCTGGGTCACTGTCAGGATGCAGGGCGATGTGAGGAGGTTGTTGGCCGATCAGGAGCTATACGAAGAAGAGGAGTTTTACAGCATTATGCTAAAGAGGTGGGAAGGGGAAAACACGCATGCTGATGTTTTCTTTCAAGAAACTGTTTAAATATTTATTGTGTTACTGGTGCAGAATATCAGAAATAACAAGGTAATCTTTTTTTTTTTTTTAGGCCCCAAGATCATTTCATTAACAACCACCCAGCTCTGAAATCTCCCATCCTGGTCCGTGGCCCTCGAAGAAAGTCCAGAGACAGTTTAGACACATTCAGCAGGCATTTTGAAAACATCATGGAGTCACATCGTGCCAAAGGCACCTCCTACAGTAGTCTGGACAGTCTCGACCCTCTGACCTCTAGTACTCAAACGGTTCTGACCTTTGACCTTCCCACACTGACTCCACAAGTTCAGGGTCAGATCTACCAGAGTGTGAGGCAAATCGTGGAGCTCAGCTTTGCTCCATTGGCTCACGTAGAGATGCCCAGCCTATCAGAGTCTGTGCTGACGATAACAGGGGACACCGATGCCACGCGGGCACCATCCAGTGAACGCCTCAGCAGTGGGTCTGACGATCGCAACGGGCGGAGCTGGCAGATCAACCCTCCACTTTCACTGCCCAGGTTTGTATCATTTTCATCACTAAAGTGAGGAATTGTGTGTTTTAGGTTGGAAAACTTAGTAGTGTGCTTTGGTTGTATACTGTAAATTGTGGAAAATGTAGTAGTTTGGAAGTATGCCGTTCTGAGCATACCTGTTATACAAATACATACAATTATGTTATTGCTCATAGACTCATAAAGTCTTTGCAATAGCTTAGTTTCTCCAGCAGATGGAGTTTGCAACCAACAGTCTCTTCTGAAGTGAAACATACTGTACTTTGATTTAATATGACTTGAATCGCGTTGAATATTGAAGTAAAGTGCCAAAAATGTTTCTAAATGCCCAATATTTCAACCTATAATCAAGAAGACAAAAATTGTATAAATAATTTTTTAATGGCAACATATTATTTCAATAAAAATTTAAAATGGTATAATTTTTGGGAGGGGAGGGGGCACTTGTGATTTCTAAGCCTATATGAATTGATATGATTTTATATGTAATATATTTTATTTATTATTAATTATATACACATTCTATTTTCAGTTTGGTTTGACAGTATAGGGGTGAATATCTTGAGGTGGATTGTAAGCAATATTTTGTGTGAGTGTGTGTGTGTGTGTGTGTGTGTGTGAGAGAGAGAGAGAGAGAGAGAGAGAGAGAGAGAGAGAGAGAGAGAGAGAGAGAGAGAGAGAGAGAGAGAGAGAGAGAGAGAGAGAGAGAGAGAGAGAGAGAGAGAGAGAGAGAGAGAGAGAGAGAGAGAGAGAGAGAGAGAGAGAGAGAGAGAGAGAGAGAGGACAGATGAAAGACAAATCCGATTGCTGGCAGAGAGCTGAAGTAGCCGCCGCATAGATCACCCTGAGACAAACATAGAGGCTGGGAATAGTTTTTGAAATTATATTTATTTTCACAATCGGAATTTTGCTCCTAAAATCCTAATTTATAGGATGTATACTCTTTTATATATTTTAAATCTGCCATTTCTCTTGTCTCATAAAACAAATTAGCATCTGCTGTAAAATGTTAAGTGTGTTTGGAGTCACCTTGCAGCACTGCACATCACTCCTGTAGTAGCTCAACTAAACCACTAGGTGGTGACAGTCGTTCATAACTATTTGTGTCACTATTAGAACCAACCAAGCTTACCATTAGAATTAAAAGCATCACTTTTGCTCATATTGATCAAACCACGCACATTTCATCAGGAAATACTGCATTGAAATTCCTAAGATGGTAATAGATCCGGTGGAACAGGTTAAGTAATAAAATGTACAATAATAATGGATTTGCACTGGTTAGCCAACCTATGAGCCAATCAAATCCTTATAATTTGCGTGCTCAGTTGTTATGCCAATTAAAATGGTTTGTGTTGTTCATGGCAGGAACAGTAGCATCATTGTGAAGCAGCTTAAACATCTTTAAGCCCAGTGACACAGAAAACCTCAGTCTTTTGCTCTCTCTCTCCTTCTGTGTTGTGATTTCCGTTTTGACAGAGAAAAGGTTAATCATAAAGCTGTTTGCATGTGAATATACACTAGCCTAACATTTAAACGTTTGGGGTCGTTTAGATGTTTTTTTAAAGAAGTCTCTTCTGCTCACCAAGTCTACAGGTATTTAATTAAAAAAATACAGTAAAAACAGAAATATTATTAAAATTTAAATAAGAGTTTTCTATTTTAATATATTTTAAAATGTAATTGATTCCTGTGATCAAAGCTGCATTTTCAGCATCATTACTCCAGTCTTCAGTGTCACATGATCTTTTTTGATTATTGAAAACAGTTGTGCTGCTTCATATTTTTATGGAAACCTTGATACATATTGTTTTCAGAATCCTTTGACGATTAGAAAGTTAAAAAGAACAGTGCTTATTTGAAATAGAAATCCTTTGCAACATTATATATGTCTTTAATGTCATTCTTGATCAATTTAATGTATCCTAGATTTCACAAAAAAATCTTTCTGACCCCAAACTTTTGAGTGGTATTGTGTGTATGCGTGCATATTTAAAGCTGATACTTATAGTTTTGTTTCTTTGGCATTTTTTTTTTGAAGCAGTAGTTATCGAATGCATGATCAGATTGATTCTGGCTTTCCCACAATGCACTGCTGATTATGTTTACCACACAACTGTACTGCAAAGGTTTAACACTTTAATGCACTGGTGAATGAATACCCTTAATTATAATTCAATGTGACATTTTCAATCTAAGTGATTTTAGTTGCAGAATGTTTGTTACTCCTGTAAATAACTGAACTGTGTGTACAGAGAAAGATTAAACACTCATTCAGCTGCAGTCTGTTCGTGAACAAATGAGTGTTTAGCTTACCATTATTCTAAAGAATCGTGAGAAATAAAACAAGATGTGTATACATTTTGAAGTGCGTGTGAACTGAGGAGAGACTGAGAGATGTTACATGCCACACTGAACTGAGAAGGTCATCAGGGAGTGTCTACAAAGTTTACAAAGAGAGAGATAGCGTAATCAGTGGGAAACCTATTGGGATAGAATAATCCGTCAGGTCTGTGAGCCGTACTAAGTGCAAGGATGGATTGGAATTTCAGGATCGTTAGAATACAGACATAAACGACTAAACAACAGATTAATTCAGTCACAACGAGATTATATCAGCAGCGGAGATGTCCACGAACACCTGAGGAGATATCGAGCGTATCACTGGACGAGTGGCTCAGGTGCAGCGCTCTCACACACACACACACTCACACACACACACACACACACACACACACACACACACACACACACACACACACACACACACACACACACACACACACACACACACACACACACACACACACACACATGGCTCAGATCCAGAGAGACACAGCAGAGAGGCGTTTGGGCAGAGATGGGTTGAGAAGAAAAGCCCAGCACTCAGTGTTTTGCTGGCATTGCTCTGCGCTGGAGGAGAGAAGCGTTCTGGCCCGCTGCCACACACTGAACAGGTACAAGACAAGCGCTGGGATTGATGCAGATCAACACTGAACTCCTGTATTAGACTGGCATTGTCCTAATGAGTTTCATATAAAAGTATTCAGCGAAAATGGTTAATTACTAACTGTTGTAGAAACCTATCAACAACATAAAACACTCGAAACGAGTAGACGATACTCACATTTGAGAATCTGTGTGCATTTACTGCAGCCAAGTGATTTTTATTAATGCATTTGTCTATTTTGTTAGTGTTTTGATGCGTTTACTGGTGATG
This sequence comes from Siphateles boraxobius, assembly GCF_051911475.1. Classification (NCBI taxonomy): domain Eukaryota; kingdom Metazoa; phylum Chordata; class Actinopteri; order Cypriniformes; family Leuciscidae; genus Siphateles; species Siphateles boraxobius. The sequence continues at coordinate 12,128 of NW_027509097.1, forward strand.
CTTTTAATTCTAATGTTGTACTTATTCTTCAGGATATTACGTCTGACTATCACATTGTTCACCCTTAAATGATCCATCCAGAAATATGGAGCAGTGTTATTTTATTTACTATCATTGATACTGTATACTAATTATACTTTTTGTTAATATTTTGAGTTAGATTTTATTTGTATATTTTCTGTTTTCATTTTAATTGGTTACACTTCATTTAAAGGGGATGTAGTTACATTACTTACTCAAATAAGTGCTGATTAATATTTACTATAGAGTTACGGTTGTGGTTAGGGTTAGTTACTTGTAATTATGCATCAGTTACTGTTATTACTATAGTAAGTACATGTAGTAACATGTATGTCACCTTAAAATGAATAGT
>NW_027509097.1:17500-322500 GCF_051911475.1 Siphateles boraxobius
ATGCAAATGAGCTGCTGCTCCGCCTCCGTTCAGAAGAGGGCGGAGCCTTTACATGAGCTTCGGATACAATAACAAAACGCAAATAATCTCAGAAATAACCAGTAGCGAGTGCAGCTTTACAGAGAGACTCAGAAGAGGTTACAACATTTTAGATTCGTTTCTGAATGGTTAGTGGATATATTTATGCAGTTGTTGTGAATTTGATTCATCCCATCGACGTGTTTAACTTTTACACAAGTTGACACAGTTCCCTGAGGTCTTTATAAGACAGATGTGACACGTTTTATTCGAATAGTGTTTTGTGCTCGTCTGTGCCGGAACGACAGAACAGTTTGCATGCTTTGCTCTAACTTTTTCCACAGTGTTAGAACTGGTTACACTGTTGTCGCTTGTGAAAACCAAATGACGGGTCCGTTTGTGGAAACGTGCAGATTAAGGGCCGGTAATATTATAATAAGATCCTCTTCCGACGTCAGAAGGGGAGCGAAATCTGATCGGCTTATTTTTTGACATGCTTGCAGAGAAAGGCTTACCGAAACAAAGACACTGAGTGTTCACTTTACACATTTTCTGGGTCGGTGGATGCACCGGGGACTCGATTATAGCACTCAAACACGGAAAAAGTCAGATTTTCATGATTCCTCTTTAAACGCTAATCTAAAAATCCGTTTGAAATTCTGAGATTATTAGTCTTGTGGCTTGAAATCATGATTAAACTGCTCTGTATATATTTGTATTACAAACTATAATTTTGACCCCCTATCTCAGTTTGTGAGAAAGCACATAATAATAAAAAAGCCAGCGTTTAATGGAAGGCTGCACTGGAAAAGGCAGAGAGATGTTGTCCAGAGGGAACTGTGATCTGTCAATCACTGCTGTCGGTCTGCATCAGTTCCTGCTCGAAGGATATTTAACATTGCTCCTGGGCCTTTGTTGAAGGGTTTAGGGCTGTCAGTGAACACACAACGCCTGTTATAGGCCAGACTCACTGTCACCATGGTAGCAGGTTTATGGTCCTGATGAGAACTGAGCGATTTCAGCTTTCCTGTGATGAAACTCTGCTCTGCTGTCCACAATATCAGATTATGTATTCCAGACCCTTTCTACAGCTCCAGACATTCATATATTACAAGCCTCAATCACACACCTGCAGCTTGAGTGTAGGACCATCCCGTGCTGACTTTAAAGAGGGGTAAAATGCTCAAAGTGGCCTGTTAAAATGCCTCACTCTGACATCTCATCTGAAAATAAATTGCAAATGTGCAAAGTTTTTTGAGTACCTATAAATGTATAATAGAAATGTCCTAGACATATTTTATACTAAAATCAAAGGAAAGAACTATATATACACACATACACATACATACACACACACGCAAACATATGCCTACATACACATCTATGCATGATCCTACACTTTATTGGGACATACATCACATACTTTGGGTTTTTTTCTGTAGTATGACATTTTCCCCCAATTTATTATTACCAAAATATGAAAGAAATCTGTTTGTTATTTGAAGCAAGAGAGATTTGTGTCCCGGTGGGAAGCGATGACTCTTTAGTAGGTCATTTGTTGGTTTATATTATTAGATTAGCGCTGTAATGTCATTGGTAGGAAACTGGGGATGTTTTGCATCCATTCATTAACCCTGCAGGCACATTCTGAAGCTAATCAGATGAGTTCTTGAGTTAATTGTAATGAGCTAAACGAGGCTTAGATTAGTTTTGGGCTGTGTGTTCTCTGGCAGAGAGAAGCTGCAGCTGGACTCTGATGATGGTCACTTCATTTAAAGCATCATTTGAAGAGGCCAAGACGAAAAAATCTCATTTTGATTCAGTGAGATTCAACTATATGTGATGGTTTCTCATTTAACTAGCTTTTAAGAAAGGAAAAGGCAATTAAGAACTACAATCATTTAAAATGGCCCTATTATGCTTTTTTGAATACTTACTAATATAGCTCTTTGTGAATGTAAAAGCTCTGCAAAGTTTTAAAGATCAAAGTGCATGACAAATATTGCCCTTTTTTTTCCAGTAATAAACAAACATTGTTAAGTTGTATTGATTGATACTGTGAAGCAGCTTTGATACAATCTGTATTGTGAAAAGCGCTATATAAATATATTTGACTTGACTTGACTTGACTATTGTCTCCTAAAAGAAACTAAACGAGTCTTCAGCAATTCCAGTCTCACTTCCGGAACATAACTATCTAACAATGTAACAAATTTGCATAATGTCAGCCTGTGGTCTTCAAATACGACCATACTTTTCACTGCATACTGACTACTATTTTTGAACACTATTGTTTTTATAAACCATCGTCCAGTATTTCGCATTTATTTATTTTTTATTTTTCAGATTAAACATTAGTCAGTCAGACAAAATAATGAATCAAGAATGAGATTTTACTACTTAATACATTTGGGTGTATTTTTCACACAGGAAGTGAAAGGTCGTTGTGCATTTTGCAAAATGCATTCAGCAAATTTCATGCGGAACAGTTTTATACAATACGCACATTATACAATACTCAGAAATGGAAAGAGAATTATAACAGTATGCTATTCTGAACAATTCCAGTCTGGTTTGCACTGACCCATCCTTCAACATGGCCTTTTCTGTGAAGCGGGATCACATTGTGACTGTAGAAAAGCCCGGAAAATCCTGTTTTTCATGGCATGAGTGCTTTGAAATCTCTGTGCTCTTATAAAGCCACAGCAGTGAGGTTTATCTGAGGAGCTGCTTGTGTTTTAGTCTTCATCTTCTTGATGAAAACACTGGGATAGAAGCAGTTTGAAGAGCGATAGACGAATGAAAAGACGAGAAGATATGGATATCAGTCTGTGCTCTTGCTGTTCATGCCAAGTGCTTTAAAACAATCTCTATAGCTCTTATGACGACCTCACTTTCGCTCTCTCTCTCTCTCTCTCTCTTTTAGTTTTCTTTCCCTTCGGCGATCCCTTTCTCTGTCCCTCGCAACATCAGTTCTCGCATTCTTTCCTCCTACTCGCTCTTTCTCTCATTTAAACTCAACAGCTGAGCAGGGCAGCTTATATAAGCACATCTCACTCACACATTGTCATATAAAGCTGTTATTGTGGGGTGCTAATTATTGCATGAACGGTTATTGTTTATTATAAAATTGATTGTTTTGGCTCTGAAATCTTATTGGATGAGCAACTTTCAAAGCCGACACACACACACACACACACACACACACACACACACACACACACACACACACACACACACACACACACACACACACACACACACACACCACTGATCACACATCATAAAGATTATATTGATATGGCATGTTGCTTGACACCATCGAAACTGTAAATAGCCTAATTCTTTAACCATGGGTTCTTGTGGCTTGTTTTATTTATTTATTATAAAATAAAATATAATAAATGAACTTATGTATGTGTATATACACATGTATGTGTGTGTGTGTGTTGGGTTAGGGTATATAATTTGTGTATATATATGTATATATATATATATATATATATATATATATATATATCATTTGTAAATCATTTTGTGGTCCTGTTATATTTAGAGTGTAGATTTATTTATTTACGAAGCTACTATATACCTTTTATATTAACTAATATTTACTAATTTTATTTGCTATTTATGTTTTTATATTGTTTTATGTTTATATTATTTTATGGGGAATACATTCTTAAATACATTTAAATATAATTAAATATAAATGTAAATATAATAAATATTATTTATGGTTGTATTATATAGTATGTGTGTGTGTGTTATATTTAGAGTGTGTTTTATTTATTTATTTCATTGTTTATTATAATATATATTGTTTTCAAATTTTTTTTTTTGTACATGTTCCTATTATGTTAACAATGTGGGTGTGTTTTTTTATTTGAATTTATTTACACCATAGTGGGCACCATCCAAGAGTATTTTTGCACATGTATTTGTTAATTTAAAGTTGTTTTATGCTTTGTGAGTTTATATTCAGTCACATCTGTTGTGGAAAATGAGGTCAATTGCTAAGATTTTGTGCCTGTGTGCCCCGGAGGAGGCATTTATTGAGTGCGGCGGTGAAAGACGATGCATTTGTAGCTGCGTCTCTCACACGTGGGCTGCTTGTGGGCTTTTGCACACGCTGGTCATGAAGAGTGCTTGAAGTGCGTCGTCATGGCGATAGAGGGGCGGGGACCGAGGCCCTGGCACTGATTGGGTGGTCACGGGTTGACAGCGACCCATTTTAGTGCAAGTCTGTCTGTGTAGTGAGATAACGACAGACGAAGAGTGGAAACAATTAGCTTTCTCCTGTTGAGCCAACTCACTGTGCTGAGACTGAGCGGGTAATCGCTCTGTGTCCTGCACTGATCCACTCAAACATCCATCCAACCCTGCACAGTTATCCCAGTCCAGAGCAATTATTGCTCAGAGGTTATCAGAAATAACCATGCAATTTTTTTTTTCTTATTTGTTACAGTGAATTTTGAGTAAAGATTGTGAAAGGAAATGTTCATTTAAATAGCTTCTACTTTCATTTAATATTTTCGAGGTTTTTTGTTTCCACTGATGTTTTTTGAAACATCTCAAATCATCCTGGAGAACCTGATAGTCAGGTTTTGTTCATTTTGCTCCAGTGCTACGGTCAGTAAATCAAAAGGGAAATTAACTTGATTTCAAAATTTATATACATTTTTTTTTGTTCAACTTTTTACACAACAGATAATAAAATTGTAGTCTTGGATATTACAATTTAAATTTTAATAATATTTTAGGATGTTAAAACTATAAAAATGCAGATGAATTCTGCCCAAGATCTGTTTTGAATATGTATAACAGGAAGATGAATAATAAATGAACAATATTTCGAATGCATGTTGTAGCTGTTATAAGGGCAAAAAGTAAATCTAAATTTACCCTAATTTATACTTTTTATAAATAACAAAGATATGTAAAAAGAATTACAAAAAGCTTCTCTTTACAGTTATTCATATATATATATATATATATATATATATATATATATATATATATATATATATATACACACACACACACATTAGATCTGATAAAACTGGCGAAGAAGGTCATACTGTATTTCACTCCAAAAAAAAATCTCTCTTCTGTAATGCAAAAAAAAAAAATAGAATATTTCTTTTTATTTTGGTGTGAAATGTGATCTGGATGTGTTTTAATTAGCTTCATCCCTTTATATCCCGTCTCGTCTCAATGCTTTTTTATAGGCTACATTATTATAGAATATTTTCCAGTCACACTTGTAGTTTTATGATGTTCTTTGTGTTCATCTCTCTCCCATAATTCCATGTTCTCTCTCTCTCTCTATCCCACCTCTGAGGACAAATGCTGAATGTTAATCAGCATTCAAAGTAAAGCAAGCCGTGTGTGTGTGCGCGCGTGTGTGTGTGCTTGTGTGTGTGTGTGCTTGTGTGTGTGTGTGTGTGTGTGTGTGTGTGTGTGTGTGTTGGATCGCTGTGATTGGCTGCCTGAAACCTGAGGGGGGAGAGAGAGAGTGAGAGAGAGAGAATGAGCGAGCGAGAGAGCTTCAGCTTCCTTCGAGTCTCTGAGATTTAGAGACTTTCCATCTGCGAGCCTGAAAGATAAAGCAGGAGGCAGACACACAGAACATACAGGACGGTGACATTTTCAGATCATACGTGGACACGTACCTGTGACTGTGACGGCCAGAGAAAGACCGCATCCACACACACACACGGACCATAAAATCCATCAGCTCTACAGGACAGATGGATCCCAGATGGACTGACAGATAAACGAATGCAAAGAGGAGGGATGCACATCTTTTGAAACCGTTTGGTTGCAGACGGAAGAAAACGCATCCACCTGAACATCTCATCTGAATCTCAGGAGCAACAGGCTCACAGATCCGTAACATTCTTCATGTGGGATTGTGTGTGCTGAATCTGGGACATCGTCTGGAGCGGTACAGGTGTGGGGATTGCTGTGTGTGTCTGACGAGCTGACCGCCTCGCTTTTGTGAGGGCGTTTCATGTTTTATCCCGGTTTCCGTTCGCCTCATTCCATCTGTCGGATCCTGGCTGTTCTTTCACACTTCTGAAAGCTTTGCTTGCCATCTGTGGCGTGTGTGTGTGTGTGTGTGGCATCGCTGGTGCATGGGCAATGTGTAGCTTGTAGAAGTTGGCCCAATGGTGTTTGTGAGTGACTGCTACATGTGTTCAATGTCCGCGAGGGAAATATTGTACATTTCAGGATCACTGTCATTTTTATTTTGCTCTAACACACTCTGGTTTCCGTGGTTTTTTTCTGTTTCCCCAAGCAGCGTCTTTCAAACGTAACGTGTAGTGTGTTGAAATCCGCTTGTGAATCCTACAGATGGTCACAGACTCCCTGTTGCCTTGTTTATTACACTTCATTTACACTTATTTTTCTCATCAATCTATCTAAGCACTTGGATTAGGTCATATTCCGTTATTTGTAATCTGGATTTTTGTATCTGTTTTTGTCTTTTGGAGTTACCTCATCGCCTTGTGGAAGAAGACATGTTGGGTTTTATCATGTGCTTCTCATATTGAAGATATTTTTGCAAACATTTTTTTCTGAGAACTCACTTCGAGATCTAAACCCCACCTGGAGTGAATAGTTTCCCATAGTGCACTGCGTTCCCGAGCATGATTGGAGTGAACAGTCTGCACTCGGCCGGGCGCTTACGCTCACGTTCACTCTGCTCGGTCCGATACGGGCGAGATTTCCGTATGATGGACCCGTTCCGTTACCCGCGGACGCCCCGATCCCGATCGCTCAAACCTCTGGTGTTCCCGGACCTCCTGGGAAAAGCTCAAGATGGAAAGAACCACCCGCAGGCCCGCAAGAGGAAGAGGGTAACCCTGACTCGCTTCACTTTACCACTCATCTGATCATCTGTCATGTTTGCTGCCCAGAGGCCAAAAAATGACATGGTCATTGCAATGCAAGGCCATGCAAACATAATTCTCCACTATTGTTCTGACACAATTCTGAGTTTGTTTTAAAGTGATAGTTCAGCCAAAAATGAAAATTCTGTCATAATTTACGCACTCTTAAGTTGTTCCAAACCTGTATGAGATTCTGTCTTCTGTTGAACACAAAAGAAGATATGATATTTAGGAGAAGACTTGATGGTAGCCATTGAACAAACAAACACACACACACACACACACACACAGAGAGAGGGAGAGGGAGATCAAACGCTCAGACCAGTTACTAGGTAGTTGAGCCAGAAGATTCAACATCATTGAAAAAAAAATGTTTTGCATTCTATACTGTGACAGAAATTAGTCTTTAATTAATGTCTAAATATACATCCACATGCAATACCTGCTAAAAAAAATTATTATCCCTGAAAACCGTGTTACCAACATTCTTCAAAATCTAATTTTTCTAGATTATTAAAACTGTTGACTGAAAGGTTCTTTGAGGAACCAGAAAGGGTTCCTCTATGGCATTGATGCTAAAACACACATTGAGAAGCTCTTTTTGGAAGAATGCAGCTGAAGTTGTGTTTGAAATGAACATTGAGCTGAGGCTGTTTGTTTTGTCCTGAGGGACTGAGAGATTATTAGCTGTTGATGCTGAGGTTTCTTGTTTTTAGATGAAAGGACATATAGAGTGAATATTATATGCTTATTAGAGAGCCTCACACATGCATGTTCATCTTACCATATAAATAAGAACATACCATAGACTTTATTGCTTTTATATAAATCTCATTATTATCCCCAACCCAAGCCATAACTTTGTATTCTTTAGAATTTAAAAAAATCTAAATCACACATTCCATTAATGAATCATTATCATTGAGAATGTTCTCATATGGAGGTTTTATCATATATAGGGACAGTCTTTGACTCAGTTTAGATAATGAATTGGCTAAGACAGGATTTCGCTGTGACGCAGGTGTTTTACGACTGACGTCCACACACTCGTCATTTACACTGATGATGTGTCAATGAAGTGCTAATCATCAGCAGGAAACTGCCTTCTGTGATTCTGTTTTAATAATCTCTTGCATTGAATGAGAAGATTTTGTTTTATTTAAAATTTTTATATTCTTTTTAAATTTAATAAAAAAAATGTTTTGCCTTTCTTATATTATATTAATATATAATATTTCTGTTTTATTTATTGATATTTTTGCTGATATAAAATGGAAAAAGTTTAGATTTTTGGTTGTAGAGTTAAATTAATGCTTTATTGATTTTTAGGTATGATCAGAATGACTTTGCAACTGTGTTTGAGTCACATGTGTTTATTTTGGGGTTTTGTCATCTCTCACGGCCTGATTATGAAGCCAGTTACAGCAGAATATATATGATGCAACTCATACGCAGCCTCTGAAACCAAACTCAGTCATTCACAGCTTAGGTGTGAGTGTTACTGACTGTACTCTCTCTCTCTCTCTCTCTCTCTCTCTCTCTCTCTCTCTCTCTCTCTCTCTCATTCTTTCCGCAGGCCCTGTACAACTCTATTAAAAATGAAAAGCTGCAGTGGACAATGTAAGTGTGTTTTCTTCCTGCTTCACTGATAACTGGAAGGTTTTACAGTAGATGCGATGTGCTACTACCAAACTACCCACATAGAAACATGAGTCAACTAATTCTGACTGCCCATACTGAACACATTATCATGGTTGCCATAGTTTCCTCCAAAATAGCGCAGTTACTGTCACTATTGTAAAATCTGCAACTATATATATATACAGTTACAGTTTTTGCTCATGCAAAAGTTGCATTTCCAAGCATCTGTCAAAGTGTTCTTGTTTGTTTTCTCTTGCTCTTGCTAATATTTAGGCCTCAATTTAGTTGAATTGCATATAATATTTCCACACAGTTTTAACATGCACAAACTAATACACTTAATGTGATGCATATTTATTGAAACGGGATCTCTACACTTAAAAAAAATCACAGCGTATTTGCATTTATTTGGTTTTATTTTAATATTCATATTTTCAAAATGCATTTATTCAAACTGCTTAGAATCAGCATAAATCTGAACATGAAAGTATGAACATGTTTAAAATATGGCTAGCTGTGGATATTCAAGCAATATTTGGCTTGTTAAAATTGAAACCAATTGGATTTACTGATGATAAATTAAAGCATTCGGTTTATTAGTAATATTACAGAATTCATACCCGTTTCTTTTATGCATGACTGACAAATATGCATCACATTAAGTTTATGATAAATATGTGTAATGCATATGAATGGAAATTGTATATGCATTTCAAATACATAATCCTACATCTTAAATTTAGGTCTATGAATTTGTAGTGTCTAGATATTGAGCGCAAGTCTATCAGATTGATATATGTGTCCATTTTATGGTATGGCACGCCCGAGTGCATGTTTGATGGCTTGGAAAGTAAATTCATTGTTTAATAGTGATGCTTTATAACTGTAATTATTTTGATGTGATTGCCATTGTAAATGTTCACACGACTGAAAGATACAAGAGAGATGTCTCAGGGGGAAAATGGTTCCAAACAGTGAAACAAAAGCAGGTTTCAGGCCACATTTATGTGAGTTGTTTGCTAGAAACAATATTGTGTCAGAGCTGGCTATTCTCTCTCTATATATATTCACACTCACCAATTAAAGACCATGGCTTTCCGAGCGCCGTTGCTATGGTTACGGCTCCATGGATACCGCTGCATAGTTACCGCTCGGCTCTGTTCTGACAATATGAATTCATCCCCTCTCTCTCTCTCTCTCACACACACACACACACACACACAGAGCCCTAACCTTGTTCTCATCCACGCACCCACACACACACACGCCAGAACGCTCTTGAAAGGGTCCCGTTCGCATCCTGAGCGAAGGTGAACCCACAGACACCTACTGCAGCTCCCAAAATAGCCTCCCCGTCCCTCCCTGAGCTCATGAACGAGTGCGCAGCAGAGAAACGCCACTTCATTCGCATCCAGCGGCTCAAACTTTGATTCTGGGATCTTGTACATGTGTTTTTATGCCTTGCGAGCTGAAAGATTAGGTTTCTATGGTGCATTGAACATTATTTATATACATCCACTGTTGCTGTGTCTAGCTGGCTGCCATAGATTAGTTTCTGTTGAAATTCTGAGAATTACTTGATAGTCTTGGACACACTGGGTTGAGAATGATAAACAGATCTCTATTATTTTGCATTTGATCTCTCTGTTGTCTAGCAAAAGCTTTTATTTATATATATAGCTGTCATGATAGATTAATTCTGATTGGTCAATAGTGTGTTTGAAGTTTGAACAGTAAAATATTTTTGTATAATGCGTGTCTTTTCACATCAGTGCGATTTATAATGTATGGTAACACGTTAGTTTAAAGGGGTCGTATTATGCCCTTTTACAAAGTCTTGATTTTGTTTTTGGGGGTGTACTCGAATATGCTTTCATGCTTGATTGTTCAAAAAAACTTATTTTTTACAGTATTACTGCTCCTCTCTCTGCTGTCAGTCCCGAACACGTTGTTTTCAATGAAGCCCCTCCCTCTGAAATACGAAATGTGCTGTGATTGGTCAGCTGGCCCAGTGTGTAGTAATAGAGCTGAGCAGGTATGACATCACTTTGTAGACCAACCAGCAGTTAGCATCACGCTGGTTCCCTCGACAAAAACCCAACAGGATTTTCCCCTAGGCTTTTGGATTATCGCTAAAAATAAGCTCTGTGACCAACAAAAGTTTGATACTTGCACGTTTTGTCCATCAAGATAATTATCACAGATGAACACAACTTGAAAGTGTTTTGAGCTTGTGTTCACCACAAACCTTATTTCAGCTATTTAACCAAAATCCCATAAAAAACAAAACAAAAACAACATTGACTTAGGGACTATGGAACTGCTAATATGCTAACTCGCATCCACGATTTGACCTACAAAGTGATGTCTTACTCACACCACTCTATTGGCAGCGCTTGGCGTGTGTTCGGGAAATGTCCCGCCCCTCCATAACCACGAGTTCTGCTCTAGTGTAAATATGAAGGATGGCGGCAATTTCAAACCCGATTCAGACCCTGACAATGTTAACAAACAAGAGGAGCATCCAGAATGGATTTCATGCACCGACTTTACAAGCACGCATTTCACGGGAAGTTTCAGAGTGGTGTGTTTTTCTTGTACATTATTTAATCATGATATTTGGCTGAAAACTATGGTTATTCAACCAGTAATCGATCTCAAAAACATGATTCATTTTCCTAAGGAGCGATGAACAGCCTTGCATAAATGAGAGCTTACAAAGCTATAGTAAACAACACTATATCAACACTAATGTTGGCTAGCAGGAGAGGGTAGCAACAACATGAAACTTATAATTAGAACTGTTAATGGATGCAACTACAAATTATAAGACATACTTACAAGCTGTGATCCATAAACAACAGATTGTCCTGACAAAGTGGAAAGTGCTCCGTTTCAGGAGAAGCTTTTGTGTGCAGCCTACATTATGGTTCTGGAAGATGTTCTCCGTCAAATATGCAGCACACAGATAAACATCGGGATTATAATGTTCAGGAACAGTTTTTAAAATCAATTTTACCCACTCTAAGTTCGTCAGCTGTATGAAGGTCAAGCATATTTGAGTTATATGAATACATAGCAGCATCTCTTTGACAGCAACAGCTCGTCCAGGCCTTCTGCTTTCCTGCATATTCAGAGGGCAGAGATTATTTAAATGAGAAACATTATGGATTCATAAAAACCCAGAAAAAATACTTTGTAGCCCAAATGAGCCGTTCGTTGCAGCTCTTGAAAAGGGGATTCTGCTGAATAAAATATCTCTTTTTGGGGTGGACTTTGAGCTTTGTAACCGTGCAGATCTTTTTTTATGCTCAAACGGCAACATTACACACAAACTAAAGTTGAAAAAGTGGAAAAAGCATAAAACGACGTGCGTGTTTTTACATTGTTAGAGAGCCGGTGATGTGTGTGTGTGTGTGTGTGTGTGTGTGTGTGTGTGTGTGTGTGTGTGTGTGTGTGTGTGTGTGTGTGTGTGTGTGTGTGTGTGTGTGTGTGTGTGTGTGTGTGTGTGTGTGTGAGCATACAGATGATCAGTAAATGCATGCGAATTGTTCACTCCTCAACAGGCGCTCCTGTTTTCCCAGCATGCCGCTCTCTGAATCTAATCATTCTGCCCTTTCCTGATTACATGTTGCACCCTGGTGTGTGTTTCTTTCCTCTGCTTCAACTCTTTCTCTTCCACTATTTCTGTCGTCTAGTGCTGGACGATATTTTGAACATTCACAATATATCTATTTTTGCTTATATAATTTTTTTTAGACCTTTTCAGTGACATTTAGAACATTACAACAGATTTTTTTAGTTTGTGTTTTTTTGTGTGATTTAAACATATTTAAGAAATTCAGCTTTAAAAGTTTCATCTTCTTGAATCAATTCAATTATTTATAGTCTCCACATGGCTTTATTCAAATGTTGCAATAAAATGTTGAAATGCTTGAGACTGTAAGAAACACCTTAGCATTATAGTTACAAATGTTAAAATTTTAAATTAATATTAAAGTGCATTAACCTGTTAACATCCATTGCATCCTTTCTCAGGTTTGACGTCAAAGTTTTAAACCTGCCGTTCCTCAGACAGGAGTGTTAATGAACTCTAATTACCCGACACAAGACTCTCGTGCACGGCATTCATCACAATGTCACAAAAAGATCAATATTCAAGTAATTTTACCCCGTGTCAGAGGGAATTTATTCCTGTGATCAAAGCTGAATTTTCAGCATCATTACTCCAGTCTTCAGGGTCACATGATCCTTCAGAAATCAGTATAATATGATGATTTGATGCTCAAGAAACATTAATTATTATCAATGTTGAAATCAGTTGTGCACCATTATGCAGTTTTTCAGGATTATTTGATGAACAGCTTTTATTTTAAATAGAAATCTTTTGTAACATTATAAATATCTTTACTGTCACTTTTTTGTCAATTTAAAGTGTCCTTGCTGAATAAAAGTATACATTACTTTTTTTTTAAAGCAAATCTTACTGACTCTAAACTTTTGAACAATAGTGTACATTTACTATAAAATAACATTAAATTTTACTATGTGTGCTGTATTTTACTTTTGATCAGAACATTTTAAATCGAATTGGCTCCAAATTGATTTTTTGTTTAAATAATGGAAACAATAAATAAATAAAAGTTGTTGCATATTGAAATTGTCAAAAGGCTTTAAAATGTTGGTCTACAGTTTTTTTTAGCTGTATCACTTATATGTCTATGTCAGGTTGTGAAGTCTTGATCTGGTCCTGTGAGTGTGTGTGTGTGTTTGTGAGTGAGCTGTGTGATTGGTGTCATTCGTCTCTCAGTGTTTCATGAAATCATGTCTGGAGTCGAGTCGAGAGCGTCTCGCGAGCAACAGTCCTGCTGTAATGTCTCTGGATAAATTTATTCTTTAGGTTGCGTTTCTTTCCCCGCCAGTCCTCCGACCATCACACACACTCACTTACACACTCTCTCTCTCTCTCTCTCTCTCTCTCTCTCTCTCTCTCTCTCTCTCTCTCTCTCTCTCTCTCTCTCTCTCTCTCTCTCTCTCTCTCTATCTCTCTCTCTATCTCTATCTCTATCTCTATCTCTATCTCTATCTCTATCTCTATCTCTATCTCTATCTCTATCTCTCTCTCTCTCTCTCTCTCTCTCTCTCTCTCTCTCTCTCTCTCTCTCTCTCTCTCTCTCTCTCTCTCTCTCTCTCTCTCTCTCTCTCTCTCTCTCTCTCTCTCTCTCTCTCTCTCTCTCTCTCTCTCTCTCTCTCTCTCTCTCTCTCTCTCTCTCTCTGACAGTTACCAGGCAACAGGCTTTAAGTTTAATGCACATGCTCAGTGTGAGACTGATTAACTGATTTCTTTTTCACCCATTTTAGAGCAGCGCACTCATCGGCCCTGTCCCAAATATCACACTTCATATGCACTTTCGGTCTTGTGGACTTACAATGGCCGTTAAGTCCACGAGACCGTAGGGTGTCCCATTTGTCATTTTAGGTTTCAGGAGGGTGCTCGCGAGCGCCCCCTTTGCGGTCGATATGCGATATGTGAGCTCCGCCGCAGACTTCTTCCCAACAGTCAAAGCGGCGTCACGTAGAGACCTGCACTCCCGCGGGACTACCACGGGACCCAGCGCAACCGAGTGTGGCGCGGGACAATATTTGATGGGTGAATGCGGGTGCAGGCGGCAAGATATTATTGTGTGCGGGTTGCGGGAAAATAAAATTATTTGCGGGAAATATAGAACAAAATAAAATAATTAGAAACAAATAAACCGTTATTTATCTAATGCACAAGCAACAAGTATAACTAAAATAATAACGATTTACAAGCACAAGGTCGGAAGCTAACTCTCGAGTGGGTCATAGGCGCAGAACAGCCAAGCCTATCACACAGAGGCAAAATGTCGTTTAGTGCCACAGATATTAGTTTGTTATTAAAGAAAGGAACTTGCAAAACTACAAAACCAAACAAAGGAAAATCTGAGATTTGGAAATGTTTTTCAGTAGTATGCGACAGCAATGGAAAGCACCTTCCTTTTGTCCTCAAGAAGGGAGCAAGTGAAAAAATAACAGAGTAGCAGACAGAATATGCAATGTATTTTTAAAAAAAAACTACTTATACGTTTACCCGCGGGATTTTGCGGGCGGGAGCGGGACGAAACTTGATTGTTGCGGGAGGGAGCGGGAGAAAATAACTTATATTTTTGCGGGAGCGGGCGGAAAAATCCGTCCCGCGCAGGTTGTCACGTCACTAAAGTGCGGACTCATAGGAAGACCGCGAGTGCTTAGGGTGCCATTTGGGACAGGGCCACAGTCGGGTATCTTATTGTGTCATTTGTATGCTTATTGTTGTCATGTGATAATTTAAGAACATCCGAAATTGAATCAAGAAGGCCATTTTGACATCTGAGAGATTCCGTATTAGAAGTAAATGTGAGATTGCATGTGCAAAAGATCACTACCATAATATGAGAGGTTTTATTGCATCGTTATTACAGTAGGTACAGTTAAAGACTTATTAAATATAGTAGCAGCAACGCTTTTGGGAAAGATATTGTTTTTGTGTCTCTGTTTTTGTACTATTGGTGGCTGGTGAGCTGTAGTTTGTGGAGGTTCTTGGGCTGTTTAGGCCACCGAGCTCATGATTTCCAGGTTGGCTTCTGTCGAGTGTTTTTCCCCTGAGAAACATCACGCGGACGGGATGGCAGTGTGATGTGTGTGTCCTTTCTCTGAGAAAGACACTATTAAAGGGGTCTGTTAACTGACCTCAGACAATCCGAAGTGTGTTCACGAGAAATATTACACCTCTGAGTGTACCGAATGTGACGAGAGAACTCCTAAAACAGCCGAGAAAGACAGACACATGAACATTCACACAGACACACTCCTGCTTTTAAAGGGATTGTACTCCACATTTTATGCGTACATTCCAACTCTACTCACTCAATTTATTTTAATTATTATTTAGTCGCTCTCATATTTTTTCTCTGAGGCATCATTAATATATATATATTTTTTTATTGATTTTTTAATTCTATATTTTCCATGTTTTTGTTGTTCATGGTTATTTCCACCTGTTTTTGCTGTTTTTGCATTTGTTCCTTTAAGACGTCTATATGTAAATGACCTCTGTTTTCATGTATTAAAAAACAACATACAGTGGCATTCGTAGCCGGTTTTACCTGTGTAATATGTCATATTTCCAAATGAAAAAGGATGTTTTACGGGGGAGGGGAGCTAGGTTGGAGTTTCTCTCCCATTAGAACTACCTGGTATTGGGAAAAATTAACATTACATGGGGAATGGAGGATGAACAAAGTAAGAGGGATTTGTGACATCAAGCCAAAAGGATATTTGTTTTGGAGGCGGAGTAAAACATTTTTGAACTTGGAATAAAATGCATTGATGAATTGTTCGTTATAAGAAAAGAAATGTGCAGAAAGTAAACAGAATCATGTTGAGTTAAATGTGCTCATGATTGGGAATATGATGTTAAAGTGTCCCTTTTTTTGAATATTACCTTTCATGCAGTGTGTAATATAGCTGTTTGTGAATGTAAAAGCGCTGCAAAGTTTTAAAGATCAAAGTGCACGATAAATAAAGTTATTGTCTCCTAAAAGAAAGACTCAATTCTGAACTGCTAAAACGAGTCTTCAGCAATTCCAGTCTCACTTCCTGTTACATACCTATGTAACAATGTTTCAAATTTGCATAATGTCAGCCTGTGGTCTTCATTGGCTGCCTGCAAACAACGTCTAGTTTGCTCCGCCCTCAAACACTAGAGTTATAGCTGGTTTGTGTTGTCTACATGTTTTCAGTACTTCGAATCTACTTTACATGCGCTTCCGAAGAATGAGTCGTCACTTTGGAATTAATACGGTAAAACAAACCCCATCGTTTCTGTTTGTATGACGATGTATCAAGTGCTGAGGAGGAATGAATTTCAGATATAGTAATGGACGTTTGGTTTCCGAAACATGCTGTAAGTGGTTGACCACAGACTGGGCCATTTGACCAATCAGAGCAGAGCAGAGCAGTTTGCTGAAAAGAGGGGCTTAGAGAAACCAAATCTTTAAAATAACCATTTTCAGACTCTGAGAAATGAGGTGATGTGCAATGTATATTATGACAAAATTAAAGTGTTTTTGACCATAGGAGACTTAAAGGGATAGTTCACTCAAAAATTCTGTTAGTAATTACTCACCCTCATGTTGTTCCAAAATAGTCCAAGTGACTACAGTGGCTCAATCTTAAGTTTATCAAGCGACGAGAATACTTTTTGTGCGCAAAAAACAAACAAAAATAATGACTTTATTTCAACTATTAATTTCCTTCTCTGTGGGCCTCGAGTGAGTTCACTAGTGTAACAGCGCAGCGCTTCTGTGTTGTACGTCACACGTAGTCTCACGATTGGCCAACGCTGGTCATGTGTGTGATGCGTGTGACGTACAACACAGAAGCTTACGCTATTACACTAGTGAACTCACTCGAGGCCCACAGAGAAGGAAATGAATAGTTTAAATAAAGTCGTTATTTTTGCGCACAAAAAGTATTCTCGTCGCTTGATAAACTTAAGATTGAGCCACTGTAGTCACTTGGACTATTTTAACGATGTCTTTAATAACTTTTCGGGGAACAAGTTTCAATCCCTTAGAAGCCTATGGAGGAGTGATCCAGCTCTCAGATTTAATCAAAAATATCTTAATTTGTGTTCCGAAGATGAACGAAGGTCTTACGGGGGTTGAAACAACATGAGGGTGAGTAATTACAGACAGAATTTTCATTTTTGGGTGAATTATCCCTTTAAAATAGCATAATGGGGCACTTTAAAGCAAGTCTAAATGCTATATTGAACATTTCAGTTTCCAAAAATAAATGATATTTTTCATGGTATGAGGGCTTTAATACACCAGTGCGTTTAACCTCGGCTCACAGTGGCGTACGGTAATTGTTTGTCCTGTAGGATCAAGCCTTTCTTTGATGTGATTTCTCTGGTGGCAGATGTGAGGGAGAAACCCGCTGGGAAGAGCGCTTTACTTCAACACTCACTCGATCCATACTGTCTGCCTCTCTCTGGGGGATTTACGGCCGGCAGGAGTGAGGTGGTGAGGGGAAAGACTTTTATTCACTCTAGGCGGGATACACAGCAGGACAGGCCCGAAATATCACAGCGAGTCTGACAGAGGGGCTGATACAAACTCCCATAGTCTTTATTGTGGAGGTGGATTTCTTTCCACAGTTACTGCAGTATAAAGAACACTTGGTGTGCTTTTCCTCAAAGCAGGCGTTTGTGGTTGCGATATCTCGATCAATCTGCATGATTTGAGGCCTCATGCATGTCTGTAACACAGATGATGTGGGATGAATTGTTCGTGTTTAGTGTTCGTGTTAAGGGTGTTTTCCAGTAACTAAGTATAAGCAATATTAATAGATTAATAGCAATATGAGGTGTTTACATTTAATTCCTGTTTTTGTAATAATTACATGGCACGCCATTGTAAAAATAACACCATGATTATCACGAACGCAGCTGATTTGTGAGATCACTTTGTTTCATATTCCTCTTTTATGCACTTGCTCCCGCTCAGTTCTTTCTTTTCTTTTCTTTTGTTTCTTCGCTCAGCGATGAAGAAGTGTTGCGCAAGTCGTTTTATTGATTGCAAAATTTCATGATGCAATCAAAGATTTAATAATAGACTGATTTGTCTGGTACATTTTCAAGGTGTATTAAGTTTTGGTATTTAGAGTTTTATAATTAGGCATTACTTTATCATAAATAAAAAAGTATAATTAAATAAATGTATTTCCTGCCTTGTGTATTTGTTTACATTTAATTGTAGTTTTTTATTATATATTGCAACATTTCATGACATGTTTTAAATATTTTATTATTTTTGCCTTGATTTGAACCCAACAGCTGTTGCATTTTTTCCACACATACAGAGTTTGATGGTAATATATGTAATGAGTACATTGTCTCATATTCCTCTTTTATGCACGTCCTCCTGGTCAGTACTTTATTTAGTTTTATGTGTTTCTTCCCTCAGCGATGAAGAAGAGTTACGCAAGTCGTTTTCAGAGCTGGGAGAGCATCGAGACGAACCAAACTCCAGAGGAATGAAGCGGACGGGCAGTGGTTTAGTCTCTCCGTCTGGTTCACTACTCTGTAAAACGGGTTTCTTGGTGAGGAAGGTCCACGCTGACTGTGATGGAAAGAGAAGTGAGTGATAAACTTTCCTAGATTATTACACATACTTTACTTTGAGTCATCTTATGCAGAAATGTATAATTAGGACATTAGCAGAAGAACTTTTTCCTCTTTTTAAGGAAGTTTCGGTTACTTTTGATTATCTTTTCAAATAGTATCTTTAAACTTTACGCAAACATTTTTGCAACACTTTATTTTAAGTGTTTCACATTACGACATGTACTTAATATTGTAATAACAGTAAATTATACATAATTACAAGTAGCAAACCCTAACCGTAAATCTATAGTAATTTTTTTTATGCTGTAATATTCTATATCCAGTATATTAGAGATTTAGAACCTTTAACTGATTCTGAAATGTAGAGTATATGCATGTACATAGTTTAATATTATTTTAGAGTAGCATACAATGCCACAAAATGCAAATAATATTATTTCCTCAGAGGTGTAAAAACATCTGCCAACAAAAAAAAAATATTTATTTAGAAGGAAATGCAGGTGTAGTGGGTTTCAATCAAAAACCTTTTTAGTCAACACCGATGTATTGATATATTTATTCCATTTACCTGCAGAATAAAAATCTGTTTACATTTTTGTTTGTTTATTTTTCATGTGAAATGCAGCACCTCGTGGGAAAAGAGGATGGAAAACATTTTATGCTGTTCTTAAGGGACTCATCCTTTACCTGCAGAAGGCGAGTTTCTATCTTTCTTCCTTCTTTCTTTCCTTCCGTTCTTCCTTCTTCCCATCATTCCTTTTTTCCTCTTGTCCTTCTTTCTTCACATTCTTTTTAATTAAATAAATGAATGTACAGTATTTCCCTCCTTTATGTATTTATGCTTACATTTAATTGTAGTTTTTTTATTATTACATTTAATGACATATTTTAAATATTTTAATATTAAATATTTATTTATTTATTTTAACTGAGTCTGTTAAATCCCTCAAAATACTGTATGTGTGATTTGTTCATTATACAGTTAAATGATAACTTATCGGTATATTAAAGGATTAGTTCACTTTTAAAAAAACTTTTGCTGATAATTTACTCACCCCCATGTCATCCAATATGTCCATGTCTTTCTTTCTTCAGTCGAAAAGAAATTAAGGTTTTTGATGAAAACATTCCAGGCTTTTTCTCCATATAATGGACTTCATGGGGTATCAAACGGTCCAAGGTCCAAATGACAGTTTCAGTGCAGCTTCAGATGGCTTTAAACGACACCAGACGATGCATAAGGGTCTTATCTTGCGAAACGATCGCTCATTTCAAAAATAAATAAAAAAGTTTTAAGTTTTATAAACACAAATGCTCGCCTTGCTCTGTTCTTTGATGCACGTTCGTGACTCTCCTGTTCGAACTCGTTCATCAAAATGAACAAATCTTTTTTCGAGTCATTTCGTTCGTTGAATGAACGAAATGACTCGAAAAAAGATTTGTTCATTTTTCATCGTTCTTTTTTCCGAGTCATTTCGTTCATTCAACGAACTTCAACCGTTTGGGTCCTGTTGAAGTCCATTATGTGGAGAAAAATCCTGGAATGTTTTCATCAAAAACCTTAATTTCTTTTCGACAGAAGAAAGAAAGACATGGACATCTTGGATGACATGGGGGTGAGTAAATTATCAGTAAAAGTTTTTTTTAAAGTGAACTAATCCTTTAAGTAACAGCACTTTTGCCAATATTTAGTGCCTTTCAAACAAATAATATTTGTTTGCCTTAATATAAACCCAACAGCTGTTGCATCTTCCCAGATATACACAGTTTGTTGGTAATATACGTAATGAATAGAATGACAATATGATCAATAAATCAGTAATGATTACGAGAATGTACTATGAGGTCATCTCTGATGCATGTATTGAATTAATTACCGGATAATTGTTTTTCCAGGGCGAGTATCGGCCGGATAAACAGCTATCCGATGAGGATTTGAAGAATGCTGTGTCGATTCATCATTCCTTGGCCATCCGAGCCACAGACTACAGCAAACGGCCAAACGTGTTTTACCTCCGGACCGCTGACTGGAGAGTCTACCTCTTCCAGGCGCCGTGAGTTCACCCTCCGAACGAGAAAACACACGTAAACTTGTTTAGGAAAATGTGCCATAGTCATCAGAATGTAATAACTCCACTTCTAAAACAATTTTCCCTTTTCCACTTATTTTTCATCTGCTCCCTTCCAACCTCCTCACATCCGGAGACATCACAGTAAATTCAGCATCCCATCATTTCCCCACAGATAAAACAAGTCCCGTCCTTCGTTTTATGATGTTCCAGTTCAATATACTGTTTAACTTGGAAATGCATTATGTGACACAGCATTGCAAAAAGATCTCAGGAGATAAATGAGCATTCAGATGTACAAATCTGTCACACTATGTGCATATGCTTTTTCGCAAAAACAGTAAGCTATAACTGGAATAAATCTCTGAAATAAATCATCTGTACAGCACGAGGCTCAGCATTTGGCATCTTTTCTGTCCAATTTATGACAAAACACTCATGTAGTCCCGTCAGCTTGGTTTCTGTCTTTTGTGTGTGTGTTCACACACATTCCCGTTCCCCAGGAGAACTCGCTTTGCTCTAGTTGAAGTTTGCCCCAGTTTCAGCTCTCATTGCTTGTGCTGGAAAATCCACTTTTTTGTGGGTACATGTTTGCACTTATACATACATAAACACTGCCTTTTTTAACTGCGATTCCACATCTTCTTAGATTGGTGGAGCCGTCTTCAGGATCATAAGTCGTGTTGTTCTTCACTAGGATAATTAAACACGTTTTGTTTTTTTAAATATGTTCATCCCACAGCTTCTGTACCATCATTTAACAACCACAGAGCTCATTCTTGGTTTGTCTTCAAATGTTACTGCTTGAGAAAATGAATTAAACTAGAACCCATACTCTGTTAAAGTCTTGTACTTATCTTAGACTTTTTATTAAAAAGTTATTTGATTTGTTTGTGTAGGAATGCTGAACAAATGCAGTCTTGGATCACACGCATCAACACAGTGGCGGCCATGTTTTCAGCCCCGCCCCTCCCTGCTGCCATTGGCTCACAGAAGAAATTTAGTCGACCGCTGCTGCCAGGCTCCGCCTCCAAACTATCACAGGTCAAATTATCAGAATAGCATAAATGTTGTCATATATTTGATAAGGCATATACTGTAAGTCTTTAAAATAAAGTTAAATTTTTTAACATTAGTTAACTACATTAGTAAACATGAACTAACAATACTTCTATTGAATTTTAAATCTTTGTTACTGTTAATTTCTACATTTACTAATACATTTTTAAAATCAAAGTGTGCTATCTGTTAACATTAGTTAATGCACCATGAGCAAACAATGAACAATTGTATTTATATGAACTAACATATAAATAAAAATATATTGTTCATAGTTGGTTCTTGTTAACTAATGCATTAAATAATGTTAACAAATGGGTATAAATATTAAATATATGGTAATAAGAATATAAAATATTAATAAAACAAATATGATTAAATTATTGTTTAATAAAACAATACATTTGAATAATTATTTGACCTATTTGCGTGAAGTATCATACAATATTGATGTATGTATCTATATAGGCAGTAGCTCACTATGTGTTGGAATAGAGACTGTGCGTGTATGTGTGCTTGTATATGTGTTTATATAAGTAAGCTGCAGTATTATAAAGTGTGTGTGTGTGTGTGTAGGAGGAGCAGGTACATGCTCATGAAACCCGATTTCGCACCATCTCCACCGAGCTCGTACAACTGCGCTCTTATCCGCCTGACCGAAAGGTCAAGGGTCGTGAACTTGAGGAGTATCGACTGAGAGAAGAATATCTGGAGTTTGAGGTAAAAAAAGGTGCTTCTAGTGTACTGCATACTGTACAGTATGTGCCATAGCGTTCAAAACTTTGGGGTATTTAAAAAAAATACAGTGTTTTTCCATTTCCTGAAGTAGTGTTTTTGGAGATTCAAGTATTTCGACCGACATCAAAGTCCAGGGGTCAGAAAGTAAAAGTCCTGCCATGTGTTTATTCCAGACATGAATGCAGCCAGCTGATCTCACTCATTCGCTAATCTCCTGGCTGAAAAACTGGGCTAATTAGCAAATCCAGGTGATTGGAACAAAATACTGAGGAGGACTTTTACTTTCTGAACCTGGACTTTACACCTCTGATATACAATACTTTGCAAAAGTCTTAGTCATGCTAGTGTTTTCACTCCCAAAGCTGGTTTTAAGCCAGTTATTTATATCTTTTGCTGTAGTATGTCAGTAGGAAAATCATTTTACATTTCCAAACATTCCTTTTGCTATTAATTGTAATAATCCAGTGAGATTTTTGCCTGCACAAGGAGTCTGAAAACAGCCGGTATGATCTGATCTACCTATTGTTGAGTCTGTCTGTGATTACATGAAGAAACAGAAAAAACTGAGACTAAATCCTGAAGAATTGCAGCAGTGGCGTGCACAGAGCTCCTCAGGGGCGGAGGGACCAAAAAGGGCACTAAATAAAAAAAATGATTACTTCTTGATTTTTTTTGTTTTTATTCTTTCTTTCCTTGGCATTCTAAGAAAATATGTTGATACAAATATTAGAATACATAACACATCAAATGAAAATAGGGAAATTATGATAATATTACTAAATATTATTTACTTTACCAAACAAAACAGTGAGAATCAAGAAGGTAATTATGGAAAATTAATTTTTAGTTTTGTTGATGTTGTAAATTTAATGTATGTATTATATGTATGAAAGACAGTGTTAGCTATCATAAACCGGTAACACTTTACAATAAGGTTTCATTAGTTAACATTAGCTAATAATGAACTGCACTTCTACAGCATTTATTAATCTTAGTTAATTTCAGGATTTACTAAAACATTAAAATCAAAAGTTGTATTCGTTATCATTAGTTAATGCACTGACTGTGACATAACATGAATAAACAATTAACAGTTGTAGTATTAACTAAGATTTAGCCTACAGTAACAATGTGTTGCTCGTGGTTAGTTCATACATGAGTAATGAACAAATGAACCATATTGTAAAGCGTTACTATGAAATCAAAGATATAAGTTCCTCACAATTTAGAGTTGGACATGGACTTAAGATTTCATTTAACTAACTGTTAGATGTATTTCCCCTTGCACTTTTATTCCTTGGATAAAAACGAATGACAATGTCACTCAGAATGCGTCTGAAATCGAGCTATACTTTTATTGTAGTTAAGAATAACTCGCATCCTGCAGCAACTTTTAGAGTAGCATGGTGATAGTTGGATAAATGTGATTTTCCGTATTAGCTTAAACGTTACCTGCTGCTCGTTTGAAGAGACTCGCGCGAACTGCTGCGAAGTGCGTACCAGAACCGTTAAATGAGGCGCTGCAAAGGAAACTCCGCCTACCACTTCTCCTTCTTATATTTTTAAATATAATATTTGTTTGTATTATTATTGTTAGTGGTGTGTGTTTCATTTATCAAAAGGGGCAGGGGCGTGAACCCCAAACCCCCCCCCCCTACAATGGTTTCCTATGGGCACTGGAAGAATCATACAACAGGGCTTAAGTGTAAAATACCGAACTTGTCCTTTAATAAAATGTCTCTCTCTCTGTCAGAAAACGCGCTACGAGACGTACAGCATGCTCCTGCGGGCCAAGCAGCGCTGCGGGGGCGATGACCTGTCTGTGTTCGAGTCCATGCTCCTGGAGGAAGGGGCGTTACAGAGAGCTCAATCCAGTCCCACACTACAGGACAGCAGTCTGACCTGCAGCACCAGAGACGGCCCGAGCCCGAGCCAGACCAACACCGCATGTGTCCCACAGGAGCCCAACAACAGCTGCTCCCGCGGACAGGGCCAAAGACACAGCTACCGGCAGGCCGTCCGCAAGTGAACCCGCGGGAAGCTCGCGTTGCTGGAGAGGAAGTGAGGTCTCTCTCTTTCCTGTGTGCGCCCTCCTGCTCTGTGCCATCAGGAAGTGGTGTTGATTCGGACTGAATCTGACTCTGTGATTGGCTGATGGGTGGGTGATGTCACAACACAAGGTGCTATGGAATCTGGTCGGGAGAACGTGTTTCTCGGAGGGAATTATGAAATGCATAAAATGTTCCGTTGCCTTCTAGTTCTCGGTTTCTTCTGCGACTTTTCGCCATGCATCGCACACTACCTAGGCCTGGCGTGCTTAAACATCTTCAAAACCATAGAAAAATACCGTATCGTTTGCAGGTTTTTAGTTTTGCATCCTTAGAATTAACTAATTTGTTTACAAAGCATATTCACGCGACGAGCACGATGCCTGTGAACGCTCAAACAATGAGACGTCTAGGATCGGGAAAACACAATGCTTGTTATTTGTCATACGGGCGTCTATTTTTGTGTGGTGTTTAGGACCGGTAGACGAACAGAAAACAGATGTCTGAACTAACTAGCCCGTGTGCAACTAGTCATTTTTACATGTTGTTCTCCAACATTAGCAATCTGTAACTGTACAATAATGCACAAGGACATCATAGTCACGAAATATACCTTTACAATCCATCCATTTGCTCAGCAAAACCCAAAAACGCCTTTTGCACTGAACACTAAGTATTATTACACTGCAGAACTCATTTGCTTAATCAGTATTTTTGTCTTTTGTTCAATAAAAATATTTAAACGTCCTTAAAACGAGATGAGAAACACATTTTGTATATCACGTCTTGAATTAAGCTGATTGTTTTTCCTCTACTTTTTAAGCACAAACCCTTGCTAAATTTTGTTCGATTTACGCGTTAAACTCTTTGCGGAAAATAAACTTAATTCAAGATATTATCACTGATATGCAAAAGGATGTTTAGATATTTATGAGGAAAAAGCAAGACAATATAAAACGTTTGAGAAAATGATTTCTGCAGTCAAGCGAACGAACAGAGACGCGTGAATTTTGTCTGTATAGTTCATTTCTTGAATATGCTCTATTTTAGCTTCTTGTCCTTGTCTTTCTGCATTATTCTCTTGGCTGAATGTTGTCTGCTGTGTACGGCATGGCTGACTAGTGACAATCTTTGGTGTTTTGGATCCGGTAGGAGGCACGCGGTGTGTAGTTCAGGAGTCAAACGGACCTGTTACCCACGCAGCGCACTGAATGTCATCTTTTTCCTGATAAATGCAGTTAGTCAGTGTTTAAGACGCACTTCCCCTTATTGCTTTCTTATGTAATCTAGGAAAGAGAGTCTGTATATGCGCAAAAATATATCACCTATATAAGGAATGTTTTAAAACTTGTAATGAATGTGGTGTGTCAAAATCCAAACTGCCACATGCAATATTCAGCATAGGCCTGTTTGTGTGATCAACGCATATGTGGATGTTTAAATACACGGCACGCGGCTTCCTGTGACACGATGACCAATACTTCGAACGGGTGCTTGAAACCCTTGAATGTACCATGTGTTTCACCATGGTGAGGAGATTCTGGCATCACATTTCAGTTTTTCTTTCATGGTTCCTTTTGCAGATACTGTGTGGTGTTTCAGTTGTGTAACAAACATTTCTGAGTCTTGCGCCGAAACTGGCGTATCTTACTGTTACAGTGAGTCTAAAGGGCAAAAGAAATACAAGAGGTCTAAAAGTAAAAAAAAAAAAGAGTCTGTTTATGAACATTGTAATGTTGTTGGGGTGAATATTGTAAAAAATCATGTCCAAGTCACATTTCACTACAAAGTCAAAAGAAAAATGTTTTTAGGACCATTAGGGGTTTATTTATTTGATATTGACATTGAAAAATTATTTCCATGACAATTTCGCAACATTTAATCTTCAAATCCCAGTACTTTAATGCATTTATTTTGCAATTCCCATTATTTTAGTGGCAATGCTTATTAGATTCTGTTTACTCTATTAGAGGGACAAACATGCTGTAATAAATAAAAAAAATGTATTGCCATTGACATCACACTCACACACATATATATATAGTATATATGCAATGCAAAAACCTTAATGGTCCTAAAAATAGGCTTCATAATCCAAAACATTGTGTTTTTATTGATTTGGGGGTGAAATTATGACCTGGTCCTTGACCAGTTATATGAGATTCACTCAATTCATCATCAACCACTAGAGTTGATTTCAATGATGAAATCTGCTGTTGTACCTATAATATAGTACACCTTATCAATACAGCCCTGTATATCCAGAGAGCATGATGTTGAATAGTCTTGTGAGTTTATCGGTGAATATAAAGTGGGAAAGCCATTCTCTGCTCAGGTGTCATGAATATAATGTAACCCTTGCAATGCATTCTTCCACCAGCAGAGAGCGCTGTCTTCAGCCATACTAATGCCGAGAGCACTAGAACGATGGTGTAAAGATCCACTGACGCATTGTTGGGTTTGTGTTCGTATACATATTTATTTGTCATTTTGTTTACTTTTCATGTAGACTGAAGTAATGTGTCTTGGCGTAACCACTCGTCTGGTAACCTGCCGATTTATTGTCTGCTGTCTCTCTAATTCTGCACACACACACACACACACACAGACGATGACAGGCGTCTGTCGTGTCCTGCTATGATGAAATCAGTCGTCTCTGACCAATATGATTATCATATAAGCACCTGATTATCAGCACCTGAATGTACATAAACAGCATGAAATTCTTCTTCTCTCATTTGCATCTTGTGTCTTGTTTGTTCTGAGGTGAATATATGCATCGTTTCTGTTGTTGGTTGAGTGTCGTCTGTTGACTCTTGGTGGAGGATTGCTGCTTGTTTAAGATTTGGTGTAATTGTAAACGAGGACAAAACTGAACTTGTTATAGACTGAAAGTGAAGGAAACACTAAGTTGTTTTGTTTACTTTTTATTTCTCTGACGTTTCTATATTCTTTCCCTTTGTTCCTGGTCTCTCATACAGTATGTGGTTCGCTTGTAAAAAGTTCTGTAAGGACCGTGTTTGTACAGCCTCTCTTTATGATGGCCTAGAATACACAAATAAATAACAGACTATAATGAAATGCACCAAACGTACCGTGTGAAGTTCTTGATTGAATTTTAGTAGGTAGGCTAATAAAACAACATAAGTTAAATTAATTAAATCAGTTCCGAATTGTTAATTTCACAATCAGTGGTGCTTACTTGATTTCCACATTGTGTGAATTATATTTAAACACTTTTTTTGAGGTATAAGGGGATTTACAGTCAAAGACCCAGAACCAGATATGAAGAATGAAGACCAGAGGGACATTGCAGAGGGAGATGCAGTTTGAGCAATCACATGGTATCTGCTGTTCTCCAGTAAATCCTGGCTTGAGAAACTTTTAGTTTGCTGCTCAACCAGGATTTTTGTACTACATATGACGTACATTGCCGTTGAATGTTGGAGTGGGAGTTTTGCTTGGGTGCATGAGAGCAACGGTCCAAGGGTCTTTTTCCAAGACTCCCAGGCTGCAGTTAGAAGGACAAATTCTTCTTTTCATCAATCCATAACATCTACAGATAAGACTGTTCATTTCAAAGACTGCTCACTTTATTAACTCCATTATTCTTCGACATCTTTGAGACGTCTTCACACTTATCAACTCACCCCATGATTTCTTTTGTGATGTATTTAATGTTTGAGTTTATTTGTTGGGTGTTTATGATGAATTGCCTTGTGTAAAAATTCAATACATGCTGACAAAAATAATTTCTTTTTTTTTCTTTTGTTGATTAATGCATACCCTGAACACAGTACCCGGTAGGGTAGAGTGCAAAATTGATTTTCCCCCTCATTCTTCTGTAGCGGGCCTGGTTTGAAATAGCTAGGACAGTTATAACACACACACGACACACAGCTTTTCCAAAGTTGGATTTGGCCAGGCTCTAACTATAAACACGAGAGTATTCTCAAAACATCAAGATAGTGCTTTCTTTCTCTCAAGGAGAGCTATACTTTAGTCTAAATGGAAAATCGGCTTTAACTGAGAAATGGTCTCTTAAAGGGATACTCCACTTTTTTTAGAAATAGGCTCATTTTACAACTCCCCCAGAGTTAAAGTGTTGAGTTTTACCGTTTTTGAATCCATTCAGCCGATCTCCGGTTCTGGCGGTACCACTTTTAGCATAGCTTAGCATACATCATTGAAGTGGACAAGACCATTAGCATTTCTCAAAAAAAAATTACCAAAGAGTTTCGATATTTTTCCTATTTAAAACTTGACTCTTCTGTAGTTACATCGTGCACTAAGACCGACGGAAAATGTAAAGTTACGATTTTCTAGGCTGATATGGCTGGGAACTATACTCTCATTCCTGCGTAATAATCAAGAAACTTTACTGCCGTACCATGAGTGCAGCTGGCGTAATGATATGACGCAGCACCTGAAAAAAAGGCTACCGTCCGTCAACATAACCAACGTGACAACCTGCTTGCGCAGGGAGCGTTCCTTGTAGCATGGTTAGACAAAATAAACTGGAAAAAACGTCCCATGCCGAGTGGACCGGACGGGCAGCTATTGTTAGAGTAAGTGATTCCTGCAATCATTAGGAACGCTCCCTGCGCAAGCAGGTTCCGGCAACGATCGACGCGCGTTCACGGGTGATGGAAGTCGGCGTACGAGGTAGGACGTAGCGTAGGAACCGTCGTGACGTAGAACGAACGCGCTTGCGCAGCCAGAGAGCAGAGAACGCGCGTCGATCGTTGCCGGAAGTCAGATATTTTCATTTATAAAGTTTTAAATATGTATATTTTTACGACAAAACCGCACGGATTACCCTCAGAAGGCCTTCGTTTATCCCCCTGGAGCCGGATGGATTACTTTTGTAAGGATGTATGCACATTTTGGGACTTGAAGGAGGTGGACCCCATTGCTTCACATTATATCCACTGAAGGGTCTAAGACATTTTCTAAAATAACTGAAAATGTGTTCGTCTGAAACAAGATTGACATATGCATCTCGAACGGCTTGAGGGTGAGTAATGCATGGGTTAAATATCATTTTTGGCCGAACTACCCCTTTAACATAAAAAATAATTGGAGCATTACACAATAAGTGTTTTGCTCTTTTTTCATTAAACAATGTGTTCATGCACTTTAAATAAGTACATCTTTATATTTCAAATAAAGTCTGCTGGATCTTGTTTTTTTTTTTCAATTGTATCTGAACTACATGTAATGTACCGTATGTAATACTGTTGTTTATAATTCAATAAATGTTTGCAACTGTACTTTTATTTTCAGTACTAACAGTGGTTAAAAATTTGTTAACAGAGAGCAGTAAACCTGAAACTGTCACTGAAGCTCCTGATAAGAAATATATTACATTCTATTATAATTATGTATTTTATTAATTTAGGTTACTTACAGAAATTACAGAAAGCTCTTATATAGTTGTTATATATAAAAACAACTTCCTGCTGTTGTTGTATAACAAGAATATCAAGTAGTTATATAACATGAATTGATGTTCATGATAATACAGGTATCGTGTACCATATTCAGATATAATTGATCATTATTTACTGACATGAATTACTATAAAAATGGAAACTGGTCTTCCATAATTTTTCAGAAATAGTCGCAGAAATAAATGACATGTTAAAGGATGCTTAAAGTCCAAGAAAGTGTTAATATTGATCATGGAAGAGTTTCCAAATAGTGACATATCCAATTTCAAAGTATAACTAAACCCTAAACCAACTTTTTTTAGTTAATGATCTGTAAGAATTGGGCTTTGTTAGTACTGTTCATTGATTCGAGTAACTTTTTTCACATTTGTGTATAAAGTGTGTAATAAACCTCATGAACAGCCCTACGGTGATCAAAAACTCTCAATAGCCAGTCAGTTGAATCAGAAAGGGTTTACACTTTATTTCAAATAGATAATACTCTTGATCACGGATACCAGTAGAGAGATGAATGAGAGAACAGACACACAAAAAGACCCGCAAGGCACAAGTCATCTACACACAGTAAGTTTCACGCTTAACACGTCACACAGTGCTTTAAACTCAACGGGACACCCCAATCCATAGGCACACGGTGAACACAAGTATAGGGCGGAACTCTTCGGTCTCAATTCCCCGACCTCCCTCCCTGGCCCGCTATTCGTTACACACTCACAACAGTTCATTCATACAGGAATAAATTAAAAGCACTTCCCTCCCTCAGGGTGAAGAAGACCCATCCATATAGGGTAGTTAGTGAAGGCAACCTCTGTATTTACAGCCGCCACCAAACTGCACGCCGGGCGGTGTTTACAGCTTCCTTCGAGTCCGTTTGATGTTCGCGTCATAGCAGGCTACTTTGCTGAGTCTCAGTGGAATGTGGGTGACAGTCAAGTAATCTTCCGAGGTAATTGGTGACAGTCTAATAATTTTCCCCCCTCTAACTATCCTCTCTCGCCCCCAAGGCAGCTAACTACCTAACTATCTTCATCTCCGGAGGACCTATTTTCCTCCTTTGTTCCCACCGAGAAGGATTTTCCCTCTACAGATGGTAGTCCCTCAGCCACGACCGGAGGCACACGTTGAAGGGGTCGATAGTTCGGTCAGTCGCTGCAATGGTGGTTGTACAGCCTCATCGTTCCCTCCAGACTCTCTGAAACAGATCGGGAAACAATTGGTTTTAAACAATTGTAATGAACAACTCTAGTAGACTCAACTGACTGTAACTGGTACAACTCATCCGACACTCTCTCCATTACTTTAAAGGGGCCCATGTAACTTCTCTGCAATTTGAAGCAAACCCCTTTTT
Source organism: Siphateles boraxobius (assembly GCF_051911475.1). Taxonomy (NCBI): domain Eukaryota; kingdom Metazoa; phylum Chordata; class Actinopteri; order Cypriniformes; family Leuciscidae; genus Siphateles; species Siphateles boraxobius. The sequence goes on from NW_027509097.1 coordinate 48,966, forward strand.
TCCGAGCCTTATTTCGAACCCAGACCAGTTCCCCCACTGAGTAATACTGTACCTGAGCCCGAAAATCAAAGTACTTTTTCTGCTGGGAAGAAGCCTGTAACTGATGTTGCTTTACTGCCCCAACAACAGTGGACAAAATTCCTACGTTGCACATATTCACTTGGAGACTCAAAAGCCTCTTCCAAGTTCACATTCAACATATTATGTACCGGTAATACCATCTCCCTCCCAAACACGACTTTATGGGGGGTAAAGCCAGTAGTGGCATGGACGCTACTACGATACGCCATCATCACATATGGTAATAAAGAATCCCAATTCTGTTGATTCTTATCCACAAAAATTGATAGCATAGAAAGCAAGGTCCTATTAAAACGCTCAATGAGCCCATCCGACTGAGGATGATAGCGGGACGTACCATTTTGTTAATCTCCAATAATCTGCAAAGTTCCTGAAACAAAGTAGATTCAAAATTCCTGCCTTGATCGGAATGAAGGCTGCGAGGGACACCATAACGGCAAACCCACTCCTGCACTACCACTTTAGCAACTGATCGTGCTTCCTGATTTGGCAAAGCAAAAGCTTCTGTCCACTTAGAAAAATAGTCTCCCACAACCAAAATATAACGATTTTTATCAATGGTTTCAGGAAGTGGACCCAAAATATCCAAAGCCACCCGCTCGTGAGGGCGAGACGTGACCGAAGGACACATCGGGGGCCTGTGGAGTTCGAGCTGGTAGCTTCCGTGAGCCGCAGTCCGCGCACTCCCTACACCACCTCCTCACATCGGCAAACCACCCCGGCCAATAGAACCGATCTTTAACTTTTCCTTGTAGCTTTTGCACCCCCAGATGGCCACCTGTAACCACATTATGTAACATGGCTAACACTTTCGGAACCAAACACTTTGGAAGTACCACCTGTACTTTATCAGCTGCATCAGAATTTCGTGGAGGCAGTCGCACCAATAACTGGTCCTGTATCTGAAGCTGATCCCATACTCTTACAAATTTCTGCAGTTCAGGGTAGTTTTTTACCTCCCCATGCTCCTCTTGTGGCTTAGTTAGCAACTGAAACATTTGCCCCAACTCACCATCCTCCCTCTGCAACCTAACCATATCATCTTCCAGCTTTTCTCTAGACGGTGGCCCTACACTCGTCTTAGCCACCTGTACCACCCTCACAGGACAGGTTTCCTCAGTCACCACACCCCCAACCTGGTCTGACACCTGACCCGAAATAGCACTGAGGCCCGCAAATCTCGATAAAGCATCCGCGTTAGTATGTTGTTTCCCTGACCTATGCACAATCTTATATTGGAAACTTGCTAACTGTTCTAGCCAGCGGGCCAACTGTCCTTCAATCCCTTGAAAATTATGCAACCACCACAGGGAACTGTGATCTGTACACAACACAAACTCTGCCCCTAAAAGGTAATGCTTGAAATGTTTCATAAATGTCACCATACTCAACAATTCCTTTTTGGTGGTGGCATACTTGTGTTCTTGTTTTGTAAGGGATCGACTTGCATAGGCCACCACCCGTTCCATCCCCCCCTCCACCTGGGATAGTACCGCCCCTATCCCAACATCTGAAGCATCAGTATCCAAGATAAATTGTTTCAAGGGGTCCGGATAAGCCCAAACTGGAGCTGATATAAGACCAGACTTGAGTGTTAAAAAAGCTTTTTCACAATCTTCTCCCCAGTGAAATTTCTTACCCTTTTCCATCAATTGGTGTACAGGCCTAGCAATCTCAGCAAAACTCTTCATAAAGCGACGGTAGTAAGAGGCCAGTCCCAAAAAACTATGAACCTCTGTCTGATTCCTAGGAACCGGCCACCCCCTCACCGCCTCAACTTTAGAAGGGTCAGCCTTAACGCCCTCTGCTGAAATTATATGCCCCAAATAGGATACCTGTTTTGAAAATAAATTGCACTTGGAGGGTTTCACCTTCAAATTTGCCTCATACAGGTTTGTAAAGACTTGCTCCAAGCGACCCAGGTGTTCCTGAAATGTTTTACCAAAAACAATGATATCATCAAGGTATACTAAGCACGTAGTCCTTGAAGGTCGGCCAGAACCAAATCTTTGGAAAGTGGAAGGGGAATAACACAGGCCATAACTGAGAACATTAAATTCAAAAAGGCCTTGCCGTGTAGTGAAAGCAGTTTTGGGTTTATTTTTCGGGTCCACCTCAACCTGCCAGTAACCACTGGCCAGGTCGAGGGTCGAAAACCAACAAGCGTTGCCAGACTATCCAACGCATCGTCTATCCTTGGAAGCGGATAGGCATCTTTCTGGGTCACCTCATTTAGTTTCCTATAATCGATACAGAAACGCAAACTGCCATCTTTTTTTCTCACTGGTACTACTGGAGCTGCCAAAGGACTACAAGAAGGCTGAATAATACCGTTGTCCAACATTTGCTTTATATGATCGGTCACTTCTTGTTTTAAATGAAGCGGAACCCGACGAGGTGCCATTTTAATAGGTTTAGCAGTTCCTGTATCAATCTGATGGCGAAAAAGATGCGTCCTACCCAAATCGCTGTCCCCCGTACTGAAAAGTTGGCTGTGACGCTCTAACACTTGACGAACAGCCTGCATTTGCTCTACTTTAAACCCTCTAGAGTCTAACCCAAAATAAGAAATCAGAGTATTACCAGACCACATGATCTTACCATCGAACCCCTCATCTACTTCCTCTGCCCCTTCCCCCACCTCTACATTTGTAGACAACACCCCATTCATTTCATTCCACCACATAAAGTATGAGCTTCCTTAGTTACATTAATAACACGAACTGGCATAACGCCAGCTGTGACTGTACACACCACACGTGCCACTAAAACATCACAATAGCGAGACAGAAAAGAACCAGGCTCTAGCATACCTATTATTTTTCCTGGGGGCACTCCCTCCACTGAACCCAAAATTATCACTTCACTGTGTGGGGGTATCCTGGTATCACCGCGAACTACAACTGGCATGGAAGGGGCTACAAAATCAGTTTGCAATTGTACAGAAATTTTTTTTCCCATCAAGTAGCAGGATAGTTCCTTCAAATCTAGTTTTGCACCAAATTTGACTAGAAAATCACTCCCCAATAACACTTCCCCGGGGCTAATATCTGCCTCTACAAAATCAACCACTACTGTCAGAGAATCAAATTGGCAAGTGGTTTTCCACTGGCCCAAAACTTCCATTCGATCTCCATTAGCAACCTTCAATCTACCCTTATACTCTACCAAATCATCCCCTCCACCGGTTGCCTCCAGCCAAAACTGTTTGGGTACAATCGATACTTGTGCTCCTGTATCTACCAATAAGCGGGTCTCCACCCCACCCTCCCCCCTCCCCAACTTTACCAAGCACATAAACTCCACCTGTTTCCGGCTTAAACTGACATGCTCCCCCAGACATAGACGCAACAGAGAGAGGGGCGGGCTCCTGGTCTACCGGGCCCGCCCCCTCCCGTTTCCCGACACATATGGGCAATCTCTCTTAAAATGACGAGTACACCCACATTCCCAACAAGCTTCAGTATTCTCTCGGTTTCGCGGGTCCATTCGCACACTATCAGTTTTTAAAGTCCTTGTATCTCGTCTATTTATAGCATAGTCAGCCTGATAACTAGGCAGAGAAAACGAATTCATTGTCACTTGATCTTGCAATTTTTTTACAGTACTCTGCAAAGTCTTTACTTCTTGCCGAAGCCCTTCCATCATCCCGATTAAAGCTTGCATTTGCCCATCTCTAGCTGGCCCAACACTATCACTTATCACCCCACAAACTTTTGCGTTTGGAAGAGTACTATTACATTCCAAACTCCTAATTACTTCCAGCTCGGACGCCAAATTAATAGCCCCTCCAAAGTGTCTGGTTTCATACTGAGCAAATGAATACGCGTATCTGCACAACCTATATGGGCAATGAAATGATCTCGAACCAGTAAATCCCTCGTGGTATTATCTACTGACGGATATGCCTTTGAAATTAAACGCCTCAAAGCATTTCCAAACTCTCGCACGGTTTCGTTTGGCTGCCTCTTGCGCGAGGAAAAACTCACCCGATTCCAATCGGTGCATTCACAAGGTTCTAAACATCTACCCATTGCTGCCTTTAATTGACCAAAATTTCCCCGAGCCTCATCTGGCAAGCCACAATAAATATCCCGCGCACGACCTGACAATAACAAAGACATACATTTTAGCTTTAATCCATCATCCCAACCATTAATCTCCGCAGCCATTTCAAACTGCTCTGCCCAATCAGACCACTCGCGCCCCATAGACATAGACATGTCTCTCCCCAAGAGACAGCCAAGACGCTCTCCACAGGTCACCACCCCAGAGAGTCTCTCGCTTAGCCCACACCTCTCTTTTAAAGTCCCCTTTGTGTCCGTCCACAGGTGAATGCCATCACAGCAGTCACGTGATCGCCCAATGACGACACACTACAAGTGTATAAAAATTCTACAATATATGGTGTAAGAACGTCTGAGTGCTGCCCTCTTCAGGTTGAATGGTGGATACTGCAGTTGAATTTTCCTATTGGATGTTTGCGGTGGTTCGTGACGTAGCAGTTGCCGGTGACGTAGGCAGGTTCCATACAGAGAGATGCGTCTCAGGTGCACGCCCCCCTCCGCTGGGCTCTGCCCACTTTTCCAGCATTTTTCAAATATTGCCAGTGGGTGGAGTCAGGCTCTGACTAGGTGTTTAGTTACCCTTAAAGGGACATTGTGTAGGAATTTCTCCCATCTAGCGGTGAAACTGTATTTTGCATTCAAACGAATTGTGCTCTCCAGCGCCTCACTTTTTCAAATGTGTGTTGCATCTACGGTAGCTGTTATGTACCAAAAAGCTATGACAAACAATGCAAGAACAATCATATGCTCCATTAAAATATATTCTTATCGAATTTCTAGGTTACAAAAAGTAAACTTACAAACCTTGTTTTTAGCGCCTTCTCTGCTTCACTCAATAGCTGCTATTAGTGTCTTCTACTACTTAGCGAAGCATTAAAGAACGATCTCAACTGTTAAATAACAGATGGGAGATTAAAATAATATCAGATTTGTCTAATTTAAAATAAACACAAAAAACAAAGATTTACAATTTTTTTTATTTTGCTGGTTACATAAATGTTCAGTGATATCTTACAAATATCTTACATTAAATATAAGAATTATTTTGTCACATTTTTAGCATCAGTTCCAGTGGCCAGTAGTGCACATTTTCAACAGTCCTTTAAAGGGGTTTCTAGTGAATTTGGATTTGGTAACAGATAATACTGTAGATTATAGGCCTATTGATATATATATTATATTGATTATAAGATTATATTATATTACATATAAGATATGGGCCTATATAAAATATATTATACTGTATACATGTGACGAAGAATGACTTCTTCAGGCAGATAAATCTGGCTGCTTGGGAATCAGCCAATCAGGAGCGGCACTGCGCTCTGCGGTTCGCGGAAGAAGACAGCTTTCATTCAGTTTCGGGAAAGTTTGAAAGAGAGCGCTGGTGTTGAAAGACTGTGTAGACTGTGTAGGCTCTGCAAGCCTAACGTGACTCTATTTAAATAATGTTTGTTGTTCTTGCACAATGTGTAACATTGTTTATTTGAAGGAATAACTCTGCAGTTCATAATTATTTTGTTCAGCTGAATTTAGCCTGTTGTATATTGTTGCAGTTAATGTGCAACAAATTAATCTTTGAACAGGGATATAGTGTAGGCTACTACTGCATTTCTAAATATTGTATTTGCTTAGTGATAAGCATTTATTATAACACTGCATCTAAGTCATACATACCAAAACTATAATTGAATATCTTGATTGTGTTTGTTTTATATACTGCATGTAATAACTATTTGACATTTATATAGAGAGTCTACATTTACTGATGTATGCCTGTATCTCTGTTTTTCAGAACCACACACATTTAAACCTTTATTTTAATAAAACACCTAAACGGAACATCTTGTCTGCATTATAATCGATGCCCCCTGGTGGCCACAACCATTTAAAGACCAGTCTAATTATACAGTCCTTTCTGATCACCAAAACATTTGGTCCTTCGAGCCGGAGTCGCGTGGTCACCGTGGGATTGTTTAGAGATGTTCTCGGATCAGTATACACGCCCAGTAGATGCCCGACCCCGCCGAGAAAGCCGGCGGCCAGCCTGGATGGAAGATTATGACATCCCCCTTCAAGCATTGCAGCCGTCCTCTCGTTCGGGGAGCGGAAGCTGCCTATCCACGCCAGTTTGAGTATACAGAAACCCTCTTTCAGAGTACACCTGCCTCTGATCGATCGAGGCCTACCCCAGAAACAGCACCTGAGGTCCTTGAAGCTCTTTATAAGCTGAGGGAAGAAAATCAAAGGCTGCAGCAACAGGTAATGGACATGCACAGGCGATTTGACGCCCGCCCTTCCCTTTCAGACCTACCAGCACTGCAACAGACAGCCTTTTCTCCTTTCCCTACACCAGCCCCCCCCCCCCCCCCCCCCCCCCCCCCAACAGCAGCATAACATAGAGCAGGATGGCGGTGCGTACCAAACCACGCCAATTCCGCCATCTAGGCAAGTTGGTGGTCACACTCTGCCTCCGGATGAGGACGACTGGCCACTGCCACCACCCCCAGTAGCAGACAACGTTTATCAGCCATCATCACAGGACCTTATGGCAGAGCTCATAACAGCACTGAGAGACATTAGGATGACACGTCAGCAGGAGTATCCCAATCACCCTGAGCCCCCTCCTCCAATGCCCAGGGTACAGACACCAGAGTACTGTATATGAAAAAATAAACTTCTATTCTCAAGTGTATTCTGTGCGCTAAGTGCATTATCAGATTTATCTGTGTTGCTGGTCTTGACAGCATTTATCTTGTCGAAAATATTGCATCGTGTGCTTATGGCATCGAGTCGGGTACATAAGTACACTTTTGATCATTTCCACATATTTAATATCTATCTGGGTTGGGACGCTTACACACACACACACTACAGCCTCACGTGCGACGAGGCACGTCTCTGGGCAGCCGCGTAAACTAGTGTTTTTCCGCCACAGCCAATCATGCTGCATGTTTATTGTTTCACTGACGTTGACGAGATTAACCACTTAGGTACAGAAACTTGGTACCGAAAAACAAGACATGTTTCGATACTCGGTAGTATCGAGGCAATTCGGTCGGTACCTAAAAAGTACCGAACTCGGTACCCAGCCCTATTCATAATACTGTGAAAAGATTCAGGGAATCCAGAGAAACCTCAGTCTGTGTTGGGCAAGGCAGGAGACCTCTGTTGAACATGCGTGACCTTCGAGCTCTCAGATGAGAAACCATCATGCTACTCTGTTAAATACAGACACATGTGCTCAAGAGTACTTTTCACTGTTTTCTGTACTTTTCACTGAAAACTTAACACAGTCTGAAGCTTCATCAAGAAATGTCACTTGAATCTCTGTTACGCAAGGAGAAAACTTTACATCAGTTATTTTGGGGAAAAACAGAGATTGAGTTCTCAGTCTCAAAGATGAAAGGGACCAACCAGACTTTCATCAGTGACGGGTGCAAAAGCAAACATCTGTATTGGGAGGCATCAGTGCAAACGGCATGCTGGCTAACTTGCATTATTGTGAATGTACCACTGACATGGAGGCGTATATTTAGATTATACAGAGACATAAACTGCCATCAAGATGACATCTTTCCTGGGAAGCAAGACAACGCCAGGCCTCATTCTGCACATTCTGCTAAAACTGAGTGGTTTCTAGACACTCTGCACCAGACAAGAGATGTGCATCATGAAAAGGAGAATCAGGCAACGACGACCACAGACTGTTGAACAGTTCTTATATCTTATAAGATTGTGCAAATATTCTACTTGTAATTAGTATCCTCAATTGATGATTTGAAAAATGATTAAATGACAAATGATTAAAAAGTGTAATTAAAAGGAAAGGTGATGTGACAGTGGTAAACACTGTAAGGCCGTCTAACTCGATCCAATGGCGGTATTCGAATTAGCGGTGAAGGTCTCTGCGTGTTACTGTCTTTTCTCGTGGCAAAGTATTTTTAGTTAAATGCAATACATTTTATCTTATGTATTAACTCGTTTCATCTGACTCCATAAAATGAAAAGGTTTTTCAATGATATCTGTGCATCATTAAATGTGAGCGAATGTTTTACTATTCTTTTAAACTCTTGAATGCAAATAATGTCAAAGTCAATTAGAATAATCAAATGTCACAATTTAATATGTCAGGTAAATGTATCATTATAATTTCATAATCAATTCAAGTATAATCAATGCAAAACATCAAATACTCTAGAACAAAGAGGAAAAAGTTTACCCGACAAGAAATGCGTGAGGCAGAGAGACTCGCAACTCTCAGCCTCACGGGCCGATCTCAGATATAGAAAAAGGCCCTGAGCTCTCGCTGCGTTTCATTATATACCCAGACCTCATTTCAAATCTAAACATCATTCACAGTGGAAATTTACCTGTAAGTCACCATTTGCTAGCAGTGGAAAATTAGCATTCAGTCAAATGGTCGAAGGTGTTAACTCAAAGACACACCCTCCAGTATTGGAGGGTGTGGAAGATATTTCTAAACTTCCTAAGAACTTTATTACCTTTTGGGTTTACTTCTTTGGGAATGAGACATTTGTACCAGTCGTACCGAGACATTTCAAATAATACCAAATATGTATAAAACTAGATCATAATCATTCACATTAAACCATTTAGATTCTTGTGTGAGTTTGGGAGATCTCTGCCAGGATGAAGAATGGGGGACAGAAATGTAGATTAGGATGAGGGAGGTAAGACCTTCGTCTCAGTAGTGCATGAGGGAGAGTTCAAATGTTAATTTCCTTTGTTTTCTCAGAGAGTGGCCCTCTCTTAAAGTCCTTCAAGTTTTTCCAGTCTTACAACACTAAGACAGTGTCCTAACTTATTTGGAGTGTGTAGAAGTCATCCAAATCCAAATGTGTTTATCTTTACAAAATACAAGTAAGTTGATCAGTGAAAACATTGGAAATCCTTTCTTGGTGCTTTTGACAGTTAAATAAAGGTTAAAGATAATTAACAAATCAGATTCTTTATTTTATTGCATTAAATAAAATATCCCAACTTTTCTGGAAATGGGGTTGTAGTTTTCTATTGATGTATTACCGGTAAACTGATTTAAACTTTTTTTCAGATGACATCAGTGTAAGCTGTGCTGATGTGACTGGAACTGTGTCTGAAGAAATAACTTTAACTTGCAGCGTCTCTCTGAAGAAGTCTGATTGCTGCATTAAATTGTATAAGTTTTATTACACTAAGTACAATAGTGACTCAACAATCTGTAAAAAAAAACGTACTCTGGACTGTGAACAGAGAAACAGCTTCACATGCAGATTCGGTTCAACTACAGTAATGACGGGACAATTCAGATTCTTTGTGCAAGTAAACTGTGGATGGAAACTAACTGCATTCACTGTGAACATAACAGGTACCGTATGTAATACTGTTTTTATAATTCAATAAATGTTTGCAACTGTACTTTTATTTTTAATCTACTAACAGTGGTTTAAAATCTGTTAACAGAGACCAGTAAACCTGAAACTGTCACTGAAGCTCCTGGTAAGAAATATATTACATTGATTATGGAGTTACTTTTGCAACTCAGAAAACTGCTCTTTAGTCTCTTGTCAGAATATTTATAATTTTAAAAGTCACCTGTGAATAAATTATTTTAAAGTTTACGTAAGGTCTAAAAAGGAAAGCGATGTATGATCATGGTCTCCAAACCGATGCATCTCTAGATATTTCAGTCAGAGTGATTTTAGAGATATTTTTGTTTTGGTCTGTGTGTCAAGAAATCAGTTTGATCAGATTCTCAGCAGCAGAAATATTTTGTGAAGTTTGTGTGGAGAATCTGAATAATGTTTGATAGGCTGAAGTTGAGTTTATGATTTAAACAATTCTTTTAAATGCACTTTTTTAGATCCAGATGCAGCACGGGCAGTGGAGGGTCCTGTAACAACGAAGAGTCCTGAAACAGACAATGGAACAAATAGGAACACTGTCATCGCTGCAGTTACGGGCTTTTTCATCATCTTCATCATCATCATCATCATCATCATCATCATTAAAATCATTTACAATAAGAAACCAAACTACAGCAGACCTTGTGGATTCCAGAGGAGGATATTTCTGGGCCATAAACATGATGACAACAACAGCAATTTCCAAGAGCAAAATCCAGAAAATGTGATATAATATCACTGACTCAGAAGTATACGAAAGTTTTGAGTTTTGTTTGACTTTAAATGTGAAGATCATGAAAGACAAAAGCTTTATAGGAACTCCATAAACTATATGTATAGTTGTATATATCTGTACATACATGCATATTATTGATCTCTTTGATCAGTGTGTGTGTGTGTGTGTGTGTGTGTGTGTGTGTGTGTGTGTGTGTGTGTGTGTGTGTGTGTGTGTGTGTGTGTGTGTGTGTGTGTGTGTGTGTGTGTGTGTGTGTGTGTGTGTGTGTGTGTGTGTGTAAATAAGAGGAAATGCAACAAATACCAAACTCTGTTTCAGGAGTGCCTAATATGAATGACAATTTGGTAAGTTATACCTTAAGTATGAAAATAAAATGTAGTAACTTTTAATATTCTCTGTACCTGCAATTTTCTAATTCTGTGAACAGTGTGGGTTGGTAACGTGGCCTTTTTTATTGTTAAAACAAACAAAAATAAATTAAGGCTATCTAAATATGAATATCTGGAAACTTTTTATCAGCATGGTGATGTTACACAGAACAGTATTTACCAACCCAGGCTCATGGGAAATACGTTACTCTGCCTACATTTTTGCAAAACCTAAAATACGTACCTCCAGGTACGTTTCGCTGCACTTTTCGGGTGAAAAGTCCACTAGAGGCGCTAAGTGGTATCATTTTTTCTCCGTTCCAGATGGTTAAATAAAGTTTATAAAAACAATAATATGAGTAATGTACAGACTTCTCAGTAGGCCTATACACTCATTTTAATATAAATTAGGATTTTTTCCCACGCTTCTGAGGTGCCACACAGCCCAGTCTCACGGCAGTTCGTGATATGGTCACGTCATTTAATCTACTGGTTCGTGATACGGACACGTTTATTTCGTTATTTTCGTGATATCAGCATTTTTATTTATTTATTTAATATATTTATTTGTTTACTAATGTAATGCACGATTATTTCTGCCAGTCGGGCAGCTGTTTAATCGACATTTATTCACGATATCTTATCATGTTTATGTATTTATTTTAATGTTATTATTTCGGTCTTATTGCCAGGGACGCTGGACTGCTTTGCTGTTTATTGATTTAAAAAAAAAGTATAAACGACTACACGAATTTTATCAGTAGGAAATCGCGTTGAAGAAGTCTCCTTCCGAACACATCGCGATATTTGGCATCAGTTCATGTGTGCCAGATGTTGGTGAGTAGCAAAATACACTGTCCTAATAATGTTTGATATATTGTCTTTTCTGATGGTCGAAATGAATCAGATTAGCTCATGTTCAGTCACTGCATTATCTGTCATCTCCACGGAGGCTTTGCGTTTCATTGCTTTCTAATTCAAAACAGGGTGATTAAACACTATCTGTCACGTGACGTGCTACAGGCCTAGACCTTCTATCAGTTAATCATATTCATATTAGGTTTAAAGTAAGTTAGTACAATTAGTTCCAAAGTGGTATTTGTAGTAGAATCACAGTAAAAACAACACTTACCTTGCTTTTACCACAGTAGCCTTAGTTTTACTGTGATAGATGTGGTAAAAGGACAGTAACCACAAAACTTACCACACTTTTACCACATTATTTGTAGTTTTAATGTGATATTTTTTGTAAATGCATATTAACCACAACACTTACCATGCTTTTACCACATTATTTGTAGTTTTAATGTGATATTTGTTGTAAATGCACACAACACTTACCATGCTTTTACCACATTATTTGTAGTTTTAATGTGATATTTGTTGTAAATGCACAGTAACCACAACACTTACCATGCTTTTACCACATTATTTGTAGTTTTAATGTGATATTCGTTGTAAATTCACAGTAACCACAACACTTACCATGCTTTTACCACAGTAACCTTAGTTTTACTGTGATAGGTGTGGTAAAAGGACAGTAACCACAAAACTGTCCGTGCTTTTACCTCAGTATTGGTAGTTTTAAAGTGATATTTGTTGTAAATTCATATTAATCACAACACTTATCATGCTTTTAATGCCAAATAATGTAACAAGAAATATTTGTAAGGTAAATCAGTAATTTTTCCATTAAATAATCCAATTTATTTTACATAATGATATTTTCTTTTCTCTTTTTTTTTCAGCTGAAAAGACCAAAAGGGCCTTTCGGACTCAGTCAGCTCATTATTGTTTGAGGAGAAGTAAACGGGAGACGAAAAGCTACAAAGGCAAATATTCGCAATGGTATGTGTGTGTTGGTTTTAACCCTAAATCAAACATTTCATCTATTATTTATTTTTATTTATTTTATTTATTATTTGTTGTTTCTTAAACCTTTTCTTACAAAACCCATAGCCCAATCAGTACAAACATAGTCTCAAAGTCTTAATAATTCACAAGATTTAACAAGTTGTCAAATTCGTACAATACTTGTACATAATCATGCAGCTTTTACTTCTAGTGCTGTCAATGGCTAGTGCCTCAATTCCTGTACATATTTATCTCCATATTTGTAAATCAGTTGCGCACCTTCTTGGAAAGTAGTCGGATGTCCCATACACTGTCAGAAAAGTTTATATTAATTGCATTGTATTCATTAAAATTATTACAAATTGGACCCTGTCTGTTGATGTTCCAATGATACATGATGTCTCTCCACAACTCATAACCTTCCTCTGTTTGCAAGAGTGCAAAAGCTAATCTGACTTGTCACATGACATCAGATACTCGATTATTTTGTCGTAATCAGATCAGTTACACTGCTGATAACTGTCCCGCTTGCATGTAAATCATGTTTTTTTTTTTTAAACAAGTTTATATGATTATTGCTTGCTATTAAAGACATACTTGTTTTCGTAGAAATGACCACATATCAGTGAGCTTATTACATAAATGCATTTAACATTTAATTATGCAATACTCCTTACAGAAAAATATCCCACAGTTATGGATAAACTCACAACATCATCATCAAGTCCTGTGCTGGGCACATTGGGCAACAAGTGTCCTCCAACGTATTCGATCCGTGGACCAGTTCTCCTCATCTTCCCATGGGACACTGACATTCTTCTGGTCTTCATGAAACATCTGTCTCCATGTCTTCCTTGGTCTTCCCTGTCTCCTGCATCCTCCTAGTGGTGTCCACTTCATAACTGTTTTTGGGTGGTGTAGTTTGGGCATGCGTAGGATGTGTCCAGCGAGGTGCTCCCTTTTTTTCTGTCACAGTTTCTGAAAGTCTTTATGTGGAGTCCCACTCTTATGATCTCTGATATATGCAGAACCATTATTTAAGTTTTGGTAAAGGACATATTCATTGACATCCATTAGTTCTAGTCATGCAGCGACTTCATGACAATAGTCAAATGTATATTTCGGCAAGTGTATATAGCAGGTGTTTGTCCGAACAATTGAAGATAGTGAGAGTGTTCAGGAAAACCTTTTAAAACAAGCAATATTCATGGAGTTCTGTTTGGTGCTGAAAGAGTATTACAGAAATGACACTTGACAACTGGACATTATTCTGTGAGTTTGTTACCTTTACATTTAGATGGACTTAATGTCTTACATTTAGCTTCATTAAACCTTCGATTACAGTGGTCACTATTTATCCACTATAACTACATCTATGTTATCATTGTATGACTACCTGGTTAATGTAATTGTAATACATTAACCAGGTTGTTTTTATTTATTTTATTTACTTTTTGTATTATTTGATTCGGAAGACGGTCGTATTGTACCATGGGGATCTGTATGAGAACTATTCTGCTGACGCTGTTTGTTTTGGAACTTGTGTATCGAGGCCTTGCAGTGCGAAGAAGCGGGGAGGATGGGTGTTTGTCACCGATTACCTACACCAGAGACACACTGTTGTCGCTTCGAACAAGAGACATTTTAATAACTGTGGATTTCTCAGAGGCACGGAATTCTCATCTATTTCAGTCGAAGCGCTTACGGAAGAGGGGGAAGAGGGGTGGTGTACGACAACGCATACGGAGGAGAGGAAATAAACCACCGCTTCCTTCGGTTGTTTTTGGAAATGTACGGTCATTGAGAGGAAAGATGGAGGAGCTTCGTATTAACAACAGAGTGTATTATGAATACCGTGAATCAAGCCTCATGGTGTTCACAGAGACATGGTTACATCAGAACATTCCCGATTCACTAGTGGAGTTGGAAGGACGCTCCCTGGTTCGCTTGGACAGAACAGAGGCAGCTGGAAAGAGCAGAGGGGGAGGCATTGGCATTTACATCAGAGACGACTGGTGTAAGCAGTATACTGTGCGGGAGGCGGTATGTAACCCCGATTTGGAGCTACTCTGTTTATCTTTAAGACCTGTTTATTTGCCAAGGGAGTTTGGGAATATTGTCATGTGTGCGGTATATGTTCCCCCGGATGGCAATGCTGCGAGGGCCGCAGCTCGAATAACTGACTGTGTCCAGCAGCAACTGCACAAGACACCAGGAGCAGCAGTTCTTATTTTAGGAGATTTTAACCATTGCAAACTGGAGCAAGTGCTCACTGGTTTTGAACAGTATGTTCAGTGCGCAACACGTGATCAAAATATTCTAGATAAATGCTACGGTAATATTAAAAAAGCATACATTGCTGGACCAAAGCCTCCATTGGCAAATTCCGATCATAATATTATTCATTTATCCCCGATATATAAGACTGTTTTTAAATCTAGGAAACCAGAGGTAAAGACTGTTTCTGTCTGGTCCGAGGACAGCATAGAAAATCTTAAGGGATGCTTTCTGTGCACCGATTGGGATATGTTTCACAGCTTGGACATTAATGAGGCCACAGATACTATCACCGATTATATCAACTTTTGTGTTGACAATGTGCTGGAAAAAAAATGTGTGACTGTTTATCCAAACAATAAGCCATATATCACAAAGGAGATAAAAGACTGTATCAATCGGAAAAAACAAGCCTTTCGAGAACATGATCGAGTGGGTTTGAGATTGATCCAGAAGGAATTGAATTATCTGCTAAGAAATGCTAGGAAAAAACAGAAAGATATTTTAGAACAGAGTTTTATGTCCACAAATTCTAATAAATTATGGGACACCATTAAAATTATGAGTAATATGAATACAAAGGTTGACCGTCTTATTACTAATGATGACCTGAGGAAGGCAAATGAATTAAATGACTTTTACCTCAGGTTTGACACACAGGACTGTGCACTGGAATGTAGAGAAGCTTTGGATTCACTTGTAATTGAGAACACATCTGATAGGATCATTGTGGACCAGCAGAAAGTTTGTTCAATCTTCAGTCGACTGTGTACCAAGAAGTCCACAGGTCCTGATGGTATCTCGGCATTATTGTTAAAATCTTGTGCCGAAGAACTAACTGTGGCATGGTGCCCAATTTTTCAGCAATCTGTGGATTCTCATGTCATACCTGATCTATGGAAAAAATCTATTATTGTTCCATTACCAAAAAAAACAGGTTCAAGTGATAATAAGGACTTCAGGCCAGTAGCCTTGACATCATGTGTGATGAAAAGTTTTGAGAAGTATATCGTTTCTATTTTAAAGACTGAAGTTAACTCTGTACTTGACCCATTACAATTCGCATACAGGCCGGGCCGCAGTACAGAAGATGCTGTTAACACTGTGACTTATTATATAACTAAACATCTGGAAAATCCAAAAGCTTATGCACGTTTATTATTTGTTGATTTTAGTTCTGCTTTTAATACAGTTCAGCCCCACCGTTTAATTCAGAAATTGAAGATGTTCAATGTTAATTCCTTTTTAATTAAGTGGTATCTTTCTTTTCTGACTAATCGTACCCAACAGGTTAGAGTCAATCATACTTTATCAGAGTTGAAACATATCAGTATAGGCGTTCCACAGGGATGTGTTAGTTCTCCGATTTTATTTACATTGTATACTAACGAGTGTTCAAGTTGTGATCATAACAATTTTATAGTGAAGTTCTCAGATGATACAGCGATACTTAGTCTTTTGTATGAGAAGAATGATTTGTCAGTTTATTTCTCAGTGATATCAAGGTTTGCAGAGTGGTGTGATCTAAATCATCTTATTTTTAACACAGAAAAGACTGAGGAGATGATTTTTGATCTTAGATCAATAGGTGATCACACACCAGTGCTTTTACATGGAAAATCAATTAAGCAAGTACGTTCCTATAAGTACCTTGGTATCTACGTGGATAATACACTTAGTTGGGGGATTCACGTTGATATAATTTGTTCTCGTGTGCAGCAAAGACTGTATTTTTTACGTAGACTCAGACTTTATGGAGTTGACCAGAAAATTATGTGGTTGTTTTATCAGGCAGTTATAGAGAGCATAGTCAGATATGGCATTACAGTTTGGTTTGGTAACCTTACAGTTCAGGTAAAGTCGAAGCTTGCACGTTTGGTTAGAATAGCGATGAAGACCATTGGGAGAAAAGAATTTTTGTCTCTTGAGTCATTATATGAACAATCGGTCCTGAGAGAAGCACATAAAATCGTGGTTGATCCATTGCATGTTCTGTACACTGAGTATGAATTGTTACCTTCTGGAAGACGATACAGATTTCCGATGTGTAGATATAACCGTTTTAAGAAGTCTTTTATCCCTTTTTCAATTAAATTGTTAAATGATGAATGATGTGTATATATGTGTATGTAAATGTATGTGTATGTATGTGTGTGAATAGGAATTGTTATTTATTATAATACTAGTGATTTTAATGTATGCATTTGAATGTTTCAATGTCAATGTAAACACCTTGAGTCCAACACAAATTTCCACTTTGGGGACAATAAAGTGTATTTCATCTCATTTCATTCATAATACAGGCCTACCTGTGAATGTATTTTATAGAAGCATTTTCTTGCTGACATTTATAATAATTAACTATTTTAGGTTTCCTTTCATTTAGTTACAATAAAAGTGACCAATAATCACAAGGATATAGAATTAAAGTTGAGAATGTAAAATGTTGTGCTTAAGTTTTCACCTATTTGTTCTTTAAAGGGAAGAAACAAATATATTTTCACATAACAAAGTTGAATCTCATCTTGTGGTTTGTAAAAATATAACTTCATCAGCGATTTTTTTAAATAACTGTATGTGTCACTATAATAGATTGCCCCTGTATCTGGATTTTATGTTTTGTTTACAATTATCTGATTTTTATTCTGTTGTGCATTAGTTTTGGCACTACATTTGTCTTTAAACAGTTTGACATTAAATATTGGAATTTGTTTTAAAAATTGTGTGCATTCATTATGCTTTTGTTACATTTTGTTATATAATATACTGGATATACTATACATACATTGTAAATGTTAGTAGCACTTTAGTACATGCAATTATCTTTAATTAAAAAAACTGCAAACTACCCTGCCATTGCTTTCTCTTTCAAATGTATGCATCAGTCTAATCAAATAAGCAAATTTGTGTCATGATCATATGAATCCAACGTTTTTGGATGGTAACCACACAAAGGAGTCTTTTTGTTTTTAAATGTGAGTTTTATAATTTAATTAGAAACAATACATATTTAACAGCCCAAATATTAAATATTTAAGGAATCTATCCCTGCAGCCGGAACTGGAAGAGATCTGTCATCATTTACCATAATTGGGCAAGTAAGTGTGACGCATCTGTTCAGCTGGGTTGTTATTGGCTGTGACTTTATCGCAGAACTCGCTGTGATTGGACTATCTTTTAACCCATATAAAACGGCGCTTCATGTTACAAAGTATGTTTTGGTGTTATTATTACGTTAGTTATACCTTAAGGTACCTAGAAAGTGTCTCTATGTTGTGAGAAATTTCTCTTTTACCGAGATCCCAACCCTAACCCTAAGCATGTCTGCACATTTCAATGAACTACAGCACAAGGCTTCCTGTTCCATTGATATAATGACAGAGATATGTGGGTAATGTAGTTTAAAACGTTTAGTAATGAAACAGTAAATGTTAAATAAATAATATCTTTAATGGGCAACTGGATATCTAAATTTGTTAATTGTGCAAACCTTTATGATATATATGAGGGATAGGTTGCAATTTGATATTTTACTGCGAGCACTTTTAAAATAACCTTTATGCCAGCTTGCCATATATGTCTGAAAACTGTGCCCAACATTATTTAGTAAACATAGCATAAGCAGTTGTCCTTCATATTGTCTCTTTGATACACTAACCGGACTTTGAGTTACAGCCATTTGAAATGTACTTTCTTTTGCTCTTCTTGGGGCCATTGCTGGGCCCCTGGGGGTGGACGGGCAGTACAGTCTACACAGATTTTAGATTTTGAACTATTACTATATCACAAGGATAATGCACCGTTCAGTAAAACAACAAAACAGTGCCAAAATATCCTTTTCACCCCATCTGACTGCTGATTATTTGCCTGACATCAGTAATGTCTATGCTTTCATTTTAAATGCAGTAGTAGATGTACTAGAATGATCAACATGGATCATCTTCAATTATACTTAAAGTGTTTGTAGCAAGATAGCCCACTGCAGCCTCTTGTTATTCACACACCTTCTCTTTATTTCACTGAAAACTGGCATACATGCAAGTATGTGCAACTTTTGCTGCATTATTGTCCCAAATATCATTAACCACAACAAAATGTTTATGTCCTAAGTAAAATAATTATGGTAATTAATTATATTTAGTTGTTTTTAAATTATGAACTAAGCTAAATAAGAAATTCAAATTTCTCAAATAAAATTCTGTCCCAAACACCACTTTCAATACACAATATTCACCATACTTTATTACACAACACTTAATTTGAGGACACAACATAAAGTTGATAAAGTAGCATAAAGACAAATGAGATTCAAGATAAATAACAATGAGCCTTCAAAAATACATTAACATCAAATTAATCCATTCACAACTGCTGAAGCCACACAAATGAGTGCCAGAGAATCCTATTCAGTCACCTATGATACAGAAAACAGATTTTATATTGTGTTGGAAAAAATTAATTCAATATCACAGCTAAACTGGTTTCTTGCTCTTCCCTGTACGTCTCTATCGTGTTCGTGTTCTTCAGTTTGTTCGTGAAAACAGTTTGTTCAGTTGTGCCCTACAGTACAACTGATGAGCAGAAGATGTGATTACTGATGTGGTGTAGCTTTTTCTCAGAGGAAGAAGTCTCAACATCCCATCGTCAGGCGTTCTCCAGTCCTGCTCTGTAAGTAAAACAAAAAACACAAACAATTCAAATTAAACTGTTTAATGCACAGTCAGGTCAGCTTATGTTCTGTGTTATTTAAAGCTACATTGTGTAAGATTTTCTCCAATATAGCGGTGAGATTGTATAAGACTACCAACTGAATAT
The DNA here is from genome assembly GCF_051911475.1 of Siphateles boraxobius. NCBI lineage: Eukaryota > Metazoa > Chordata > Actinopteri > Cypriniformes > Leuciscidae > Siphateles > Siphateles boraxobius. The sequence goes on from NW_027509097.1 coordinate 68,570, forward strand.
TACTTTCTAGCCCCTCCCATTCCGAGGGCGTTTTAACTCCTACGGTGGCCGTATTATTATGAGTAATCTCCCCCTCGCATTCGTCACGGTGCCACTAAGTAAAGGCTCGAAAGGCGAAGCTTGAATTTCCAGGTATGTCCCTCTTTGGCTAATGTATTTTCAAGATGGAGGCGCAACATGGCTGCCGCCATTCGAGCGACTCGCTCATATGTATTCTGAATGGCAGATTCTACACTTACGAGAGTACTTGATTAGTTGGTGGAAGTAATTACACATGAATGAGCACATATAATTTTGAAAGAACAAAGTGTTTTTTTGCAAAGAATCAACATAAAAAATGACACAGTGTAGCTTTATTTAAAGCAGTGATGGGCTACTCTGGCCCTCAGCGTCCACTGTCCTGCAGATTTAGCTCCAACCTCAAACCCTCCTGCCTATTGTCTACAAGTAAACCTGAAGACTTTGGTTAAAATGTTCAGATGTGCTCAATTAGGGTTGGAGGTAAACTCTCCACCTCAAAAAGGAGAACGCAAAAGGGCCAGAGTTGCCTGTTCCTTATTTAAATTTACAAAGCAGCAGTCAGTACATTATATAATATACACATTGAAGTATTATATATATATAATATTGCAGCACATAATATAAGCTAAGTACTGAAGAAAAACAGTTTAACCCATATAAAAATCGAGTGATAATCTGTACAATGTAAAATTGTCAAGATCAAATTATGTAATACACAGCATTGTTTGAATACAAGACATACCAATGGACTTGCGCACCTTTCTGTCTTCTTTGGGCACCAGATGTTTCTTCCTCACCCGAAACAAAGGACTTATTCGATTAGCTTGCGTTGATATAAGGACTGGTCTTCCTTCTCTGCTGTAAAACAAGAACGTCTCCACTTACTCTATGTGCAATTACTATTGTTCTTGAAACATACCAATTAACACAGTTATAATTAAGTTAATTTACCATACGATTCAGGGGAGAACATTTGATGAGTAAATACTGATTGAAATATTATAGAAACTTTACCTGGGAAGGGCTGATCACGGCAAGATTTGCTGCGACTCACTAGTAGATCTTGTGAGGGTTGGTTCCTAAAAGAGCTGTTGAGTTTGATATTGTAGAGCTTTAAAAAAGACAATCCTGCAAAACAGAAAGGAAGGTCATTTTAATACATTACTTGCAAGTAGTCAGTTTATACATAACATTAGGATTTATTTATGTAAGGAGTGTTGCATAATTATATATTAAAAGCATTTTTATGTAATAAGTTCACTGATATGTGAGTATTTCTATGAATAAAAATATGTCTTTAATAGCATGCAATAATCATATGAACTTAAAAAAGTGATTATGATAACATGACATAATATGTTACATGATAAAGTAAAAAAACAACAACATGATTTACATGCAAGCGGGACAGTTATCAGCAGTGTAACTGATATGATTACGACAAAATAATCGAGTATCTGATGTCATGTGACAAGTCAGATTAGCTTTTGCACTCTTGCAAACAGAGGAAGGTTATGAGTTGTGGAGAGACATCATGTATCATTGGAACATCAACAGACAGGGTCCAATTTGTAATAATTATAATGAATACAATGCTATTAATATAAACTTTTCTGACAGTGTATGGGACATCCGACTACTTTCCAAGAAGGTGCGCAACTGATTTACGAATATGGAGATAAATATGTACAGGAATTGAGGCACTAGCCATTGACAGCACTAGAAGTAAAAGCTGCATGATTATGTACAAGTATTGTACGAATTTGACAACTTGTTAAATCTTGTGAATTATTAAGACTTTGAGACTATGTTTGTACTGATTGGGCTATGGGTTTTGTAAGAAAAGGTTTAAGAAACAACAAATGATTGATAAAATGTTTGATTTAGGCTTAAAACCAACACATACATACCATTGCGAATATTTGCCTTTGTAGCTTTTCGTCTCCCGTTTACTTCTCCTCAAACAATAATGAGCTGACTGAGTCCGAAAGGCCCTTTTGGTCTTTTCAGCTAAAAAGAGAGAAAAGAAAATATCATTATATATAATATATCGGATTATTTAATGGAAAAATTACTGATTTACCTTACAAATATTTGTTGTTTCATTATTAGAAATTAAAAGCATGATAAGTGTAGTGATTAATATGCATTTACAACAAATATCACTTTAAAACTACCAATACTGAGGTAAAAGCACGGACAGTTTTGTGGTTACTGTCCTTTTACCACACCTATCACAGTAAAACTAAGATTACTGTGGTAAAAGCATGGTAAGTGTTGTGGTTACTGTGCATTTACAACAAATATCACATTAAAACTACAAATAATGTGGTAAAAGCATGGTAAGTGTTGTGGTTACTGTGCATTTACAACAAATATCACATTAAAACTACAAATAATGTAGTAAAAGCATGGTAAGTGTTGTGGTTAATATGCATTTACAAAAAATATCACATTAAAACTACAAATAATGTGGTAAAAGTGTGGTAAGTTTTGTGGTTACTGTCCTTTTACCACATCTATCACAGTAAAACTAAGGCTACTGTGGTAAAAGCAAGGTAAGTGTTGTTTTTACTGTGATTCTACTACAAATACCACTTTGGAACTAATTGTACTAACTTACTTTAAACCTAATATGAATATGATTAACTGATAGAAGGTCTAGGCCTGTAGCACGTCACGTGACAGATAGTGTTTAATCACCCTGTTTTGAATTAGAAAGCAATGAAACGCAAAGCCTCCGTGGAGATGACAGATAATGCAGTGACTGAACATGAGCTAATCTGATTCATTTCGACCATCAGAATATACATTATATCACGCATTATTAGTACAGTGTATTTTCGACTACTTACCAACATCTGGGACACATGAACTGATGCCAAATATCGCGATGTGTTCGGAAGGAGACTTCTTCAACGCGATTTACTGATAAAATTCGCGTAGTCGTTTATACTTTTTTTTTTTTTTTTAAATCAACAGCAAAACAGTCCAGCTTCCCTGGCAATAAGACCGAAATAATAACATTAAAATAAATACAAATATAAACATGACCAGATATCGTGAATAAATGCCGATTAAACTGCTTTCTCTGCTGCAGCACGCCTGGCAGAAAGAATCGTGCATTACATTACTAAAAAAATAAATAGGCTAAATAAAAATGCTGATATCACGAAAATAATGAAATAAACGTGTCAGTATCACCAACCAGTAGATTAAATGACGTGACCATATCACGAACTGCCGTGAGACTGGGCTGTGTGGCACCTCAAAAGCGTGGAAATAATTCCTAATTTATATTAAAATGAGTGTATAGGCCTACGGAGAAGTCTGAACATTACTCATATTATTGTTTTTATAAACTTTATTTAACCATCTGGAACGGAGAAAAAATGATACCACTTAGCGCCTCTAGTGGACTTTTCACTCGAAAAGTGCAGGGAAACGTACCTGGAGGTACGTATTTCAGGTTTTGCAAAAATGTAGGCAGAGTAACGTATTTCCCATGAGCCTGGGTTGGTATTTACAGTAAACCAGTAAAGCGGGTGAAGGGTCGCTGCACACAGATTATCTGAATTTATGCCTTATTTATTTGTTACGTGTCAAGTCAAGTCACATTTATATAGTGCTTTTTACGATACATATTGTTTCAAAGCAGCTTTACAGTGATAATGAATGCAACAAAGTTTGTTTCGGCTGTACAGCAGATCTAGAAGAGAGTCATTGTCCAGCTTAAGTAAATTCATCAATTATTCATTTCTTTTATATGAACTTATTGTGTTGTAAATCTTTAGATATTCAGGGTTTTTCTTTTTCTTTTTGCAGACCATAGAAGAGATTTAAAGGTAGATTTTATTATAAGTGAAGATCAACCTTGAGATTAATTTTCCTGAAATATGTTGCAAAGCGCCTTATAATCAAGATTTACATTTGATCAGTTCATGAGAATCGAACCCATGACCTTGTCTAACCTTTACCGCCATATACTCTTCTGTTTGAGTGACATATTTATCGTTCTGAGAAAGAAAACTAAAGATACTACAGCTGATAAAAGCAAACAACTGTCAAGTGTCGAGCATTCAGAGTTGAGAATCAAATCACTCATTCATCAGATAAAATCATGTGTTGAATTCAATCAGTAACTTTGAGTCCACAACAAACGAGAAATAGACTGTAAAACTCTAAACCTTTCTACTCGCCTCGGGAGTTTTCCTCTTTCATTCTCGTGAATGTATACATCCCTCCAGACGCGTGTGTGAGCGCGGCACTACAACAGCTGGCTGAACAAATATCTGAAACAGAACAAAGGTACCCAGACTCTCTTTTAATCATTCTTGGGGATTTTAACAAAACAATCTTTCCCGTGAACTACCAAAATACAGACAGCACGTTACATGTCCCACCAGAGACAGTAATATACTGGACCACTGTTACACCACAATAAGGAATGCGTATCACTCGGTCCCACGGGCAGCTTTGGGGCTCTCTGATCACTGTTTGGTTCATCTCATACCGACCTACAGGCAGAAACTGAAATCAGCTAAACCTGTAATAAGGACTGTAAAAAGATGGACTAATGAAGCAGAGCAGGATCTACAGGCCTGCTTTGATTGCACTGATTGGACTGTTTTTGAAGCTGCTACCAACGATCTGGATGAGCTCACAGATGCTGTAACATCATATATAAGTTTCTGTGAGGATACATGCATTCCTACCAAGACATTCTTATCATTTACCAATGATAAACCATGGTTTACTGGGAAACTCAAACACCTTCGTCATGCCAAAGAGGATCCCTACAGAAGTGGGGATAAAATCTTGTATAACCAGGCCAAAAACAGACTGACAAAGGAGATCAGAGTTGCTAAAAGGAACTACTCTGATAAACTGAAAAAACAGTTTTCGTCCAACGACCCATCATCAGTCTGGAATGGCCTGAGGAACATCACCAACTACAGGTCACCATCCCCCCGATCTGTGGACAATCAACACCTGGCTGACGATTTAAATTAATTTTACTGTCGGTTTGAAAAGCCCTCATTCACACCACACACCGGCTGTGACCTGCACTTCACACATTCACCATCAACTCCTGCACCCCACCCCACCCCCACCCCCCCCCCCCCTCCTGCCATTCAACCTGAGCTTAAGGTCTGTGTGGAGGACGTGAGCAGAGTCTTCAAAAAACAGAAGACTAGGAAAGCCTCAGGCCCAGACGGCATCTCATCTGCTTGTTTAAAAGCCTGCGCTGACCAACTGGCCCCGGTCTTCATGCAGATCTTCAATAGATCATTGGAGCAGTGTGAAGTTCCCTGCTGCTTCAAACACTCCACTATCATTCCTGTCCCCATAAAACCCAAAATCACTGGACTTAATGACTACAGACCTGTCGCTCTCACGTCTGTGGTCATGAAGTCGTTTGAAAGACTGGTGCTGGCCCACCTGAAGGACCTCACTGGACCCCTGCTGGATCCCTTTCAGTTTGCTTACAGAGCAAACAGGTCTGTGGATGATGCAGTCAACATGGGACTGCATTATATCCTGCAACATCTCGACAGACCAGGGACTTATGCAAGGATCCTCTTTGTGGACTTCAGTTCGGCCTTCAATACCATCATGCCTGGTCTTCTCACAGCCAAACTGACCCAGCTCTCCATACCATCCTCGATCTGTCAGTGGATCACCAACTTCCTGACAGACCGGCAGCAGCGTGTGAGACTGGGGAAACTCATATCCAGGACTCTCACCACCAGCACTGGCGCTCCCCAAGGGTGCGTTCTCTGGTGCAGTTATAACAACCTTGAGCTGAACACGCTCAAAACAGTGGAGATGATCGTGGACTTCAGGAGGAACAGCCCAGCACTCCCCCCACTCACCATCATGAACAGCACTGTGGAAGCAGTGGAGTCATTCAGGTTCCTGGGCACTATCATCTCTCAGGACCTGAAGTGGGACAATCACATTGACTCCACTGTGAAAAAGGCCTAGCAGAGACTGTACTTCCTTCGCCAGCTGAGGAAGTTCAACTTGCCACAGGAGCTGCTGATTCAGTTCTACTCAGCCGTCATTGAGTCTGTCTTATGCACATCCATCACTGTCTGGTTTGGTTCAGCTACCAAATCAGACATCAGGAGACTACAACGGACAGTCCGGACTGCGGAGAGGATCATTGGTGCCCCCGTGCCAAACAGTGCAATACTCCCACTATTTAGTGCAATACCCTACAACTCAGGTGATACTTATATGTAGATTTATTTATTTATAATATTCAAAACACTGTAAATATGTTCATAATCTGGAAATCTGGAAATGTCTATTCTGACTAAACCCAACTGGGATACTTTTATTCTCATATATTTATATATTTTTTTTAGTCTTATAATTTGTAGTATTATGTTTCTTGTTGTATTTGTATTTGTATATGTCCACTGGAAGCCTCAGTACCAAAACAAATTCCTTGTGTGTGCAAGCACACTTGGCAATAATGCTCTTTCTGATTCTGATTCTGATTCTGAAAGGATCAGTGTGTGTGTGTGTGTGTGTGTGTGTGTGTGTGTGTGTGTGTGTGTGTGTGTGTGTGTGTGTGTGTGTGTGTGTGTGTGTGTGTGTGTGTGTGTGTGTGTGTGTGTGTGTGTGTGTGTGTTTGACATTGACAACATGCCAGTCTATAAGAGCATATTGAAAAACGGACTGATTTCAAAAGTAAAACAAATAATGACATCTTATTTTATTTTAATTTAATTGTAAATGTGTATTGTGCACTCACTGATCAACATGAGTTTTTCATTGTCTGCTGATTAACATCTGAACTGCAAGGTGGCAGACAGCTGATATTATACATAAATAATACAATTTAATGATGGCCGTAAGATATAGGACATAAAACCGCTGACTTAAAAACCTATTTTACACTATATTTACTGAAACAAACTAAATTTAAAAGAAAATATTTATATCGATGTTAGATTAAAAACAAAATTGAACACAAATACATTTAAATGAATAAAAACTAAATGTAAATGAGTAATAAATTGTTAAGGTGTTTGTTTCTGTTTAGGGTTTTGTCACATAGTTTTCAGTTTGTTTCCAAGGTTTTTCATTGTTTAATTAATTTGCACACCTGTTCTTTTCATTAATTGGTTTGTTCTGTGTATTTTAGCGCTGTGTTTTTTTCAATTCTTTATCCGTATTTTGTTCTGTTTAATAAAGAGAAGACCGGTGCATTTAAATCATGCATTTTTATTACTCTCTGCTTCAACTAGATGTGACATAAATAAACCAGACCAGTAAACCTGAAACTGTCATTGAAGATCCTGGTAAGAAATATATTACATTGTATTATAATTATTTATTATTGAATAAAAATTGGTTACTAACAGAATATAAGAAGCTGTTAAATAGTCATTATATAGCTATAAAACAACTTGCTTCTGCTGCTGTTTTTGTTATATAAACATGACTGTATATAATCAATCAAGCGGCACACTTCAACTTTACTTTTGATGTGTAAAGTGACAAATAAGATTTCTATTGATGTATTAAACTGATGTCAACTTTTCAGATTTCTGCAGTGTATGCTGTGCTGATGTTTATTATTCAATAAATGTTTGCAACTCTACATTTAATTTTCCATCTACTAACATTGTTTTAATATCTGTTAACAGAGCTCATTAAATCTGAAAGTAACACTGAAGTTTTTGGTAACAAAGACATTACATTCTATTATAACTCTTTGTTACAAAGTATGAATTCAGGTTACTTACAGAACACAGATAGACGCTATATAGTTGTTTGAATTGTATGTTTCTGTAGTTAGTCAAGTCATCCTCATTTATATAGCGCTTTTAACAATGTAGATTGTTTCAAAGCAGCTTTACAGAAATAAACATATAATTTAAGGAAACAGAGATTGGTTTAGTTTTATAGTGATTCTTGAAAAATGTTTTTTCCAGCTAAAGTTAGTTTTGATTGATTCACTTCCGTCTAAATGATCATTTGTTATTAAATTAGGGGCCGCTAAGACGACACCGTTCTCTCTAAACAGACTTTAAACGCGAACCTGTGATAGACGCTGATGGCGTTCACATGCGCATTAAGAATTGATTCTATAGTTATGTGCGTTTGAATATATATGCGCAGGTTTGTAATTCCTTAAACCATGCCTAAAGAAACTACTTGTCTTGTCTATAAATTTTGATGCAGAATTTTATTTTATCTTATCACTTTGGGTAGGTACGCGAACCGAAAAATTCCACAAGGCTTTATCTGTAGAGTGGTATAGGGATCCTCCATAGGGAGAGGCTAGTTGGCACTTCAGCACTGCATTGTCATCGGGTCCATATTCATCAATATTAGATCAATATTGATCAGAACAATTTATATATAGAGTACATTTAGATTTGTGTATAAATTCTAACAGCAGCAGAAATGTATTGTGAAGTCTTTGGTGTTACAAACAGTAACCGTGTTGTTACAGCATTTGAAGGCATCTAAAGAGATTACTGAATATTCTTACTTTTATTATAAATCATATTAAACAGGTCGTGGATCTACGGTCATTATTAACAGCCTTGTAGGCTGTACCATCGTCATCATCTTCATTATCGGCATTACAGGGATAACAATCTTTTGTGTAAAGAGATTCAAACGCAACAACCCTTCTGGATTCCAGATGAAATATGAAAGAGTTGCTTCTGCAGAACCAGCAATGATGACAGTAAATGTTCAGTGCGAAACTAAATAAAATTTTCATTTTTCATGTAAAGATCATGCAAGTGATAATGTTCAGTTTAACTAAAATACCTTTAACTGAACAAAAACTCTACTTGTTATTTTACAATGTTATATACGTAGATCAATATTGATCAGACCAATTTATCGGCCACTATTTGGCCATGTTGAGATAATCTGCATCAAATAATCATTCTGCTTTTGTGTTTTCAAAGACTTCAATAATATTGTTTTTATTTTAGCAGTTTTGAGTGTCATATATCCACATTGTAAATGCCATTGCATTGGCTCATTGATTTTTTTTTAAAGTTAGCATCATAATTGTATTTATTAAAGTCTCATGATGCTCTTAATATTGTCACAAGTCTCTTTTTAGAATTTTTAATCAACTTTAATGTCTGTAAAGGGAAACTATAGTGACAATTACAAGTGAATCTGTGGTAATTGGTGATGTATGAATATAAAGTCAGAAAGCTGATCTCTGCTCAAGTGTTATCTATGAATATAATGTATTAGGAAGATGCCTGTCTTAAGAAAAATGTGGATTTACTTTTAAACTGTAACATATTTAAATATAAGTTTAGCATGTGCTGGATGATGATATCAGTCATTGTGTTTTTATCAGAAATAAATAGAAATATTTGCTATTTTAGTTGTTATAATGACAAATATTTAATGAGAGATACATTTTTACAGAATTTATAATTTACTTTTGATATAATTCTTATGAATATTTATATATATTTTTAAGTGGCATTATTGTAAAATAATATATCAGCTATTGCATTTAATTTTATTTTGACAATTTACTTGAATAAGTAAATAACCGATGACAGACAAACGCAGAATCCGAGTAACAGAGACTAATCTGAAAGGTAAAATTTTTCTATGACTTATATACATGCTAATGAATATTTACATATTTAATTGCCCATATTTTAATTGAAGATATGTCATAATAGAAACACTGAAAGCGAATTGAATGATTTCACTCAATTAACCGATAGGTTTTAATAAAAGCAAACATGTCTGAAATGTACATTAATAAAGGTAAAAAATGAAATAGCCTCATTAATTACAATAAGTATTAAGTCTGAACATAATAACACAAGTAACAAGATAATGTAACAACATGCCACTTATTATATTTTTATGCCAAAATACAAACTATAACTTTTACTCCACAAATCCAAAAACACTAATGTGTCCACAAATCACTCATTAACCAATAGACACAAAAAAACGTGATATTCAACACAATGCAGTGTCATAGATCACCATTATCCTGAGACACAAAATTAGATCAATTATCCTCAAAACTTTGTTTCGGCTGACTAAATCTCACACATGTTAATATTCAGATGAAATGACAAAATTGAAAATATCGTAGCCATTCATTAAAAGTGTTGAGATGAGATTTTGTGGCATCTATTGTCAGGAGAAAATGATTTTTGGCCCATGTTACCCCAGCTGTTGCTGTAGTGTCCTGCCAGCAGAGGGCGTGTCGGGATGAAATCAGCTTTCTGTCTTTGACCAATATCAGATTGTCAGATCTATCAGATGATCAATATCAGATGAAACAAAAGTGGAAGTGAAAGAACAACTTTTTTTTCTTTGAAGTTTCTTTATTCTTTCACTTTGCTCCTAGTCTTTCACACAGTAGGCTATTTGATTTTCTTGTAAAAATTTCCGTAAGGACCGTGTTTGTACAGACTCTCTTTATGATGGCTCAGACTAGAGAATACAGAAATAAATAACAAACTAATGAAATGCACCAAAACAAAAAAGTATTAAAACAGCACTAGGTCAATTAAATCTGATTTTGTTAATTTCTGACAGTTACTGATGCTTTTCTTGATTTTCACATGTTAAGTTAGATCAAAACATTTTTTTAAATAGTCAACTTTTTTTTCAAGGGGTTTATTATGGGATACACACAAAGTATACACGCAACATTTTTTTTTAAGTTATTTGGCGTTACCTTTGATGCAGTTCCGATTAATAAGTGTATATTGATTCACATTAAAAAAGGACTCTTGTTTTGTAATTCTGGGTAGAGCATGCCATTGCCTCCTTATAACACCAGAGGAGCTGCAAAGGACCATCAGATGAACATGATCATACTCGTACTGTGTGTCAAGAGTTTATGCTTGAACTGAAGTTTGATCTCAGTGCTGGAGAACCGAATAAAGATGTGCGAGACAGACAGAAGTAATTAACACTGCGGATCAGAGACGGATTAACACTTTAAACCCTGAAGGCATTTTTTTTTCTTTTCTTTTTTCTGAGTGACATACAAAAACAGTAAAGACTCATATCTCCAAAACAACAGCAAGGAGAGCAAAAAGGTATGTATCGTTTGATAGAAAACTTTTTAGAAAATAAATTCATCACATTTTGACATTAACATGCTAAGAAAAAAGAAAAATATATATATATATATTACATGGGTGTTACAATGCATATATGTTAATGACAGGTTTAAGGGGTTAACCATGGATAACATGATTCTCCTTTAGACTAATCCATGCCCAGTTCACAATCGTCCCCGCAGCGAATATATTACAAAACAATGATTCCATAGTCGTTTCAAATGCATGTTTACTGTGAAAGTCTCCTTATGGAAGTGTCTCGCTCGAGGCACAACAGTTGTGAATTGTATTGTTTGTAATGATGGAAAATATAAGACAATCTGCATGCATTCATTCTTCGAGACATGGTTTAACAACTGCATGTAGAGGAGTTGCAAACTATTAAAAACCGGTTTAGCTTTGATGAGGGAAAGATTGACAGGTTCTTTATAGGTGGATAAGGGTTCCTCCATTGAGTTTAATGCCTTACAAAGAAGAAAAATCTCCCTGTTGTGTGTTTGTTCAGGTGTGCAATAGTAAAGGGAAACAACAACACCGCCTTGACCCTTTGAATGGCCGTCATGAGTATTACTATTAGCATTAAAGAGTAGAGCAATTAAGTCCAAGTTATTCAAATCCTTGACATACTAAGCCGAGTAAAAATAAGCAACGATCTTGATAGGTAGTAGGTTATATTCCCTAAGAGGATATGAAGAATTGAAATGCAAGCTGGCTTCACCTTTACGTCATGAGACTTGCAAGTCAGGAGAGATTTGCAAGTCAGTGACTGACACTGACAGCTGCGACTGACGGCTAAAAATACAGCGAAATGAACGACTGTGTTTTGAGAGCAACCGAGTCATTTTGAAAGTGAAAGTTTACTAGGCTGTCCTGTATAAAGCAGTAGTGAGCTGTACGTAGAGAGAGTCAGAGTGAATTAACTCACATGCTGAAGACATACAGACCAGAGGTGAGCAATAACTCTGTCTCAACAGGGAAATAATATCCTTTATGTTTACTGATCCACTCTATGTTCAAATGATGGCAGACTTCTTGTTTTTGGTTGATCTATTCCTAATGGACTTCATTTAATCCAATCAAACACATTCTGCTCAATTTTCAGTAAATCGTCTCAAGCTACTATAATCTCTAGCACTTTCTTATTAGTCCTAGTTGTTTAAGTTTCGTTTTTTCCTTGCAGGATCAAAACCATGAATGCTGTAAAAGCAGTTCAACTGTTCATTCTGGTTTGGACTTTTACTGCTGTCTGTCAAGCTGATGGTAAGAGAATAAACTTTCCCCTAGAAAGAGTGTGTGAGAATTTTAAGGTGGGACTAAATTCTAAAATAATGGAAAAAGTTTTGGTTCATATGAATTTGATTCATATATACACACACAAATAAAGATGCACAATATTCAGTGGAAGTGAATCTGATTTTCTTAAAGTTACAGACATTTTTTATTATTGTTCAGTTGCTGTATGATATGATATACATTGTTATTTTTCAGGTGACATCAGTGTAAGCTGTGCTGATGTGACTGGAACTGTGAGGAAAGAAGTAACTTTCACCTGCAGCGTCTCTCTGAAGAAGTCTAAACACTGCATTACACTGTATAAGTTTCTATATCCTGAGAAATATAGTGATTCTGAAATCTGTAGAGAAGATTTTCCTCAGGACTGTGAAAAGAGAAACAACTTCACATACAGATTCAGTTCAACTGCCGTAATGACGGGACAATTCAGATTCTTTATCCAAACAAACAGAGGACTGAAACTAACTGCATTCACTGTGAACATAACAGGTACCGTATGTAATACTGTTGTTTATAATTCAATAAATGTTTGCAACTTTTATTTTCAATACTAACAGTGGTTTAAAATCTGTTCACAGAGACCAGTAAACCTGAACCTCTCACTGAAGCTCCTGGAAAGAAAGGTAATATATTGTATTATACCACGGGCCTGTTGAATGCTTGATACTGATTGGTTGACGAATGTTTCAAGGTGTGGAATTATTTTCCAGTAAACGCACAGCAATGAAGTAGTTCAATGTCTGTCGACCGCATAACAGTTCCATATCACTTCGCCAACTTACCTCAGCTATTTCATTCAAAGACGCTGATATGATGGACAAAGATAACAAATATGACTAATAAAAGGATAAAAATGACAAACAACTTCCATGTTTTCCCTTCCAAATGACCGTTTATTATCTATGTAAATAATGCTGTTGTTCTTCAGCTCTGTCTCCGCACACACACACAGATGAGCAGTTCACACGCATTGAATCTTGTAAACGCTGCCCGCGAATTATCAATAAAATAGTGTAGCGACTGAAAAGATACATGACATTTCTTAGTTGTGAGTTGGTAACATCACTGTTTTTGAAGTAGTTCTACACGCAAGAGCATTTTAATGACAAAAACTCGACAAATGTCTTGAAATAAAAGACCTGTGATAAGATTCAATAAATGTTTGAAACTTTAATTTTTCAGTCTACTAACAGTGGTTTAAAATCTGTTAACAGAGACCAGTAAACCTGAAACTGTCACTGAAGATCCTGGTAAGAAAGAAAGAAATTACGAAGATCCTGGTAAGAAATAAATAAATTCCATTCCATTATAGTTATTGATTATTGAGCTCCAGGTTAATTATGGAACATCATTTTAAACAATGTCATGAAACATTTTAAATGTACTTTTCCAGATCAGTCAAAAACATCTCAACATGAAAAAGCAGAAGGTCGTGGATTTAAAGTTGCAGTCATCGCTGCCGCTGTAAGCTGTTTTATCATCGTCATTATGCCAATCATTTACAAAATGACACAAAAATACAAACCGAAGAGGATGTTTCTGGACAGCAACACAGAAAATTGTCCAGATAATACGATCTAATATCACTGACTCAGCAGAAAGCATTGAGTTTTGTTTGACTTTTAATGTGTAGATGTAAACATGAAAGACAAACTTTATAGGATCTCTAGTAAACTATATCTGTACATACATTATCTGTTGAACCTTAAACTGCTGAACTATATAACTCTGATTTCTGTGAAATATTGGTAAATCATTGATCTCTTTTATAAGAGAGTGCGTGTGTGTGTGTGTGCGTGCGTGCGTGCGTGCGTGTGTGTGTGTGTGTGTGTGTGGCTTTAATGAACTTAAGCCTGTGTGAACATTAAAAGGGTAAAGCAGCAAAAACCTAACTGCGTTTGCTTTTGCTTTGTTTTTGTTCTGAAATCCAAGGAATGTATATAATAAATGTTTATTTTGTATTTGGTATGTATGTAAATGATTTTTTACTGTTATTATTCTACACATGCAATTTTCTAATGATGTAAACGGTGTTGTATTGCACAGCATGTTTTATTGTTTTATAAAGCAATGGAATAAGGAAACATTTGTGTTTGTCTCTAAAGATCAATATCTGGAACCTCATGGATGTACAAGTTATACCAGTTAGTGAGTGAGATTCATTTGATGAGAAATGATCTGAGAAAGTGAGAAAAAGAAAGACTTTACGCAATACTTACATTTTCAATCAATCAATCAAACTTTATTTATAAAGCACTTTACAACAACCAAGGTAGACCAAAGTGCTGTACACAAGAATAAACAGATATACAAAAAGAACACAACACATACAGCATAAAATACAGAGTAAAATAACTTCTAAACAAAACGTATAAAACAAACCATAAAACTGCTAAACCATAAAAGCAAAATGTCAACTCCTGGTGTTAAAGGCCAAAGAAAATAGATACGTTTTTAAAAGAGATTTAAAATGACTGATTGAAGTGGCCTGTTTTGTGGCAGGTCATTCCACAATTTTGGAGATGCCACTGCAAAAGCACGGTCCCCTCTAAGTTTACGTTTCGTTTTGGGTAGGCCTACATGTAGGAGCAGTTTATCAGCTGACCTAGAGAACGAGTGGGTGTGTGAAGATGTAATAACTCCGAGATATAAGACGGGGCAAGACCATTTAATGATTTAAAAACAAATAAAATAATTTTAAAATTGATCCTGTAGCCTACTCTACAGGCAGCCAATGAAGTGATGCTAAGACGGGTGTAATGTGTTCGTATTTACGTACTCCTGTCAAGAGACGTGCTGCTGCGTTTGGCACCATTTGCAAACGAGCTAAAGAAGACCCACTAACTCCCACAAATAGTGCATTACAGTAATCCAGCCGACTAGTAATAAAGGCATGGATCACTGTCTCAAATTGACGTCTTTCCAAGAATGGCTTTACTTTGGCCAAATTTCTCAGCTGAAAAAAGCCCGTTTTGACTACTGCTCTGATCTGGCTTTCGAAGTTAAGATCAGCATCGATTTTAACCCCTAGGTTAGTGATAACAAGTTTATTATATTGGGCCAAAGCACCTAACTCAACGGAACGAGTCCCATTAGTGCCACCAAAGATCATTACTTCCGTTTTATTAGCATTTACATTTTGAGAAAGTGAGAAAAAGATAGACTTTACACAATACTTCAATTAAAATCCTGTGTGTACCAGTCAATTATATTAATATTACGTAACTGTTGAAATGCATTATAGCAAAGTCATATAATAATTATAGATAAAAAATACTATATTTTTATTTAAGCAGCACCTGAATGTACATAAACTGCATCAATCTTGTTTAAGCTTGTTATAATTGTAAATGAGGACAAAACTGAAAGTGAAGGAAACACTAATTTGTTTTTTTTACTTTTTATTTCTTTGACTTTTCTATATTCTTTCTCTTTGTTCCTGGTCTTTCATACAGTATGTGTTTCGCTTGTGAAAAGTTCTGTAAGGACCGTGTTTGTACAGCCTCTATTTATGATGGCCTAGATTAAAGAAATAAATAACAGACTATAATGAAATGCACTTTATTCTTGATTGTGTTTTAGAAAGATCTAATACAGCGCTATAGGTCAATTAGTTAAATCATTTCAGAATTGTTAATTTGACGCTTAGTAGGCTAGGCTTGATTTCTACGAGAATAATTAAATCACTTTTTTTTAATTATAGGTCATTTTAAGGGTGTTTAGTAAATGCACTCAGACTAAAGACAGTTCATATACCAAGTAAGATTATCAATATCATACTCATGATTAGGCCTATTTATGAGCCATCTGGCTTTTATGCTTGGACTGATTCCCTGTCGAGTGATGCTGAAGGAACGAATGGAAAAGAAATGGACGAGACAGAGAAATATTTAGAATTAACATGTAATGAGAATTAGCTTTTTAAATGCATATTTCTTGCAATCAAAGTCTTCCTAAACATCATGGGAAGCACCTCGCTCGAGGCACAACTGGTACATTGTATTGTTTGTGATGATGGACATTTTTGTACAAACTGTAATAAGACGAACCAGTTTAACGACTGCATGTGTATGTAATGCAATCTATAAACCACCTGTTTACCTCTGTGAGTGAACTCACACGCTGAAGACATGACCAGGTGAGCAATAACTCTCTCTCAACAGAGACATAATATTCTTTATATTTACTGATCCTTAACCAGCCACAGGAAAATAAGTAGCCTACATGCATGGTGTTTTTGTGATTTACACATTTTGCAGATATTTCGTAATGGCTTTGAAAATAGAAATCTTGTGATTTTGCAGTGGTATTTTGCACTCAGTTCCTTCTACACCTCCAAATTAATGCATGATTCATTATGCGTGGAACCCTGCAAAATTATTTAATTGTGACATTTAAATACGTTTTTTTTTTTCTCATGCTTGAAGTAAAGTTATTACTCTGCAATTATCATTCTCAGTATTAGATCAATTATCATTAAAAATGCACTAGAATATGCTGCCTTTTTTTAAGCATGCATGAAGAATAATTAATTAAAGAAAAATTTAATTGTCATCCTTTAATCACCCACATGTCATTTTAAACTACTTTAAATCACCATAATAATTGTCTCGTAGCCTACATAAAATTCAAATGATGGCAGAATTTATGTTTCCTAACAAAATTGATTTAATCTAAGCATTAATTGATTGAATTAATTTTGATGAATTCTGACATTGTTCTGAGTTTTCAGTAAATCGTTAGCCTAGAAATTTAGACGCACCCTAGCGGCAGCAACATTTATTTAGCAATTTATCTTGATGTGGGTCTGGCTTGCCAGGCTATTGAATCGCTTTCTTTACTGTCTATAGCAAATCGTCTATATCTACTTTCAAATCTCTAGTACTTCCTTATCAGTCCTTAAAAGGATAGTTCACCCAAAAATTCTGTCAGTAATTACTCTCCCTCATGTTGTTCAACCCCGTAAGACCTTCGTTCATCTTCAGAACACGAATTAAGATATTTTTGATGAAATCTTTAGTTTATCAAGCGACGACAATACTTTTCGTGCACAACAATAAACAAACAAAAATAACAACTTTATTTCATTACCATAACAACTATTCCTTTCCATATTCTATTTGAATGAGTTCACTAGTGTAACAGCGCAGCCCTTCTGTTTTGTACGTCAGAGCGCTGTGCTGTTAAACTAGTGAACTCACTCGAGGCCCACAGAGAACTTAAACTGTGTTCCGAAGATGAACAAAAGTCTTACGGGGTTGAAACAACATGAGTGTGAGTAATTACTTACAGAATTTTCATTTTTGGGTGAAGTATCCCTTTAAGTTTCACTCTTGATGCAAATTTCTGTCATTTGTTTCTATTGCAGAATCAAAATCATGAATGCTGTAAATGCAGTTCAACTGTTCATTCTGGTTTGGACTTTTACTGCTGTCTGTCAAGCTGATGGTAAGAGAATAAACTTTCCGCTAGAAAGAGTGTGTGAGAATTTTGAGGAGGGACTAAATCTACACTGTAAAAAAGAATCTTAATTTTACAAAAAATAACTGATTTTTTGACGATAATTTTCATTAATTTTAAATTGTACTCAGAACTCTGTAAAATTACAAATAATTTCTGTAAATTAAAAATTCAGCTGTTATTTTAGGTATTGGGACATTATTGACCATTTTTTAAGATTTTATTTTTTACAGTGTAAGATAAAGAAGAAAAAAGATCAAAACTTATTAATATATATATATATATATATATATATATATATATATATATATATATATATATATATATATATATATATATATATATGCTAATTTATGTGTTTATACACTCACACTTTTCTGTTCATACAGATCAGTACAAATTTACTTTACTTTTAGAGATAATAAACACATTTTCAGTGATGACTACAGGAACTTGTGTTTCTCAATTGACTCTATCTGATACACATGATTAAAAGATATAATTAGAATGATTTTGGATGCAGAGAGACAACTGTATTATTCTGCTTTTTGTAAATAAATAATATTTTATATAAGCTACAATAAATAATAGATAATAAAATGTGTGATTGTCCCATAGCTAAAGATCAAATTCTATTGATGATCTAATGTACAAAAACATAATGCATTGGTTTTATTTATGAATAGGTTCTCTAATGAAAGAGTCTAAATATAATTTTTTATATAACTGGCTTGGACACAGACACAACAGGTTTTGTTGTGATCAGTTGCTGTATTATATGATATTTTTCAGGTGACATCAGTGTAAGCTGTGCTGATGTGACTGGAACTGTGAGTGAAGAAATAACTTTCACCTGCAGCATCTCTCTGAAGAAGTCTGAACACTGCATTCAATCCTATAAGTTTCTATATCCTGAGAAATATGGCTCCACAATCTGTAGAGCAGATTTTCCTCTGAACCCATGTGAACAGGGAAACAGCTTCACATGCAGATTCAGTTCAACTACAGTAATGACAGAACAATTCAGATTCTTTGTGCAAGTAAACGGTGGACAGAAACAAACTGCATTCACTGTGAACATAACAGGTACCGTATGTAATACTGTTGTTTATAATTCAATAAATGTTTGCAACTGTACTTTTATTTTTAATCTACTAACAGTGGTTTAAAATCCGTTCACAGAGCCCATTACACCTGAAATTATCACTAAAGATCCTGGTAAGAAATATATTACATTTAAAACGATTAGTTCCAGTCATTGATTCTGACTGGTCAATCACTCTGTGTTTTATTCACGATAAAACAAGGCTATGACCGTTTCACTCATCAGTTCTATATGTATCACTACACAACACCCCTAGAAACTCTTAGCAACTTAAACATAATAGTTCTCATTGATAAGATTATAGAGTATTGTGAGAGATCACTTAAGCGAGTGTAGACTACCTGCTTTTACAGAAGGCTTAGATATAGCATTTTCATTCAGGTCAGTCCTATATTCATAATAAAAATCAGTTTGAATGTCCGCAGCAAGATCTTGTCCTTTTAACAGCCTCTCGTACCTATTGCCTATTTCTACTATAGTTATTGATTATTCCGCTCCAGGTTACTTATGGAACACAGAAAACGCCACTTTAGTGTCTTTTCAGTATATTTATAATTTTTTAAATTATCTGTGAATAAATGATTTTAGAGTGAATTGTCTAAGAATGAAACTGATGTATGGTCATGGTATCCAAATAGTGGCACTTATTCTCTCTAAATATTTCATCAGAGTGATTCAGAGATGTGTAGATTTGGTCTGTGTGTGATTCCAGTCTGTATTCCCTGTTCTTGTGTTAAAGGACTTTTATGTTTAAGTGTTTTTCTGTTCCCATTGTTTCTGTGTTCACTTCATGTGTTAAGTTGTTGATTTGCTACCTTGTTTCTATAGTTACCCTCATTTGATTCCATGTCCTAATCATTTACACCTGTCTTCATCAGCCCCTTGTTAACTGTGTGTACTTCAACCCCAGTGCGTCTCATGTTCCTTGTCTGGATTGGTTTTGTTCCTAATGGATGTTTTTTAGGCCTGTTTCCTCCTGTCTGGATTACCTTGTTCATAGCCTAGATTTACTTCTGTTGTCTTGTATGTCAGATGTTTGATAGGCTAAAGTAGATTTTATGAGTTAAGCAATCATTTAAACAGTTTAAATGCACTTTTCCAGAGCCGACATCAACAACAGAGGTTCCTGGATCAACAACAGTAGAGAATACAGTATTAATGAAAGGAAATGATACTAAATCACTAACAGGAAAATCTATTGTCATCGGTTCAGTTGCGGGCTTTTTCATCATCATCCTCATCATCATCATCATCATCAAAATGACAATCATTTGCAAAAGGAGTTGACCAAACCCAGTGGATTCCAGTGTGTCTGGGCCTCAGACATGATGATGACAACAGCAGTTATCCATAAAACGTGATCTATGCCACTGACAGCAGTATGAAAGTGTTGAGTTTTGTTTGACTTTAAGGCCCCATCCACACTACTGCATTTTAGTTTAGAAATGGAGAATTAAAACGAATACGATCTCCGTCCGCACCAGCGTTTCAGCTGCGTATTAGAACTGATCTCCGTCCACATTAAAACGACTGAAAACGCGGATCACGTCACCATTAACCTACACTGGGCCTGCGCGTGCCGGTGTAAACAGGAGACTATTCCTCAGATTTCGCTGAGGTTGATAAGTGCCTATCTGGACACTCGAAAGTTTTCGCACCATTCCTCAGGAACCACAACTTCATTGATAAACTTATCCCACCATGCGCTGGTTCTTCCCAGCTTAAACCAAAATCGACACTCCATGTACAGTCGATATCGCCGCTGCACACGGGGATTGTCACAGATTGCTCGAATAATAGCTTGCCTCTGGCGCATGTAGGCAGTTATAGCATTGTAAAATGCAGAATTTACTTGCACTAACGTAACTGGTAGTCCAGGTTGTTGTTGTATGTTTTCTTCCGTTGTATGACACCCAATCAGAGAGCCGAGCGTGAGCCTCTGCGTCATCGTTTCTAAAGTCCTCCGTTTTGACCCGTCTTCACTAAAACGCCCTCCGGAGATTCAAAACGCAAAACGGGGTTGGCAGCGTTTCTAAACTTCTCCGTTTAGGTCTTCGTTTTTGCCGTTTTAGTCTGGACGGTAGGTGCAAACGTAGCAAAAGGTCTCCGTTTCTAAACTAAAACGTAGTAGTGTGGATGAGGCCTAAATGTGAAGATCGCGAAAGACAAAAGCTTTATAGGAACTCCAGTAAACTATATCTGTACATACATTACTATCTGTTATACCTCACACTACTGAACTATATAACTCTGGTTGAAGGGTTTAAAACTCTGTTTCTGTTTTATATTGATTTCTGTGAAATAATAGCATATTATTGATCTCTTTGATCTACAGTATTTGGCTTTAATGATCTTAAGCCTGTGTGAACACTAAGATACGATGCTGTGAAACCCAATCTGTGTTTGGTGTTGCTCTTTTTTCTGACTTTTTAAGAAATGTCTGTTATGTATGTCATGTTGGAATTGGTTAAGTGGTATACTGTAACTATAAAGCTTAAGTATGGAATTATTTTAAACTTTCAATATTTTGTACGTGCAATTTTCGAATGCTGCGAATGCTGCGAATATTAGACAAACTGCATTCATATTTTAACACGTGGTTTAACGACTGCATCTAGAGGTGATGCAATCCATTAAAAACCCTGTTTACCTTTAATGAGGGAGAGATTTTGCAATGCCAGGTTCTCTCATGGGTGAATAAGGGTTCATCCAATGAATATAATTATTTTAAATATCACTGTTGTTGTCACAACTTGCTTGAAGAAAGCACAGGAAGAAGATTATCAGGTTAAAAAGTTTTTTTAATAATCCACACTGAAGATAATCCAGGCAAACTAAACACAACTGTAACATAGATGAGACCGGACAAAGAACAGAAACACAGGAACTTAAATACAAGAGACAAACAAGGTAATTAATCACACAGCTGAAAAACATCCAGGACAACAAGCTAACCAAAGGAAAGACGTTGGGCTTGTTCGACTTGAACGGTGTTGTGAAGAATTTATTTATTTATTTTTTTTATTTATTTTCAAGGATAGCCCCTTGAGATGAACCATCTCATTTTCGAGGGGGTCCCTTCTTTACAACAAACAAGATCATAGTCGAAAATCATAAATAAAGTAAATACAACACAGGACTATTACAAACATTTAGATACATTGACATTCTCATTCATAAACACACACACTCAAACAATGCTCTCATAAACTTACTCCCATCCCATTTGTCCCATACCATCATCAAAAACAGGTCAATAAACCATCTGCGAAAAATGAAAATACACAAACAAGATATGGATATGCTTACAAACATCCATAAACCCATACAGATATCTGAATAGAAGAAAAAAAAAAAAAAAAAAAAAAAAGAAAAAAAGGAATCAAAAACAAGAACATATTGTTTGAAGATAAGTAAAAAGAGATGATTTGAAAACATAAAAAGAGGTTATAGATCTGAGCGAACAAGGAAGATTGTTCCAATCTGATGGAGCTTTAAATTTAAATGCACGACGTCCTAATTCTTTATTAATTCTGGGTATATGAAAAAATAACTGATCCGTGTGCCTTAAATTGTACTGAGTGTTAAAAGGAATTAGGTAATATTTCAGATATGAAGGGAAATTAAAATGAATGCATTTAAAAATAAGTAATGACCAATGAAATTGCCTCCTTGACTTGGGTGCCAGCCAGTTCAAAGACTCGTACAATTGACAGTGGTGAGTTCTGTAGGGACATCGAAGCACAAATCTACAAAGACTATTATATAGTACAGAAATAGGACGAAGATTTAAATCTGAGGTGTTCCCATAAATGGCATCAGCATAATCAAGTATTGGAAATATTAGATGAGTAATAATTCTTTTGCGAACCTGTTGTGAAAAGCAATCAGCAGAGCGATAAAGTGATTTCAATTGCCCGTATACTTTCTTGCAAATTGAATCAATATGAGGTTTAAAGGAGAGCTGAGAATCAAGCCAGAGACCAAGATATTTATATTCTTCAACTTTTGTTAATGTTGTTCCATCCTGGAAACTAATAGACCAATTTTTAGATAAAGGTAAAGAATTAAGTCGAGTGCAAAACAACATACTTTTAGATTTGCTCCTGTTCAATAAGAGTTTATTAGAAGAAAACCATTTCTGAACTAAGTTGAAGTCCATTTGTAAAGAATGTTGGATTTGTAAAATGTCAGAACTGGAAAAGTATATTACAGTGTCGTCTGCATATAAATGAATTGAACAGTCTGAACAAATTTGCGGTAAGTCATTAATAAAAATGGAAAATAAAAGAGGACCTAAAGCTGAACCTTGCGGAACACCTTTATCTATGATTTTAAAGCCTGACTGGCTGCCTTGAAAAGTAACACACTGACTTCTGTGATGAAGAAAAGAATTAAAAAATAATAAAGAGTCAGAGGAAAGTCCAATAGCATACAATTTATCCAAAAGAAGATAATGATCAACCATATCAAATGCTTTGGTAAGATCAATAAATATAGCTCCTGTCGGCATATTACTGTCAGAAGCTGACAGTATGTCATTTGTGAATTTTAGAAGAGCAGTGGTGGTCGAAAAATTTGATCGAAAACCAGATTGATGTGGAGATAATAGATTTTGGTCATTAAGATATTTAGTAAGTTGGTTAAAAATTAGTTTTTCAAATATTTTTGTTACACTATTGATAATTGAAATAGGTCTGTAATTGTTAATATCTGTGATATCACCTCCTTTATAAAGAGGAATTACTCTGGCGCATTTCCATGAACTGGGTATTTCACAAGTTGCTAACGATAAATTAAATATATCAGCCAGTGGGAATGATAGAACACAAGAGGCGAGTTTATAAAACTTAATCTCCAGCCCATCTGGGCCAGCACTGCTTCCAGAGTTTATGCCATCAATAACCTGCTGAACATCAGCTGGAGTAACAATATTAAAGCAAAAGGATCTATTGCACCTGTTCTGGGTCGCAAAAGAATCCAGATGAGAAGAAAAGGAAAAAGAACTGCCAATTGTAGAGAAATGCTGACTGAAAGCTTCTGCAATTAATAAAGGTTCGCTAATTGTTTCATTGTTTACGCTGATATGAGAGAAAAGGCTTTTTGTGGTTTTATTGGTTATAGAATTGATTTTCTTCCAGAATTGCTTTGGATTCTTGAAGTTAGTTGATAAACAGTTATTGTAGTAATTTGCTTTGGCATTTCTAGTATTGGTTTTACATTTATTTCTTAATTCTTTGTAAGTACCCCAATCAGCAGGATCATTTGATGTACGATATTTTTTCCAAGCCTTATCTCTTTGTTTAAATAAGCATATGAGATCTCCTTTGATCCATGGTAAGTGACGACCCTTAACTTTGATTGATTTCCATGGAGCATGTTTATCTATTAGCTCAACAAATTCAGAGTAAAAGTAGTTCCACGCATCTTCAACAGATGGAATTAACTGAAATCTCTCCCAATTTATGTTTAATATATCTTGAATAAAATGTTCAGGATTAATATTATTTGATTTCCTTACTCTGATTAATTTAGGAGGAAGATGAGGCATTTTGATTTTCCAGATGCAAAAAACAATAGAATGGTCACTAAGAGAGTCAGGTAATACCCCAGATTTTAAAATTCTACCAGGATGAGAAACTAGAATCCAATCAATCAAGGAAGAAGAGCTAGGACCAACTCTGGTAGGTTCAGTTATAAGTTGAGTTAAATTTATGCTGTTAAAGTGATTGCGGTCTTTATTAGAAGAGTGAACTAACCAATTGGAGTTAAAGTCCCCTAATATAATTTTTTCAATAGCACCGTTTAAAGAATTAATGGTAGACAGCATACATTCAGTGGTTTCAGCTGGAGCATTTGGAGGTTTATAAATATTTCCTATGATAAGAAGTTTATTTTCATGAAAAATTAATTTAACAAAGAGACCTTCAAAGTGCTGAGGATTCTCACTTGGCACTACAAGTTCTGCAGTCAAATTTGAGGATAAATATGTTAAAAGGCCCCCACCTCTTGTGCCCCTGTCTTTCCTAAATAGAACATAGTTGTCAAGTTTGATTTCATCATCAGAAATATCACTGTTTAACCAGGTTTCAGAAAGAGTAATTATATGTGGTTTATTATAAGTGAGCCAGGCTTTTAATAAATCAATTTTAGATGGCAAACTCCTAATATTCAAGTGAATTACTAGTAAACCTTTAGTATTAGAAGTCATTACTCCTGAATAATAGGATAAATGTACACATAATGCGTAAGCAAAAATGAATATAAAGCATCAACGCAGATTATAGTATAATACATTAGTAGGGTAGGTGATGAGAAGGACAATAGGAGAGCAAAACAAACAAACACACACACACACACACACACACACACACACACACACACACACACACAAAAAAAAGAATATACATAAGTGTGTACAGAGTGTACAGCTCTTACTGCAGAAGAATTTCGAACCCTCGCCAAATTATTACCCCCCTCTTGAAGTCAGTTCCTGATTGCCTAATCATAACCCTAATCATAACCCCTCCCCTAATCATAACCCCTCCCCTAATCATAACCCCTCCCCTAATCACAACCCCTCCCCTAATCATAACCCCACCCCTAATCATAACCCCTCCCCTAATCATAACACTCCCCCCTGTTCAAGTCCAACAAGGCTTTTGACAAACATGTGACAAAAAGTCCATGTGATGTGTGTGTGTGACAGTTCAAAAGCAGCTTTACTAAACAATGTGCCTTACAAAGAAAAAATATGTTCTTGTAAACAGATAAAGCAACACCTCCTTGTCCCCAAAAAGGGGGTCATGAATAGTTGTAGAACCCTGAAGTCCAGTATATTCATCTACTTATATTTATTAAAAATTCTTGACATATTAAACAGTGTAACACATCAACGACTTTGACAGCTAAACAGAAAGGGAATCCGTATCCAAGGCCGTACCATATCTTGAACATTGGGACAAATTGAGTCCCGTAGAATGGTACTTTTCTACATTAGATAGATAGATAGATAGTTTGATAGATAGTTTGATAGATAGATAGAGAGATAGATAGATAGATAGATAGATAGATAGATAGATAGATAGATAGATAGATAGATAGATAGATAGATAGATAGATAGATAGTTTGATAGATAGATAGATAGATAGATAGATAGATAGATAGATAGATAGATAGATAGATAGATAGATGGATAGATGTATGGATGGATGGATAGATGGATGGATGAGATCAATTGTTTTCAATTCAGATGACAGTTTGACGGTCTTACCGTAATACCTAGTGTATGCACAAACTGCGAAATATAGTGGCGGCTAGATTGACAGTGCATTTCGGGGGGGCGGCTGGCTTGACCTCAGTGGATACTGCGGGGACTCGCCTGTTTCACACATACTCCATGTGCAGTATGTATGCGGTGTGTGTTACGGTGGTGTGTATGTGGCGCAGGAGCAACACGCGCTATTGAGCTTTCATGGTGCATTTGCAGTGCTCAACTGATCTAGAGCTGTAACACAAACACAACATTTATTCTCTATTTTTTTATTTCAAATCACTATTTTTATTATCAGCGTCTTTTATAAAATAATATATTATACAATACAATACAATACAATTTTATTTGTAAAGCACATTTAAAACAACCGAGGTTAGCCAAAGTGCTGAACATAATTTCAGACAAATTATAAACACATAACATGAGCACAAAGCACAGTTAAACAAGTGACAAACTAAAGAATATATAAAATGCATTAATTAACTCTCAGGCTGGTTTAAAAGCCAATGAATAATAGTGAGTTTTAAGTTGTGATTTAAAAATGTCAAGGCTGGGAGCTACTCTGATACGCATAGGCAGATCATTCCAAAGTCTCGGTGCCACGACTGAAAATGCTCGATCTCCCCTATTTTTAAGTCGTGTTCTAGGAACAGATAAGAGTAGTTGGTCAGCGGACCTCAATGACCTCAAAGGAGCATGCATCTTCAGTAGATCATTTATGTAAGCTGGTGCTTGACCATGAAGAGATTTAAAAACAAACAATAAAATCTTAAACTGTATTCTGAAACAAACTGGTAGCCAATGAAGAGAGGCAAGAACAGGCATAATGTGCTCTCGTTTACGGGTTCCTGTAAGGAGTCGAGCGGCAGCATTCTGAACTATTTGCAATCTAGAGAGAGAGGCCTGGTTTACTCCTATATATAAAGCATTACAATAATCCAGGCGAGTGGTGATAAACGCATGTATAACCCTCTCCAAATTTTTGAAAGATAAAAATGGCTTCAATTTTGTAAGTAGCCTAAGTTGAAAGAAACTAGCCTTAACAACAGAGTTTATCTGTTTCTCTAGGTGTAGATCACTATCCAACTTTACACCAAGGTTCGTTACCATAGACTTGACGTAGGGCGTCAGGGGTCCCAGGTCTAATTTGGAGGTGCTAGTAGAACTGCTAGGTCTAAAAATCATAATTTCAGTTTTACTTTCATTAAAATGTAAAGCGTTTAAAGCCATCCATGCTTTAATGTCATAAAAACAATCTAACAGCCTTTTTATCGAATCCTCACCGTTACTTTTTATAGGCAGATAGATTTGTAGATCATCTGCGTACAGATGGAAACTAATATTATGCTTCTTTAAGATGGATCCTAAAGGAAGCAAGTAAAGGGAGAAGAGAATCGGTCCCAAAATAGAGCCCTGCGGTACTCCACATGTCACTGGTGCTGCTGGTGAAGTAGAGCCCCCGTATCCAACTTTAAACACTCTCTCTGAGAGATATGATCTAAACCATTTTAATACAGTACCTTTCATTCCCACGCTGTGCTCGAGACGTGAGAAAAGAATACTGTGGTCAACCGTATCAAATGCTGCTGTAAGATCTAAAAGCATCAGAATTGCGGAATCTCCAGAATCTGTTGAAATCAAAAGATCGTTAAAAACTTTTATAAGTGCAGTCTCTGTGCTATGAAGTGCTCTAAAACCAGACTGGAACACCTCAAGAATACCATGCAGATCTAAATAGGCTTGTAACTGCAGTAGGACTGCCTTCTCTAAAATTTTGGACACAAATGGAAGTTTAGAAATCGGGCGATAATTTGAAAGAACTGAAATGTCCAGATTTTGTTTTTTGATAAGGGGCTGCACCACAGCCTCTTTAAAACAAAGTGGCACATAACCAGAAGTAAGACTACTGTTTATGATTGCTTGAATGTGTGGTCCAATAGTGTTCCATACCTCTTTAAAAATACATGGTGGGATGATATCACTGGGACAGATTGAAGGTTTTAAATGTGTAACAATATCATTAAGGGCCAAGACGGAAACAGGCTCAAACTCAATGAGGACTGCAGCACACTCTATGGAAATGGAAGGATCAAAGGTTGGAGGTGAAATGCTAGCTCTAATAGTGGTAATCTTTTCCACAAAAAAGTGGAGGAATTTTTTACAGGCCAAAGTAGATTCTTCCTGCATTATATATTGGGAGGTATGAAGAACAGAATTAATTGTTCTAAAAAGAACATGAGGTTTATGGCCATTTTTATCGATAACATCAGAGAGGTATTTAGCCTTTTCAGTTTTAACAATTCTCTGATAATTACGCCAACAATCCTTTAGGATATCATAAAAAACTTGCAATTTATGTTTTTTCCATTGGCGTTCAGCTTTCCTACACTTTTGCCTAGCCGCTCGAGTTAAGTCATTAATCCATGGTTCAGAATTAGGTTTGGAGCGCCTGGGCTTTAGTGGTGCAATTTTATCAAGAATATTTATACAGGTGGATGAAAAACAGGAAATGAGCTCATCTGTACATAGGAAAGCAGATGACTCTATAGTCTCTGTAACATTACTAAATGCTTCGGAAAATTGTGCAGCAGTAGCAGGTTTAATCATCCTGCGGATACGAGGTGGAGCAGATTGCTTAACAGTATTGTTTGGAAGGGAAACATCAAATAAAATTGGTGCATGGTCAGAAAAAACAGCCTTTTGTATCTCAATATTTAAAATAGGCAAACTGCATGACAAGACAAGATCTAATGTGTGGCCATGAATCTGTGTCGGACCACTTACAAACTGTGTAAGGTTAAAAGAATCTATTAGTTTTAAAAAATCTTTAGCCAATAGATTCGTGGGACAGCATACATGAATATTGATATCTCCTATAATTAAGATCCGGTCATATTTTGGCATAATTTCAGACAATAATTCAGTAAAGTCCCTGATAAAATGCTTGTTATATTTAGGAGGTCGATAGATAAGAGCACACAGAACGGGCTGAAATTTGCCCAATTCAAACATTGTTAACTCAAAGCTCGAAAATGCTATCATTGACAACTGCCTGCAGTTGTATTTTTCCTTAAAAATAACGGCAAGACCTCCTCCTCGACCAGTAGTCCTCGGGGAGTTAAAATATGTGCAGTCCAGCGGTAGAAGTTCAGAAAAAGGGCTCGACTCACCAACATTTAACCAAGTTTCAGTCACGAATAGAAAATCCAAGTTTTGCTGGGAAAAAAACTCCTTTAAAATAAAGGTCTTATTCACCAGCGATCTAGCGTTGACCAGGGCAGCTCTGACAGGAGCAGGGGATCTGGCCATACGAGTTACATAACTCAAAGACCGAAGGTTTCCATGGTTAACACCGCCTTTCCTGGGACGAGGTGAGTGTTGGCGAGAATACTCCATGTCTGAGCCGGCAATTGGTATCAACCAGGTCCCGGTAGGATCAATAGCACGCCAGGATACATAGTAAGCCAAAGGCAAACCAAAGTGACGCCGGGCTCCACAGGCAGAATAGTCCGCTAGGTAAGCTTTCAACTTCACCAGCTGGCCGCTGCGCTTCCCACGGCGTCTCGAGCGTCCACTCCGGACAAGGGAAGCCGGATTGCGTACAAGATGAGCAGGTATGTTTAGCAAGGGGGGAGGGAGAAAAGTTTTCTGACCATCCCAGTCACACTTAGGCGACTTCTCCAAAGCGAGGCGGAAATCGATCAGCGTTTGACGATCATAAACCAGCAGAGAGTCAATACATTGCATAAACAGTGACACAAGCAATAAAATCACGAATAATTTGCTCTGCACCAGACGGCCGGCCACAAACACTGGCGCCATCTTGATTCCATATTGGAATATTGGCTAAACAAGTTTCAACATTGCAATTATATTTGTACACAGTAGTTCTACAATCTTTCACAGACGTATTCACGTTTAAACTCAATAGCTACACTTAAAAAAAACGTATTATTCAATGCATTTTACTTCTATATAGATTTTATATATTTGCTCAAGCAAGTGGCAAAACATTTAAACATGTAGGCCTTATGTTAACATCGTAAACATTTTAAAGGGGAACTTGGCAACTATTTCAACTTAAAGGGATAGTTCACCCAAAAATGAAAATTCTGTCAGATTTCATCAAAAATATCTTAATTCGTGTTCCGAAGATGAACGAAGGTCTTACGGGGTTGGAACAACATGAGGGTGAGTAAATACTGACAGAATTTTCATTTTCTTTTTTAATTTTTTTTAATAATTTTTTTTTTTTTTATTAAAAAAATAAAATATATTTTAATAACCTGGTTTAATAACCTGTTCCGGTGAAAATTATGACTTTCCCCGCTCCCCCCAGCGTTCCCAGGCGGAAAACCAACCTTGCAACATGGGGACTAACGTCCCGGTAATTTGGAGATAAGTCTCGTGAGAAGCGAGAATGAGCGAGAAACACAAACTGCTTTACGGCAATTCGACATAAACACACACGCCCGCCTCAATGTGTATGATGTATTACCCACCTCGGTAGACATACTCCACACGATAAAGTTGGCCGGCTCCGATAATAACAAATGCACATGAGCAGCGTTAGAAAGGGGGAGGAGAAATATACGCCCTACAGCTGTAGGGGGAGCTCATTGAGAAAACATGCGACAACAAAAGTGAAAATCAGCGAAGAAATGGCTAGAGTTGCCAAGTTCCCCTTTAAAGGGTAACTCAACCCCTGGTCAGAGCCATATAAGAGAGCCTGACTCCCACTGGGAATATTTGATAAAAATACCTGAGTGCACCTGAGACCCCGTCTCTAGCAAGGGCGTGGTGAGCTGGTGCCTGCTTACATCACGCAGTACCACAACATCCAATAGAAAAATTCAACTGCAGTAGCCAACGTTCAACCTGAAGAGGGCAGCACTCAGACGTTTTTACACAATATATTGTAGAATCTAATTAAATGCATGCAATGGATACGGTAAATTTCGTGAATTAATTATTTACAATAATTTATATTAAGTTTGTTTATAGGCTAGCTGCCATGTCTCTTTAAAATGTAAACGCCCACCCCACATCTAAAGAGCGCTGTGTGCATGACATCGTTGACAGGACTGCTTGATTGGCGCTGCTCCAGTGAAGCTAATTTTAGCTTTAAAAAAATAGGGAATAATAAACATCCAGTCAAACCACGAACGTTGTGCTACGTGAGCTGAACTGTGACTATCGACCAGGACGTAGCACGGCGTTCGTGGTTCGACTGGTCGAGACTGTTTTCCAAAGATGGCTCCTGCTTGTATACGCGACGTGTATCAATGTTTCTTCTCAAGTTCTCAATGCTTCGGTTTGCAGACCCTAATTATGCTTCCGTGTTAGTGTGGGGCTATTTTGAGCCTTGTTAGTGGTATTAACTAGCGATTTTTATTCGTACTTATTCGATGCCCTATACACTAGCGTTATAAGCTAATCTGTGGTTAAACTAGAAATAACGTTAAAACTGGGTATATTCGATTATCATGAAAACGCATCCCAGAGAACCAGAACACGGTACCCATGTGTTATTTAGCCCTAAGTTCATTTTTGGTCGGAATTGTCCTTCAAGTACCGGTTCAAAAACCGTTTAAGCACCGGAACCGTTTAAAAAATACAGAGTATGTACTGGTATCGGATAAAACCAAGCGGCAACATTCTAATCTGAAAAATGAAGCCTACTCGGAAGTGCAAAAAAACTGCAATACATCGAAAATCCGCTAGGGGCAGGTCCCAAAAGGGAGCAAATGTCCATAGACCCCCATGTTAAAATGTCCGTTTTCACAGTACAAGTTCATGTTTTTACAGGTTGGTCCCATGGACTTTTATTGTATTTTTCGATAGGTTCCGAATGCCTGACAACTGTGAGGGGGATGAATTTTTTTCTAACTCGTTAGTTTAGATCGTAGCTATTTAGATATAAAATGTTTGACAAATAAGGACGTGGTTAACTTTGATTGACAGCATGATTGACAGCTGATAACGGGCTGCGCCGAGTGGAATTCCTGAAATTTGACGTCTCGGCCATGATCTGACACAACACATCATACCACCTCTGTATCCTTTCTAAGGATGGCGCCGCCCATACCCCCCATTAACGGCCTCAAACCCGTTCTTCAGAAAGTCTATGGGTGACGTCACAGAGGCTTTGTCCGTATTTTTTACAGTCTATGGATAAAACCCAACCGATACCCAACCCCACTCATAACAGTCCTTTGCCCTACTGGACGTAACTATGTAAAAATCGTATGTACTGAAATCGTTAAAAAATCCCCAGCCAACACACAGACTGACAGCCTGTTTTTTCACAATTTATATGTTTAATATCTAATAAACTAGTTTAATGCATATAATCAAGTCTTTTAGAACAAACATCATCACAGTCAATCATCCTGTTGTTTTTACAGTAAATACTACATTGGCAAATAAAGCTAGAATCATTCTGTTGGATGTACACTATTCAAAAGTTCAAAAGTATCTTCTGCTCGCCTGCATTGATTTGATCCAAAATACAGTAAAAACAGTAATATTATGAAATATTATTACAATTTAAAATAATAATACAATAAAATATCATTTATTTCTGTGATTAAAGCTGAATTTTCACTATCGTTACTCCAGTCTCCATCACATGATCCTTCAGAAATCATTCTAATATGATTTGATGCTCAACAAACATTTATGATTATTATCAATGTTGAAAACAGTTGTGTACAATTTTTTTTCTACTTTGATTAATAGAAAGTTCAAAAGAACTAAATTTATCTGAAATAGAAATGTTTGTAGCATTATACACTACCTTTCAAAAGCTTGCGGTTAGTAAGAATTTATAAAAAGAAATGTTGGGAAATAAAATTAATACTTTTATTCAGTGGTTGCATTAAATTGATCAAAAAATACAGTGAAGACATTTATAAACAGATTATTATTATTCAAATAAATGCTGTTCTTTTGAACTTTCTATTGATCAAAGAATCCTGAAAAATAAACGATAGCTATAAAATAAATTTCCACACAAATATGAAGTGTTTCCAAAATTGATAATAATCATAAATGTTTGTTGATCAGCAAATCATCATATTATACTGACTTCTGAAGGATCATGTGACACTGAAGACTGGAGTGATGATGCTGAAAATTCAGCTTTGATCACAGGGATAAATTACATTTTACTATATATTCACATAGAAAACAGTCACAATATTTCAGAATATAACTGTTTTTATAATCAAATCAATGCAGCTATGAGCAGAAGAGACTTCTTTTAAAACATTGAAAAAATCGTATCGATCTCAACTTCGGAACGGTAGTGTATATTTCATTTTATTATGCATATTTATTAAAAAAGATATATTGAAACCAAAACATGGCATTGTCTAGTGTGCAGGTAAAGAGAACCTCCACATGCTTTTATGGGTGCTTTATATGTAGTGCCCTGGTATATTTGCCATATTCTGCGTCAAAAGGGGTGTATACGGGAGAATTCAGACAATGAATACGCCCGCTAAATGTGGTGTTTGGCAGGGATCTTTGGAACTTTGTTACGCGTACCTGTAAATGCCCGCAAAGGCCCGAAAACAGGAACTTGTCTGACCACATGCTGTTAGTTGATGGCTTGCTTTGTAAATGCTCATTTGTTTTGGGACTGGCAGCTCAAGATTGCCCCTAGTCCCCTGCCCCCCTCATTAGTATTCAGGAAAGGTAGGCTGATAAGTGCTTTACATTGTGTCAATCTACAACAAAGACTGTAGACCCTGAAAAGCAGTTTGTATCTAGGTGTCCTCTGCTCTTCAAGATGGCTTGCAAAAGATCGCTGGAGTTTTACGGAGAGAAGAGTAGAGATGTTACTCCTTTACGTCGGGACAATGTGGCTATTCAAACTCCGAGTCCGAACGAAAACAGACTGGTGTATATGGTAAATGCAAGTTTGAAGAGGATATTTGAAAAGCTGGAGACGATGGACAAGAGGTTGGATAAGATGGAGGCTGACATCAATGAGCTCAAAGAGGCAAAAGAGGAGCCTGCTTCAAAGAAATTAAAGAGAGCTTGGAATAATTCTGTTGCGGTAAGTTATTTTCTGACCGTCACAAACATTTGACGGTGTCCGCTTAACTTCGTGTGCTTTATTTTATTAATGTATTTGAATTGAGCCCTCATACTATGTTGGATGTTTACAGAAAGCTGTACGGAGATTGCACAATGGGGAAAACAACATACACAAATATGACCCACAGACAAGGTATATCTTTAAAACTATTGTTTCATAACAGTCCTTTCTTCTAAATTATATTTTTAATCAACCTTCTTTAATTACTGCTCCACAGTCTATCCTCCCCCCACAACCTTGAGGTCACAACCTATCTTTATAATGGCGTCTCCATGGCTGTACTGGACGTAGATCCTGCTGTTTTTAAAGGTATAAGTCACAAGAGAATGTCCCAAGGCTACAACTATTTATCTGTATAGATTAGTTAGTTATAAATAAACACATTCTCCCCCTCACTAAACTGTTAGAAGGGTTACAGGATGGCCCAAGATGAGAACAAAGACAAGATGGAGGACAGCAGGATCATTGTGCGCATGAGACAAAGAAAAAGAAGAGTAAGTGTAAATAAATATAAATCTCAGTAAAAGACTCAGCCTGGGAGAGGCTCCCATCCCAACCAATTTGATATTTTCAGTGGTTTAATTACTTTTTTCCCTCCTATTTTGCAGCTGCTGAGCAGGAGGACTGGTGTTCTCCAGACAAGAGGAAGAGGCAGCTATCTGGAAGACTACAACAGTTGACCACATGTATGAAGAGGAGGATGCTATCTTGGATGGAAAGTCAGTGTGGGTTGTTCGACCTCCAACCCGCAGTACAGTTTTGTCTGCGCTGTGTGGGGTGCTACAAAAAAGACTGGAAGCAGACCAGAAGTACTTGGGAACTCATCATGCACGAGTTGGTGCAGATCGAGTCGCGGAGGAGCCACAGAAGCTGGCCTGTGAATTATTTTAGTATTACGCATCTAAATATTATTCTATAGTATAATTTGAATATTCTGTTGTTTTTTTATATATAGTATTATTTATATTATAAAGTATTATTTTATAGATTGTATTATATATAATTCTATATAGTTTTCTATATATATACTGCATTTATATATTCTATACAATTCCATATTGTTATCTATTTATAAATTGTATTATTTATATATTGTACTATTTCTATATTCTAAAGTATTTGTATATTATATTGTTTTCTATATATTATACACAGACCTTATATATTATATGGGGTTATATATTGTATGACTAATAGTAAAGTGTATTCTGTGCTAATGTATTTTTATTTATAGAATTTTGTATGTGTTTATATATATGTCATGTGCCCAGTGTCATTTACAAATAATAAAAATAACAAACTCAACTTCGTCTATCTGATTGTCTTGACATTATAACCATGCACACCAATGATAATAAATATTAATAATGAGTAATAATAAACCCAAATGAGGCCATAAACTGGACCAATAGTGTGGGGGTTTAGAGGAGGGACAAAGCATTGAGCAGCCAATCCTATGTAAGACCTCTGACCAATTGAAGGAGGCCAGTGCCTTGTGTGCCAAAGGTGTGAAATGCTAATATTCCCTTGCATTGACCCCGACCGGGGGATTATTCACCATGGTAATTGATGGCCCTTAGTGGCTCCCTGCTGTGCCCCAAACTTGGTACATATCCAGGAGTATTCGGGATTGTGTGACGGGACAGCAAACTCCCGTACACACACGTTTATTTGTGGAGTACACAGGAGTACTCAGGAGTTTTACATGCCCGATTACAGCTCTTTTCACGCAGTGTAACTTTTGGGTCTGCTGCTTTGTCACCCTTTAAATCCAGTATTAAGTAATTTAAAAAAAAGAATAGTAGTTTATCTCTCTCTGTCATATAACATTGGACTGAAAATGTATGTGTGTGTGTGTGTATATATATATATATATATAGGCTAGGCTATATTTTTTTTTTCTTTATCAGCAGTTTTTAATAAATAGTATGCATATTATGATCAAATACATTGTATATTTTGTACAAATTGTATATTACTAACCAACTAAACAACCCCCAATTTTTTTTGTTTTATGGTGGGGACCCCCCATAAGACTTGATTTAATTCGAGCACTGGATGTCTAACGCATTCTCATCCTTTGGCGTCATATGTGACGCCATATGACAAAACGGCGAAATACTACGCACATGGCACCCTTTATCGTAAATATAACACGCACTGTGATGGGTAGGTTTAGGTGTGGGGTAGGGTCTGCGTCTCATATTCACGCTAAAGGATGCAAGTCAACTTTATGACGCCTTGGGTTCGCGTGTTATATTCACGCTAAAGGGTGCCATGTGCGTAGTAGGCCTATGTCTGTCTGCACTGCATACGCACCGCATCTGGAATGCATTGACTGACCGCTTCCACGAGCAGTGTGAGAGCTCTACTGTTAACATGTTTCAGCCCACCATGGGTACTGAAGAAAAAAAACGCACTGCAAACGGAATATGTGTGAAATAGGCGAGAGTTCCTTACTAAATTCTACTGCGCACCTGGTTAAACAGTTTTATTCAGTGCTGAGGTATGCAGGATCGCGAATCCTCTCATTAACAAAGTAGACACTATGTAAGTAAGAGATTTATTGTACATTGTCGGCAGTTTAATTGATGATAACGGAACTTTGTGAGATGGCGATGTAAGAATAAAGCGTCAGTGTTTTAGTGATTGTAAAGGGACTTGGCTCATTTTCGAGGCTACAGCCTATAAAGTAGGCTACATCAAATAAAACTATTATTTTTAATGCTGCTAGAGGACCGACGGCCATGATGCAAAGTTTTGGATGTGACTGACATAAATTCTGGGTTCATTTTGCGTGGGACAGAGGTATGGTCTGCCTGGGCAGACTAATAGATTATTAGAAAAGATATTTTCTAAGCTATATATATATATATTTAAAATTATTTTCCTATTATTGGTTAACGTGGTGTCTTGTAAATAATCTTAAATGTCTCACTGTACACTATGGTGGAGCCGTGCTTATCCTTCATATGGCAAGCCGTTTTAGCTTAAAATGTTCTACATCTGCACTTTAGAGTAAACTCAGTGATTTGATTCTGGAACGGGGCCTGCTCTTTTATATACTAATCCATAAACAGACACAGGAAAATCTTCAATGTGCACGCTGGTTTTGTATTATGTGATTTACACATTTTTTTCTAATTTCAAAATGTTTTTTAATAGCCTACTAAACTGTGTGTGTGTGTGTGTGTGTGTGTGTGTGTGTGTGTGACATCAGAGTTCTTTTTGAGGTCAGCCAGTGTAGACAATGCAATAGAAATTATTTTATAATGTATAATAACGTTCAATTGCTGTTTTGGCTCTGTAGATTCAGCTGCAATATTTCCACAAGTGGATTTTTTTCATAGTGTTCTCTGTGTTTTATTTTTAATAATTCTTGTGGTTTTGTGGTTGTATTCTGCACGCACACGTCCCTTCAACCTCTCAAAATTAATGTATGATTCATTATGTAAGGGCCATTGAATTATTAGAAAATAATGTGTGCCTGTTACATGTTGGGTGTGCGTTATTCAGTTTATCTGCTTCAAAAACTGTGCCATTATTACCTAACTAGTGAGAAATATCCAGCCCTCTGATATAAAGAAAAATGAAATTGTCATTGTCAATAACCCACATGTCATTTCAAACTACTTTAAATCACAATATACATTGTATGGCTACATGTTCAAATGATGGCAGAATTTTTGTTTCCTAACAAAACCTTTAATCTAAACATCTATTTATTGATTTAATCCTGATAAATTCTGACATTCTGCCGAGCTTTCAGTAAACCATCTCTAATTTAATCTCTAGCAATTTCTTATTAGTCCTAGTTGTTTAAGTTTTACTCTTAATACAAATGTATTTTTTTTTATCTATTGCAGAATCAAAACCATGAATGGTGTAAATGCAGTTCAACTGTTCATTCTGGTTTGGACTTTTACTGCTGTCTGTCAAGCTGATGGTAAGAGAATAAACTTTCCCCTAGAAAGAGTGTGTGAGAATTTTGAGGAGGGACTAAATCTAAGATCATGAAGAAAAAAGTCAAAATTGATTAGATATAAAAAAACAAGTGGCTCTTTTTGCAAGTGTATCCAGGTCAGTCCAATTGTTTATGGCTCTGAGTATTACATCCTTCCAGGGATTCAAATTCAGATTCACTATTTGAAGTGAATCATTTTGAACAATAGAGGGAAATCCATTAGAGCCAAGATACAGGAACCGGATCTTGTGTTTCTCAACTGACTCTATCTGATGTACATGATTAAAAGAAACAGTCGGGATGGTTTGTGCACAGACTGTTGTTGTGCAGATATTGCTATTGAATATAAAAGCTATAATTCATAATAAACAATAAAATATGTCACCATCCCATTACCAGATATTAAATCCTGTTCAAACTCTAATGTACAAAAACACATGATGCAGTCGTTTTATTTATGAATATGTTCTCTAATGAAAGAGTCAATGTTTATGTGTTACAACTCTTCTTTGGCTCTCACCCGTCTAGGGATTTTTGGAAGGGGAACACAAGACCAGTTCAGACATAGGCTACGTCTCTATTGAACACTGAATGAGTTGAGAAAACAGGAGAGACACAACCAAAAATAGAATAAGTAGTAATTTAATAAGGATAAAGTAATTTATATTCCATGTGAACAAGGCAAAAAGGAATAAAGGGAAAACAGGATTTGTGCCAAACAAACGAAAATAACATAAGCAAAACGAATCTAACTAAACCATTTCAATCTAAACCTAAACAAAAACAAAAGATCAAAGAAAAAGTCTTCAACGTCCGAGACGTCGTAAATAAACTATACTGACTAATGAAAACAAAAATACAGGGGGTGGCACAAATCCCTAACCTAATGAATATAGACAAAAGAAACAACTAAGTGTGCAAAATGTATGTCACGTGACAATCTTACCTATTCCCTTCCTCCTTCCCGCTTAACCCAGCTTTGCAAAGCTGTTTTAACAGACTCAGAGCTCACGAATGAGAAGTTTCAGGGAACACTCAGAACAAAAGGCAAGCGTAACATGACAGACAAAACAAAAATTTAACAGAACTAAAATCAACCGAAGAGAAAACAAAACATCTCAAAGCAAAACCAAAAATCTCTCTCTCTTCCTGGCGGTAACAGGTATCTTAAATAGGGCTTGTCCAGGTGTCAAGCATCCCGCTAATGAAGATCCCGCCTCCCACCAACTCAACTCGTTATAGATGACTGACAAGAGGAACAGCCAATCATCTACGACCTGCGAAAGGGAAAGTGAGAGGGAGAGAAAGAGCGAAAAGAGCAAAAAAAAAAAAAAAACCACACAAAAACAATATAAACGTCCCTCAGGACGTAACAATATGATTCACATGGACAAAGACACATGATGTCCGGTTGTGTTTAAAACACAAAAAAACTATTTAAAGATATATATAACTTTTTTTTACGATTGTTCGATTGCTGTATTAGCCTATATGATATACTCTGTTATTTTTCAGGTGACATCAGTGTAAGCTGTGCTGATGTGACTGGAACTGTGAGTGAAGAAATAACTTTCACCTGCAGCGTCTCTCTGAAGAAGTCTGAATACTGCATTATTATGTATAAGTTTCAATATCCTGAGAAATATAGTGACTCTGAAATCTGTAGAGAAGATTTTCCTCTGGACTGTGAAAAGAGAAACAACTTCACATGCAGATTCAGTTCAACTACAGTAATGACGGGACAATTCAGATTCTTTATCCAAACAAACTGTAGCAGGACACAAACTGCATTCACTGTGAACATAACAGGTACCGTATGTAATACTGTTGTTTATTATTCAATAAATGTTTGCAACTCTTCATTTATTTTCAATCTACTAACAGTGGTTTATAATCTGTTAACAGAGAGCAGTAAACCTGTCACTGAGAATCCTGGTAAGAAAGGTATTCATTTTATTGTTGATTTTTGAGCTCCATGTTACTTATGAATCACAGAAAACTGCTCTATAGTCCCTTTTCAGCATATTTATCATTTTAAAAGTCATAGTTTCCAATTTGTGAAATCTATAGATATTTCAATCCATGTGATTTTAAAGATGTTTAGATTTGGTCTGTGAGTCTGTCAAAAAATCAGCTTGATCAGATTTTCATGTTTGCAACTCTACATTTATTTACTAAAATCTGTTAACAGAGACCAGTACACCTGTAACTGTCACTGAGAATCCTGCTAAGAACGGTATACATTTTTTTATTGATTTTTGAGCTCCATGTTACTTGTGGATCACAGAAAACTGCTCTATTGTCCTTTTTCAGCATATTTATCATTTTAAAAGTCATAGTTTCCAATTTGTGAAATCTCTAGATATTTCAATCCATGTGATTTTAGAGATGTTACGATTTGGTCTGTGAGTCTGTCAAGAAATCAGTTTGATCAGAATCTCATGTTTGCAACTCCACATTTATTTTCAATCTACTAAAAGTGGTTTATAATCTGTTAACAGAGAGCAGAAAACAGGATCCTGGTAAGAACGGTATACATTCTATAATTGATTTCTGAGCTCCATGTTACTTATGGATCACAGAAAACTGCTCTATAGTCCCTTTTCAGCATATTTATCATTTTAAAAGTCATAGTTTCCAATTTGTGAAATCTCTGTAGATATTTTAATCCATGTGATTTTAGAGATGTTTAGATTCTTCTGTGAGTCTGTCAAGAAATCAGTTTGATCAGATTCTCATCAGCAGAAATGTTTTGTGAAGTCTGATGTTTGATAGGCTGATGTTGACTTTGTGATATAAACAATTATTGAAACTGTCACTGTGATTGTAGTTGTGGGCTGTTTCACCACCATCATCATCATCATCATCATAATGACAATCATTTACAAAATGAAACTACACTACAGAATACCTTGTGTATTGCAAAAGAAGATTCTTCCGGGCCACAGACATGATGATGACAACAGCAACCGTCCAGAAAATGAGATCTGACTCAGCAGAAAGCATTGAGTTTTGTTTGACTTTAAATGTGAAGATCATGAAAGACAAAAGCTTTATAGAAACTCCATAAACTATATCTGTACATACATTACTATCTGTTATACCTCACACTACTGAACTATATAACTAGTGTGTGTGTGTGTCTGTGTATATTGTTACATAGTGCTCATATTGCCTAAATATAGCCTACCATGATTTGATTTGATTTGTCCTTGAGAGGAAATTTGTTTCCACCATCAATGCGTATGATACAGAAACACACATAACATACTGAAAAACATAACATATAACATCTACAAAACAAAACAAAAACAAAAAGAGAGCATACCTGACGTATCACTGATTCCCTATGTATTTAGGGCTCGTATGGATACAGGAATAAAACTCTTACTGAACTTGGCTTTCCTACACATCGGTAACCTATACCTACGGCCAGAAGGCAGGAGAATAAAATATTTATACAGAGGGTGTTCTGGGTCATTTAAGATTTTTTGTGCCTTGCGCAACGTTAGTGTCGAAACGCTCTCCGATAGATTAGGGGTAGGGATACCAATAATTTTACTTGCAAATTTAGTTATCTTTAAAAATTTGTTCTTATTAGTAACTGTAAGCATATAAAAAAAACAAATGGCCCCATACGTAAGGGCTGGCTCAATAATACTGCGATACAGAATCAGAAGAAGTCGTGGCTGAACAGACAAATGCCTAAGTTT
Source organism: Siphateles boraxobius (assembly GCF_051911475.1). NCBI lineage: Eukaryota > Metazoa > Chordata > Actinopteri > Cypriniformes > Leuciscidae > Siphateles > Siphateles boraxobius. Next base: position 110,612 of record NW_027509097.1, read on the forward strand.
ACGAATAGCTGTCAGTCTTTGTTGACAGCGTTTGTAAACTCCTAGAGTGTGCTGATTAAAATTGAGATTTCGGTCCAAAATAATGCCAAGATATTTGAAATGATCTACTCTTTCAACTATCTCTCCATCAATGAAAATTAACAGAAATTTACTATTAACTACATTAGTGGCCCAAGACATAAAAAATATGCTCCATCATCACTGTAAATCCAGAATAAGCTTCATTAAGCCAACAGTGCCCATACCTATCACACACACACAACTGAGGTATGATTTATACTGAATTGATGTATGCTGTAAATGCAATACACATTTTAATAATATATTTTGTCAAGTCTGGTTACTTTATAGATTTTATTTTTTAACAACATATTAAAGACAATGTGCGGATGCTGAAATGGAAGAACCGCAGTGGTTCTTTGTAGTTCCAGAAAAGGTTCTTATATAACACTAAGAAAATGGGTCTTTAAACAACTTTTCACAAAACGGTTCTTCAGGGAACCAAAAATGGTTCTTCTGTGTCATCGACTTTCATTATTTGACATTCATTATTTTTATTACATTGCTTAATGTGTACACAGGCTTGACTTCATTAAACATAAGGTGCCAGGAAGAACCAACAAAGTTTTTTCACAACCATTTTGGTTCTTCCTGGCACCTTTATTTTTAATGAAGTCAAGCCTGTGTACACATTAAGCAATGTAATAAAAATAATGAATGTCAATTTTGTATTTGTTAAATCATATCAAAGTGTTTTTTTACATTTAATATTCTGTACCTGCAATTTTCTAATGCTGGAAACAATGTGGTTTTGTACAGGATTCTTTTGAAAAATGGAATGAATAAATACACCTGTGATACTCTCAAAACATGAATATCTGGAAACTTTTTTTTTCTCATCACATACAGTATACCAGAACAAACTAAAGTGGGTAAAGGGTATAGCAGCACACAGATTATCTGAATTTATGACAATAGATATTCGTAGATTTTAGAAGAGATTTGCAGAATGATTTCAGTTTTAGTATAAGCCAAAGCCTAATGATTTTACTAAGTTTAGATCAACCTTGAGATTCGTTTTCTGAAATATGAGCAATGAATTATTTATGAATTTGGCAGTTTTCATCCAAAACACCAAACAATAAAGGTTTACATTTGATCAGTTCATGCATTCTCTGAGAATCGAACCCATGACCTTATCTAAACTTTACCGCCATATTACTTAATAAATTTACCTTTATTACTACCATATACTCTTCTGTTTGAGTGACATATTTACTGTTCTGAGAAAGAAAACTAAAGATCCTACAGCTGATAAAAGCAAACAATTGTCAAGTGTTGAGCATTCAGAGTTGACAAACGAGAAACGAGATGAAAGGGCCATAGAGTGTGTGTGACAACATTGAAAATACATTTAAATTAATAATAAATAAAATAATAATATTTATTATTTACAATATTAAAAATAAATAAGTGAGGTCATCAAAATGTCACTCAGCATTGTAATAAAATAATGATTCACTCTTTTCAGTTTGTAAACATGCCTGAAACATGCACAGCTTTGTGTAAGATTTGAGCTTTTCTTTCTCTTCTCTGAATCACCACAGAGCTCCTGTTTACTTTCTCCGGATATGTTTCATCATTTCATATATCATTATATAGCGACAACAATAACACCACAGTGACATTAAAACACTCAAAGGACATCTTTGTTTTCCAAAGATGGCTCCTGTCTGTATACGTGAAGTGGACTGTCTTTATAAAGTATCTTCTTATTAAACTCTCTGTACACTTACAAAGTTCTCAATGCTTCGGTTTGCAGACCCTCATTATGCTCCCGTTTTAGTGTGGGGCTATTTTGAGCCTTGTTAGTGGCTTCCCGTCGTGACCGCATTACCACCTCGGGTGTGCATTATTTTTCTAATAATTCAATGGCCTGTCGTCAATTATTCCTTACTTACTAAATCTATTTTAGTTTTTAAGTACCGGTAGGCTAAAGGCAGAGAGCTGTGTGCATTATTCTTCCCTTTGCCACATCATATCTCTGTGAGATGGGCTTTTCAGCTGTTTCAGCCTCACTGAAAACAAAGTAGGCCTACAGATCTCAGCTGAACATTGAGCATATGACTTTTGATAAATTGTGCAATAAATTGTGATAAATGCAGGCTCATTGCAGCCACTAATGTAGGGATAAATAGACCTGTCTTGCCAAATGGATTTCTATTCTTTTCTCTTTTTTTTTTACAGATTGCAAAGTGGCATTTTTTTTCTTTTCTATTTTTGAACTTGATACAAATTTTGACACAGCTGCACTTTTATTTTCTCTATTTTCTAAAGACTACTTTTTTTTTTTACTAAACTTGACTAAAACTTGACTAAAACCTTTTTGCGTTTTCGTCGACTAAAGCTTGACTTAAACCTTTTTTTGTTTTCGTCGACTAAAGCTTGACTAAAACCTTTTTTTGTTTTCGTCGACTAAAACTATTAAGTTTATAAGTGACTAAAATGTGACTAAAACTAAAAAGCATTTTCGTCCAAAAGACTAAGACTAAAACTAAAAGGGCTGCCAAAAACAACACTGCCACAATAGCAGCATTTTACCTTTTCATTTTCTCCACATTCCTCATCTATCCTCTCCCCGACATCTTGCACATCTTTGTTTCCCTTTACACAAAGCAGCTATATGTCCGTACCTCAGGCATGTGTAACACCTCAGAGGTGGATGTACATATGCTTTCACTAGGTAGCTCATATATCCATTTTGACCCTTTTTGGAAGTTTATCATCTTGAAAATACATTAAAAGGGACAGACTTGCTACTTTTTCTCCATTTATTGTTTCATTTAGTCTTTTTATATTTTTTACCGCTCCTCCTTGAATGTTCTTTTTGATATCGTCCAAATCCTCTTCAATTGGAATGCCCCATATTACTCCTTGAGTTCCCCTCCTTCCATGTATTACTTTTTTTGTCCACTACACATTTTATGCATATATTTCCAATGAGTAACACTTTATTACTCTGTTCCTCAGTTTTACACTTAACAATTAAGTTTACATCACAGAGAATTTTTGGCATTTCTATCTCTTCTTTCTTAGTTCCTTGGTAAGCACAATTGGACTCAATCCTATATGCTCATCCTCTTTCCTAAGCATAAGAACAACTTTAAATTCTTCCTTTCCACCTTTCTTCTAACCATTTGTTTATCTTCCAAATAACTATTTTCTTCCAGACCCCTTTTCTGACTCATGTTCGTTTTGTGTCTATACCCTTCATTGTGCCTTCTTCCTCTCCCCTGCTCTCTTTCCCCTCCTATTTCCTCATCCTCATACCACGAGCCGGCCATCCTGTCCCAGTCACTAACCAGCTCATGCCCTTCCGCCTTTGTCCTAGTGTCCACCTCGCATGAGCGTCGTTCGTCAAAGGAAAAGTCCCGTCTAGTGATGATTGGTTACAAGGATGAACTCCGGGCATGAACGAGCACACATTGGCCAGACACTAGAATTGCCCTGATGATTGACATTCACAAAACCTGACAAGCAACAACTATTTTAAATCCCACAGTGAGAACCTGGCTTTAATTAGTTCAGTCTTCCTCGTTCCCTGCCTGTTTGTCTTCTTTGTTACAGATTTGATTAGAGTCCTTAGTTCAGGTCTGTCTTGTTAATTAGTCTCATTAGTTCCTCTGTTTGTGGGGGACTTAAGCCCTGTTTAGTCCTATCCAGTTGTCAGTTCTAATGTCTTGTTTAGTTGGATGTTCTGTTCCTGAGCTTGTGACCGTTCATGACATTCTGTTTTGTGAAGATTTGAGTTTGTTCTTGAAATTAAAAATAAAGACTGCTGCACTTACATTTTATTTAATCTCTACTGCAACCTACAGTGACATTCAGTGTTCAAGCTCAAACCCTCTGTTGTCCTGGCTCTGTGAATGGGAAACAATAGTGGTTTGGACCGAGCCATAAACCATCCCAGCCAATCAAGCGTCAGCAGCATAAAGCGGAGGGTTTTCATTTGATTGGCTATTGAGCTAAAATGTCAACAACCTTTCACAAACCCATATTTGCAGACTCTGCTTTAAACTGTTTTCTGTTATTAACTAGGGGTGTGACGGTTATTATATAACCGTGAGACCGACGGTTATAGTTGAACACCGTCATTAGAACTCTATAACCGCCAAAACCGTGTTATTAAAATATTTTTGAATCAAAAAGACTCGAGAGGGAAATTGTATAAGCTGACGAGGGAAACGGAGGCAGAGTTAGTGGTGCTTCGGAGGCTGCTACTGCTGGAGATGATTCGGGAGAGGTCTGTGCACCACCCCTTCCCAAGAAGAGAAATCTTGGAGATCTCCTTAAGCCTAGTTCACACTACATGATTTTAAGCCCGATTTAAGCCCGATTTGCAAATCGTTGAGCTCGCCGACAGGTCAGGGTGTTATCGCGTGCAAATCGCGGGCGATGAACGATCGCCAATCTGTTAGTATGAAAGAGCCAACAACGCATCAAAGACACTCGCAGACGCCTCGCAGACGCGTCGCCGAGCCCAGGAAAATATCTAGCATGCTAGATATCCAGAGCTGTCGCGCGACTGAAGCTCACGTGATGTCATGAGCTACAGCCAATCAGAGCAAGGCATGGGTTGAGGTCTTGATGTCATGAGCTACAGCCAATCAGAGCAACGCATGGGTTGAGGTCACCGGGTAAAGACGCGGGTAAATACGGGATTTTCAAAGAAACACGGAAGACGAGTTTACAGAAAGATGAGCAACATGTCGTCAGAGCAAATTATCGCGCAAACAGTTTGCAGCACCAGTTTCTGTCTGACGTCCATATTCGCGCGTTGTCTTCTTCTTCGTCTTCTTTGCTGGGTATTGGCGCGCGTGCTGTTTCGCGTCATTTCCGGTTCGTTTTATCGCGTGATTTTTCGTGACAAAACGTGGTTTGTAGACCAGATAGAATCGTTGGGTGACAGAGTTGTTGTCAACTCGTGTAGTGCGTTACCTCCTGTTGCGGATCAATCACGTTGTGTCGTGTGGTCTGAACAGCTCAACAACTTGAACACTCCTGATTTCACAGAGAGCAAGTCATGTAGTGTGAACCGCACAGTTCAGCCCGACGTTTTAAAATCATGTAGTGTGAACTAGGCTTTAATAAACAGAGGTCTGAAATCTCTCTGCCCCTTTACCGATCAGAGCGCGCGCTGACACGGAGTTAACCCGCTATCTCCAATAGGGCTGTGCTCAGAATAACGATACAACGTCATGAACTCCTGACGATGCGCATATCGATACAGTCGTGCTTTTGAATGTAGCCAATTCAGGGCTCGAATTTCGGCGCGGGATTGCGGTTATTGCGCATAATTTTTATAATTCCCGCAGGTCTCCCACTTATAATGCGGGAAATTCCCATGTGCATTTAGGTTGTATTAGTAAATGAATCCACACAGCTTATAAAATCAAATCAGTCATTTTAAAACTTTCTGCAAAACGCAATTTCACAAACAGCGCGAGTGTTCAGCGGTGCTGAGTCTTCTCTCTCTCGTCTCTCAAATGGGTTGCAGAAGGCAAGCTCAAGCGCTGCAGGTGGCGATACTACACTCTCGCGTTTAGGAGTCGGGACATGATGAATATTCACTTGCACAATTGGGCAAGCATTGCATCGTAACTAACATTTATCATTTGCACGTCTTTTTAAGTCTTACCAGTTTAAACATTCAAGCGATTTTAAACTATTCAGTACTCGCGCGCTCTCAGAGATATTTTTCTCTGCGTGCTTAAATAGAGTACAGCTGCATCACAAACAGCTTGCGACTAACAAAAAGTTCTTTTTCGTGGATTATATCGCTTTAACCCTCTGGGGTCCAAGGTGTTTTTGGGGACATTTGTGCTTTTTTCAGTTGCTTATAAACATATTAATAGCAAAGGTGTAATTACACTCTATTTAGCACAAACAGGGCTACGATAATATGTGAGCAAAATGTATGTACATGTTTGCATTTTTGAGAGAATATTGTTTATGCATGGTTATTGAAAAAACTAAAACTTAAAGTTTCTGAAATAAGGCCACAAAACACATACTAAATATGTGTCCACAAGACTTAGACTTAGAGCCAAGACTAATGGGGGTTGTTGCCTAGAGTTTTTGCTTCAAAATGATCTGAAAATCATCCTGCCTAATCATTTACACAAAACAATACATTGATTTAAATTTTATAAGACACCTTTTATCTGGAAAGGCAATATGCGTGGACGCGTGTTCACACCTGAGAAGACAAAGGCCGGATAATGTGCCACATACATAATGAGCTGCATATTAATTAGCCTTTCACACAGGTCCCAGGGTCCCAAAGAATGCAAGGACAAAAGAAATTATCTATATATACATATTTTACAATTAGAAATTGTAACCAATTACAAATAGGTTACAATTACAACAACAATTACAATTTTACATTTTATATACAATTGTAAATTTATCATTTTGATGATTTTTATTACGAAAAATATTTAATAACTTCACTGTATTGTTGCCAAATTCAGTTCACACATAACTGCTGTCCTGATGGTTATACTACAACACTTATTTTGTAAAAAAATATTTTTGCATATTCCTTATGATTTAGATTTTTAAAAATGTATACAAAAATTAAGCTCTTTTTTCATGCATTTCTAAAAAAAAATAAAAAATGTTTCTTGCAAAAGCAATAACTTGAACTTTGTCTCCGACAAAGATCAAGTTACTGCCCATCAGTGATGTATTTGAATAAGGCATTAATGCAGTGCATAACAGTTTTTGAATATTTTTCATAATTATAAATCATAAAAAATATGCAAAAATATTTTTTCCAAAATAAGTTTTGTAGAATTATACATTTACAATTGTATTTACAGTTAAAAATATATTTTTCCCAAAATAAGTGTTGTAGTATAACCAACAGGACAGCAGTGATGTGTGAACTGAATTTGGCAAAATTACAGTGAAATGCAGTGAAGATATTGAATATTTTTCACAAGAATTATACATTTACAATACATTTACAATACAGTTAAAAATATTTTTTCCCAAAATAAGTGTTGTAGTATAACCAAAAGGGCAGCAGTGATGTGTAAAGTGAATTTGGAAACAATGCAGTGTATTACAGTGAAGTTATTGAATATTTTTCATAAGAATCATAAAAATTATACATTTACTATAGTATATAGTTAAAATTATTTTTTTTCCCCAAATAGGCCTAAGTGTTGTAGTATAACCAACAGGACAGCAGTGATGTTTAAACTGAATTTGGCAACAATACAGTGTTTTACAGTGAAGTTATTGAATATTTTTCGTAATAAAAATCTTAAATTATACATTTATAAGTTTATTTACAGTTAAAAAGATGTTTTTCACATAATAAGTGTTGTAGTATAACCAACAGGGCAGCAGTGATGTGTAAACTGAATTTGGCAACAATACAGTGATTTACAGTGGAGTTATTGAATATTTTTCATAATAAAAATCATCAAAATTATACATTTATAATTGTATATACAGTTAAAAATATATTTTCCCCAAATTAAGTGTTGTAGTATAACCAAAAGGGCAGCAGTGATGTGTAAACTGAATTTGGCCAAATTACAGTGAATTAAAGTGAAGTTACTGAATATGTTTCATAATAAAAATCATCAAAATTATACATTTATAATTGTATATACAATTAAAAAAATATTTTATTTTTTTACAAAATGAGTGTTGTAGTATAACCAAAAAGACAGCAGTGATGTGTGAACTGAATTTGGCAACAATGCAGTGTATTACAGTGAAGTTATTGAATATCTTTCATAAGAATCATAAATATTATACATTTACTATGTGTATACAGTTAAAAATATTTTTTTTCCCCAAAATAAGTGTTGTAGTATAACCAACAGGATAGCAGTGATGTTTAAACTGAATTTGGCAACAATACAGTGTTTTACAGTGGAGTTATTTAATATTTTCCATAAATATAATATAAATCATAAAAATTATGCAAAAATATTTTTTCCCCAAAATAAGTGTTGTAGTATAACCATCAGGACAGCAGTGGTGTGTAAACTGAATTTGGTAACACTATAGTGTGTGACAGTGAAGTTATTGACTGTTTTCGTAGTAACGCTTTTCGGGTTTTGCACTTTGCAGACGGTCCCTTCGGATCTGTCTCTCAGCAGCCTGCGCATAGAGAACAATGTATTTTATCCTTTGCGAAGGAAAGCTCGTTTCGAGGAAAAATAAGGTTGTAGCTGCTTGTCTACGTTACTACGATTAAAAAGAGGTGACATTTGTGTATTAACAACGTTTAGCTGAGGAGTTATTGGCCCAGTTCGAATCTGTGAATTTATTGCCAACTTTACTTGCTAACTCACCATCTGAAATTTACTACCTCATGATTTCAAAAGCACGCAACATGAGTACCATTTTGAAAGTCAAACTTTAGTAGCCTGTAATTATACTGTATGCTGGTGATCACTACTGGAATGAACTGCTACACTGAGGACATACAGACCAGAGGTGAGAAATAACTCTCTCTCAACAGGAAAATGATCTCCTTTATATTTACTAATCCATAACCAACCACAGGACAATCTTCAGACATGCATGGTGTTTTTGTATTTTGTGATTTACACATTTTGCAGATAATTTAGAATGCCTTTGAAAATAGAAAACTCTTTTTTTGTGATAATTTTGTCTGAATAATGTTGCAGTGTTATATTTTGATTGTTGTTGTTGCATTCAGCCAGTGGAGACAATACAATAGAATTCATTTTATTTCATCATGTTCAATTTATGTCGTGGCTCTGTAGCTTTAGCAGCAATATTTCCACGAGTGGATGTTTTTCATTGTTTTCTCTCTGTGCTTTATTGTAATAAATCGTGTGGTTTTGCAGTTGTATTTTTGCACTCATGATGATTGCACTCTTCGATACCTCCAAATTAATGCATGATTCATTATGTTGTGTGAAACCTTGCAAAATGAATTGTGACATATTGAAGAAATTGAGCATTTCTTCAAGCTTGAAGTAAAGAAACGTTTTTACTGTGCAATTATTCTCTGCATTAGATCAAATATACTTGCAATTCACCTAATATTACGGTGGCCCAGTAGTGCACAAAACAACGAAATTAAGCCACAGGTTGTCGCGGTGAAGGAATTTCCCTTGCGGTAATTTTGAGTGGCTCAATACGCGATTTGCGGTTTTACCGACATTTAGTACCTTTATTTATATTTATTTGTTGCTATTTAAATACGTGTTATGATGTGGTCAGCATACACAAAAACAATATAACCAATTACCAATTTAAACGAAACTAAACAGCGTCTCTGCGCATTGAAAGACTTGTCACTCAGCGCGCAGTTGTTACGCCAACGGACTGTCTTTGAGTGAGTCATTAAACCGTTCATTCAACGAAAACTTTCAAAAAAGCTGATTCCTTAAATGATAGATATAAGGTGTTAATTATTTTATAACTTTGAGTTCCACTTTTGGGCAAAGCTGAAGCAATGCTTCACTTAATAGAGACCAATGGCATTGATTCAATGCGTGACTCGCTGCTTTCCCCCCACGGCTTCCTCGCGCTGTGTAATGCTGACCAGCGCTGACGCCATTCATGGTAAATACCCTTACACGTTAAAAGGATGATAGCCTACGACAAATATTTCGCTTTCCTTGGAAAAGGCAACCTTTTCACGAATATACATGACTTGACTTCAAAGACAGACGCAGGTAATCGCACGCGCTCAGTCGATCACATTCAGTCTGTTTAGGCTTAAATCCAAATCCACGAATCCTCTGTACAAATCACCATGATAAACAGTCTTGTTATCATTATTAACTTATTTAACATTCAATACACATGGTAGGAACTACGAAGGGTGGCCTTATGAAAAAAGAAAACGCGGTTGCTGCGGTTACTTGCATTCCTCTGTGGTTGGCCTGTCAGTAGCGCGGTACTGCAATATTGCGGTTATCGCGACAGCCCTAAAATTAATCCATAACACAATGGAAATGAGCCAAAACAAAACAGAAAATGTACAACACAACAGAAATGAGCCACAACACAACGGAAATAAGCCACCACAACACAACGGAAAATGTAGCTAACACAACTAAATAAAGCCACAACACACCGAAAATGCTCCCGACCACTAGAGGGCTCTCGGTGCGCGATAAAGTTAGTTAGAGTCGGCAGTCTTAATAGGCTAGGCCTATATCAGTACCAGGATCCGTTTTAACAGTATGTAACCATTGTATATCAACATAAAATATTACTTCAAAATCACCTACATGAATAGATGATATTTATACCATAGACTGTAAAAAAAGATGGATGACGCCCCTTCACTATCTTCCATTGATGAAAAGTGAAGCCGCCAGTGTCCCGATCGGGTCCCGATCTAGGGGGTAATCCATCAGCCGGAAACTGAAGCCTCGTGGGAGCCGCCATTGTAGCAGAACTTCACCTGCTGTTAGCATTCCATTGACTCCCATTCATTTTGGCTCCACTTTGACAGCGAATAACTTTACATCTGAGTCGTCCAAAGACTTCATTTGTCCATTATTTATTTCTAAAGAAACACGACAATGTATAAAAGGCTCCATTACTTTGTATCTTGCTTTATGGCCCCATAGAAGCTGTTTTTGTAAAAATAGGCTAACGATTGCGTCATAACCACGTGACTCTCTGTTGCACAATAGACAGGAGGAGAAGCTTGCAGCAATCTTTTACTGTCTATGAGGCAATAGGGGGGACATGGAGGCATAAAGTCAAGGGAGAAGCCCATAGATAGAGAGTCCATAAAAGCAACGGGACAAAATATTTCAACAACGTTTTTGAGGAATTGGAAATAATTCGGTATGTGGCACAGCTACTAGAAGATTTACAACTGTCAGACAGTTTGCTCATGTCACATCTCCGTCGTCAAGCTCAATTTGAGCCTGTGCAGTCGCTCAGCCATCAGGAAGTGAGTGCTTCTAATGGGCTTCAGTTTTCTCCGTTGAAATCAAGGGGGTCGCTGTGTCCATTTCTTTTACTGTCTATGGTCCCGATATGGCGCTGACATCTTGGGACCTGCGTCTGCGCCATTGTGAGCAGGAAGTAAAGCCGCGAAATCAAGGCCCCGCCCTCACTCTCGCAGAATCAATTGCAAGCACGCCCCTGCACTTTTTTTCGGATATGCCGGATCGGTTAGCAGTTAGCACAATCTACTGCAGAACAACCCATTATGTCAGTGTGAAATAATTAGTTATGGAAATTTAGATTTTAAATTTAAAGCTCCAATCTCCTCAGTCCTCCGAGGATCCAAAAAAAAAGTCCGTTGGTGCTTCAGTGACTACTTCGCTCAGAGAATCTGTCAATCACAACTGTCAATCATGACGTCACACCACAGTTTTTATAGCATCAAGTGACTAACTAAAAATAAACTTATTTTAAAAAAACAAACACTTAAACTTACATCAGTGTGATAAAAACAGCAAATGACAGAAACCATCTTTGGAAAAAAGATACTTGAAGTGTAATTTAATTGTTTGGTTTCTCACCTCCCATTAAAGGTGCTCTAAGCGATGTCACGTGTTTTTTAGGCCAAAAAACATCTCCTCACTATCCGCTAGCTGCCTGTCCCCTGAACACACTGTAAAAAAACGCGGTCTCTGTAAAAAAAGACACCCCAGACTCCACAAAAGGCAACAAAAACAAACTAGGCTAACCCGCACCACGAAACATAACAAACTGTTCCAGCCAATAACCGACAAGAAGGATTTGGGATTTTGCGCAGATGAGGAGAAGGGAGGGTCTAGCTAGACTCCATTTTGTTTGACAATACTTTAAACGTCAACAAGAAGTCGCTTAGAGCACATTTAAATAACACGGAGAGAAACCCCGCCGGTTTATGACCTATACTAAGACTTTGGCTTCACTTTTCAGGGCTTGTGCGGCACGCTTGATTTATACTTGAGAATGCTTTGACGCGCTACCACAGCGCATGATCCCTAAGGGAACGTCTGGCAATTCCACCAAGTAGTTAAAACGTATAATTTATTATAATATAATTTGATAAATAAAAACCATTTGGTGGAATGCAGAATTACAGGAATATATTGGCACAATTTCACCTGTAATAAGTCAGTCTGGTCACTAGGAACCTACCACAAGCTTTGGGACATGAAAAAGAAAAACCTTTAAAGTAGGCCTACATTTTTTTTTTTTTTTAAATAAACAAATTTTGTACTGTGCATACAGAGAGCTATTGACACAATTTCACCTGTTTTAAGTCACCCTGGTTAATAGGAACTACAACCTTTGAAACATGATAAAATATTTTATTTATTTATTATATTGCAGAAATTTCCTTCGTTGTGTTGTACAGTCATTTTCCGTTCTGTTGTGTATTCATTTCGTTGTGGTGTTGCTTAATTTGTGTTGTGAACTTATGTTTGCTTTTTAAATTTCGTGTTGTGCACTGGGCAACCGTAAAATATGCGTCAGAAGATTTTGGTGTTTCTTGAAGCACGAAAGAGTAAATAATTAAAATAATATTTTCAAACTTACTTTAAACCGTCGTAAAAGTAGCCGTGGCTCGTACACTTTTCAGATGATGGCAGAATTATGGTTTATCTATTCTCATTGAAACTGATTGCAAGACAACGTTTGCTGATAAATTCTGTCATTTCTGCTAACCTTTCAGTAAATCGTCTATAATTAGCCTATTTAATTAGCACTTCCTTATTAGTCCTTGTTGTTTAAGTTTCACTCTTGGTGCAAATTTCCATAATTTTTTTTCTATTGCAGAATCAAAACCATGAATGCTGTAAATGCAGTTCAACTGTTCATTCTGGTTTGGACTTTTACTGCTGTCTGTCAAGCTGATTGTAAGAGAATAAACTTTCCCCTAGAAAGAGTGTGTGAGAATTTTGAGGAGGGACTAAATCTAAGATCATGAAGAAAAAAGGTCAAATTTGATTAAAGCCCAAGTGGCTCTTTAAACCTTTTGAATTTATCCAGTTTTGTCCAAGTGTTTGAACAATTACTTATTAATGACTAACACAATAGAGTGAAATCCATTACAGTCAGTGAGCAGTGAATTTTCTGCTAAAGTATGTGTTTATACACACTCTCTTTTACGTAAAATAATGTGTATACAGATAAGCACAAAATCACATTTTCAGTCAAGACTACAGGATCTTGTGTTTCTCAACTGACTCTGTCTGATGATTAAAAGAAACAGTCGGGGATTTTGTGTGCAGAGACTGTAGTGTATATATTACTATTGAATATATAAGCTATAATTCATTTTAAATAATAAAATATGTGACCCTCCGATTACCAGATATTAAATTCTGTTCAAACTCTAATGTACAAAAACACATGATGCAGTCGTTTTATTTATGAATAGGTTCTCGAGTGAAAGAGTCACTGTTTACTGAGATGTAAAAAAACAACAACAACAAAAAAAACAGATCTTTATAATTATTCAGTTGCTGGAACTGTGAGGAAAGAAGTAACTTTCACCTGCAGCGTCTCTCTGAAGAAGTCTGAACACTGCATTACATACTATAAGTTTCAATATCCTGAGAAATATAATGACTCTGCAATCTGTAGAGAAGATTTTCCTCTGGACTGTGAACAGAGAAACAGCTTCACATGCAGATTCAGTTCAACTACAGTAATGACGGGACAATTCAGATTCTTTATCCAAGCAAACTGTAGCAGGACACAAACTGCATTCACTGTGAACATAACAGGTACCGTATGTAATACTGTTGTTTATAATTCAATAAATGTTTGCAACTATACTTTTAATTTCAATCTACTAACAGTGATTCAATCTATCAAATCTGTTAACAGAGACCAGTAAACCTGAAACTGTCACTGAAGTTCCGGGTAAGAAATATATTAAATTGTTTACTGAGTTACTTATGAAACACAGAAAACTGCTGTTTAGTCTCTTGTCAGAATGTTTATCATTTTAAAACCGCAAAATCCCCAGTGTTAAATTAACACTCCTCAGTGTACATGTGTCCACAATACAGAGTGTTAAAAGTAACACTGAAGCAGTGTTGAAGTTAATGAGATAATTGTGTGATTAATTGGGTGATAATTGACCATTATTGAAGACAGCTGATGATAATAAGCAGAATCATTGAAACAAAAAGACAGAAAAAAATAGAAGAGATGAGCAGAAACACAAGAACAACAACTTCTAGCCACAGCCTTAGACAAATCAACAAGAGTGAAAAAAAGACAATAAATGTCTCAAGATCTCAGTAGAGAAGGATTAAACAACTCCACCAACAGCATTACCAGCTTCACTTATTACTAACCAGATTTACTTAATTTCTGTCATATGTCTACAGAAGTTCTTTAGATGTGGATGCTTTATTGAAAATAATAGTTTTGTTTGAAGTAACCATTATGGTGATTATTGTTTACTTTAGTTGGGCTCTGGACCCTTGACTTTGCAATGTTAGTTTGTGGTTTTTCTTACAGTGTGTTTAACAAAACACATAATTTGTTGCAAAGCATGCCAAAAGCAAAGATGACCTGGTGATGTTGGTTATTGTTTGATGGTCATTAAGTGGGTTTATCTGATCTCATACCTGATTAATGGTGTGTTACTATTATTCAAATAATTTCACTGTCAACTTTTCCATGGTTCAGATCAGATGTTTTGTCATTTGACTTTTTAAAAAAATTGTGCACAAATACCTTTTAGACTAACAAAGACATCAAGAATCAGCATATGAATCTCAGCAATGGTGACATGCTGCAATGCATGCTGGGAGCCCTATAATAAGACTCATCCATGACTCCCAGCATGCATTGCAGTATGTCACCGTTGTTGAGATTCATACGCTGACTCTTGATGTCTGTGTGTCCAAATGGTTTAAAAAAAAATAAACAGTATTATTCTTCAGATTGTCAAAACACTGCTGTATATCAAGATGTGCAGATAAATGAACACTTCATCAATAATGGGACAAAAATATCACCAGTTTAGTCAGAGTTTACACTGGATAAAATCAGTGAATCAGGTTACTACATGATCTTTATAATCAACAAGTAGTCAACATCATCTGATCTAATTTTCTCTGTCTGCTGTAACAAAAAATAAAGCAAGAGAAAAACTAGTGAACTTATTAAATTCAGGAGGAATATGCCCAAGCCTATTAACACTTCCCGTTGTTAGTTCTTCCGGCATCCGGCCTGCATGTGTAATAGAGGGCAATTAGAGCTAGAGTAGAATATCCAAATCCATTTACCAGTTACACTAAGATTATATGGGCACACAAATTCATGAAATGTTAAAAAGCCAAGTCAAACTACCTAACAAAAGCAAACACTATTCACAATACTGGTGACATCAAAATAAACTTATTTTCAATAATATATCAACATCTAATCCTCTGTTAATTCTCAATAAGAACTTCTGTAGATGTATGACAGAAATAAAGTCAGTCTGGTTAGTAATATGTGAAGCTATTAATGCTGTTTCTGTCAGGACCACTATCGTCAAATATGATTGACAGTTAGCATACAGTTAGGATTGTGAGTATGGTTCTGTTCTGGGCGAGAACTCCCTGCGCATTCATGCAGTCTAACATGTATAAGAGCAGCAATAACCCGCCATAGAGTAAACAGAACAGAACCAACATGAATGTATTACAGATATAATTAATTCAAGATTTTAAAGTACAACATAATTCGAGTGTTTATTCTGATTCGAGGGGAATCAGAATGCCAAATCCTGATTGTAGACAGGTGGAGCTGGGGATGGAGGAGGGTAATCAGCTCCTGAGAAACACGACAATAGGCATCGTATTCCTATAGGTAGACGTGAATCAGCTGATGCGAGCTTGACTAACGTGACCTGCCAGAACTGACGCTACGCTTGATTTGTGGAGTTGTTTAATCCTCCTCTGCTGAGATCTTAAGAGATTTAAAGGGGTCATGAACAGAGAAATCAAATTTTCCTTGAGGATTTGGCATGTAAGAGGTCATCATATTATAAGAATATCCTGAAAGTTTCAGAACTGAAAACATCCTTTGTCCAAAATCAGCTTTTATTGTTACCAGGCCCAGCGAACGACTCGTCCTGGAATGTGCCTTTTTATGACGTAATAAGGTGGTGAAGGACCGCCTCTTCAAAAGAAGATCAGCTTTGGCTCCGCCCACTGGTGTTAGTGAGATGAGGAAAAGAGAAGAGCAGGGTCACTCACTGGACTAAAAATAACATTACCTTCCAAAGGATCCTAATGCTGGGAATGTGGTTGTTTATTTTCCACAATATATAGAAAGCGATCAAAGAACGCTCTGTTTACAATAGCTGTAGCTGTCAATCAAAACAGTGCATGCTGGAGCTGTCAATCAAATAGCGCGTGTTTATCACTGAATGAGTTCTGGACTCGTGCCAAAACTCCCCTTATAATCAACGAATCTTTTATTTACATTGTGTTTGCACTGTTAGTTGTGATGAAAGTATTCATTAGTGCGCAGCAATCGAGTTGCAATGACGAGATCGCTGCATAGCCTATGTCTGTGATCGGCTCATCACTTCAACCTTTCATGCAACTATCTAAATATAATGCCATAGATCAGTGGTTCTCAACTCCAGTCCTCGGGACCCACCGCACATTTTGTATGTCTCTCTTATCTGACACACTCAGTTCAGATCAAGGAGTCTCTCCTAACGAGCTGGTGATCTAAATCAGGTGTGTTAAATAAGGAGACATAAAAAATGTGCAGAGCAGTGGGTCCTGAGGACTGGAGTTGAGAACCACTGCCATAGATCTAAGTGCATTGTTTTAATTTTCACTTTTCAGGAGTAGTTAACTTTGAGAGCAGTAATAGTAAAAACGTGCTAAAAGTTTTCGAGAGAGTTCCACATGTAATACTAGCTATTTCATATACAAAGCTGTTAGCCAATCACAGCAGTGGGCGGAAGTCTAACACAGACACACCCCTTCAAATCAGAGGGCTGGAATCAGGTTATGACAATTTTTTAAGTAAAAATCATACTAACATTATAAGTGCACTTCAGGAAACACTATGAAAGAATAAAACAATGCAGTTCATGACCCCTTTAATATCTTTTATCTTCAGTTGATTTAAGGCTGTGGCTGGACGTTCTTGTGTTTATCTTTTTTTCTGTCTTGTTTCAATGATTCTGCTTATTATCATCAACTGTCAATTATCATCTAATTAATCACTTAATTATCTCATTAACTTCAACACTGCTTCAGTGTTACTTTTAACACCCTGTATTGGACACATATGTACACTGAGGAGTGTTAATTTAACACTGGAGATTTCGCTTAGAAGGTCTAAGAAGGAAACATATGTATGATCATGGTCTCCCAACAGATGCATCTCTAGATATTTCAATCCGCATGATTTTAGAGATGTTTAGATTTAGGGATGTTCTAATGCTTGGTAGGCTGAAGTTGAGTTTATTATTTAAACAATTATTTTAATTGCACCTTTTCAGATCTAAAACCACAGATATTAATATTAACAACAGTGGCGGGATCTGGATCAGAGGAGAGTCCTGGAACACACAATGATTTTTGTTCTAGGTACACTGTCATCGCTGCAGTTACGGGCTGTTTCATCTTCATCTTCATCATCATCATCATAGTGATAATCATTTGCAAAAAGAAACCAAACTACAGCAAACCTTGTGGATTCCAGAGGAGGATATTTCTGGGCCATAAACATGATGGTAACAACAGCAATTTCCAAGAGCAAAATCCAGAAAATGAGATTTAATATCACTGACTCAGCAGAATGAAAGTATTGAGTTTTGTTTGACTTTAAATATGAAGACAAAAGCTTCATAGGAACTCCATAAAATATATCTGTTGTTCATACATTACTATCTGTTTTATCTAACAACTGATCTGTCTTACTCTGGTTGTAGGTTTTAAAACTCTGTTTCTGTTTTATACTGATTTCTGTGAAATAATGGTATATTATTGATCTCTTTGATCAGTGTGTATGATCAGTACATGTATTCGTCCCTAACCTTCACGGTACAGACGTAACAGTTCGGTGCATACAGTCAGATAATGAATACAGTCATTCACTGGCGATCTACACTCCAGTCCAGAAGGGGGCAACACTGTTTGCTAACCTCTACAACAGGAAAAGAGCAGAAGAAGAAGAGACAATATATGCACCAATCCAAAACAAGGGCCCTGTCCCATATGGCAAACTTCAAATGCAATTTACATTTGTCTATTTTAAGTTGTTTCTGCTGTTATAATGAGACAAAATCATTTGGCATTGTGTTGTTTTGTGTCTTAAAGGTGCAGTGTGTGATTTTTAGCGGCATCTAGTGGTGAGGTTACGAATTGCAACCAACAAAAGTTACGATGCCCGACAGGAAAATATGTCATCGTCTGAGACAGCAGAGAGTAGCAGTTCAGCAATGAGGTTTCTTTACAAGGATAAATTAAGAAATAATGTTTACTTAATTATTCAGTAAAACTATGTTATTGGGAATATTATTGTTACTTGTTCATCATTATGTCAGTGTTTTATTCGCTGAAGTAAGCTTGCTTCCTTGCACGAAGAGCAACATAGTAACGAAATGCGTTTGTCCGTTTAGGGCCACTGTAGAAACATGTCAGCGCATTTCAATGTAAGGGAACCCGCGGTGTGTGTAGATAGAAACTGCTCATTCTAAGGTAATACAAATATAACGGTTCATTAAGTAAGGTCTTTATACACCACTGAAAACTTCTTTTGCAAGGTAGTGAGTTCAGGCTCTGTAGCGCTGTGTGTTCGCTGTTGGCTACGCTTGAAACATGACCACACAATATGTCGACCTCCATAGAAGGGGGCGCCCGCGGTTATGGAGATATAAATGTCTCATTCTAAGGTAATAAAAACATAACAGTTCATTATGCAAGGTCTTTATACACCACTGAAAACTGGTTATGGATCTTATATTGCATTTCTGTCAATAGATCCTCAGAAATATTACACAATGCACCTTTAAGTCTCGCTACTGTCCAGTGATGAAATACGCGTGTCTGGAAATGAGAAGTGTCAGGTGCCGCTTCACTCGCTGTCTCCTCGTGGAAAAGTGAAGCAGGCTCAGATGTAGATGCCACTTTTTCTCCTTCTCGCTCATCTTTCCGTGATTTCTCCAAAAAGTGTAATATTGAACTTTGTGCTTCCGTCCTTGTCAGCGCATGTTAACTCTCACGCGCAAAGAAAAGTAATCTCTGAAAAAAGTTTTATTTTCCATTTTTCTATTCATGTTGTACTTTTATAACACAACAGATGCTTTTCAGTTTTGTAGCTGATTGTGACCAAATACTATTTTGCAAGAGTGCATTCTGTTTACTGCTTATTGTGCTTAATACACTAAAGGAGCTTGTACTGTAATTTGCACTACTGTCTGATAAAAAATAAATGAAAAGAAACCTAGCATTGGGGATTTGTTGCTTTTTCCTGTTTTACTGAACTCGTATCGAACGGTTCGAACCGTGACCCCAAAACCAAGGTACGTACCAAACCATGAGTTCTGTAATATTTTATAAAATGTGTGTGTGTATTTATGTAGGCTACTGTATGTATATGTATAATATTATATATATATATATATATATATATATATATATATATAGCCTATATATACAAAGTATAGGCATATGTTTATGCATATATGGATATATATATATATATATATATATATATATATATATATATATATATTATATTAGTTTTGCAATATCTTTAAGAACTTTTTGAAGCGGCAAAGTGGTAGTTGCATAGCTCTCAATGGAGGCACAAAAATCTCAGAATTCATCAAAAAGATCTTCATTTGTGTTCTGTCATGATACATCGAGCAGACAACCAGGTGTTACAACTCTTAGTTTGTATTCAACAAACGCACTGTCGTCTCTGTGACAGTCTCTTGTCTATCGCACCGCCGCTGTAACCCTGCAGTAAACAGTCCATCACAATCTCCTGTGTTTACATATCACCACAGTGTTCACATATCACCACAGTGTTCTGAAGATAAACGAAAGTCTTACGGGTTTGGGACGACATGAGGGGAGTAAAGTTGTAAGGAACACTATATTGAGTCTAATCTTTAGTTTAAACTGATAATCGTTTGTTTTACTTGCATTTCCCCTATTAAATCCAGTCACGCATCTGCTCTTCTGCCACTCAGTCCGGCTGAGGGGGCGTGTTCCGGCGGGAAAGTGACGTTAATGCATTCCCTCTATTGTCAATAATTCCACCCCTCCCTCACTTTCGGTTCTGGTGCTGCGGTTCTGAAACTGGTGGTGCTGCAGGTCTGCAGCTGGATATCTCTAATGTCTAGCAACGCCCTTGTCACAGACAATGTCGTCTCTGCAGGCAAAGGGAAAAACCCTAAAGCCAGATCCAGCGCGACAAATCTCCACGCCTTACGTCATGAAGGGAGATTTGTGAGATTTAAAAATACACCAAGACTGTCTATGTGTTCTGAGACCAACTGAGTCATTTTAAAAGGGAAAGTTTACTATCCTTTATAAAGCTGGAGTGCGCTGTAGAGAGAGTCAGAGTGAATGAACTCACACGCTGAAGACATACAGACCAGAGGTGAGCAATAACTCTCTCTCAACAGAGAAATAATATTATTTATATGTACTAATTCATAACCAGCCACAGGAAAATCTTCAACACATGCATGGTATTATGTGATTTACACATTTTGCAGATTTGTCAATATGTCTTTTAAATCTTTTTAATAGTCTTTTAGCCTATAGAAAACAGTTTTTCTGCGTGTTTGTGATCATTTTGTCTGATTAATGTTGCAGTGTTGATTCTATTTGTGTTTGTGTTCAGCCAGTGGAGACAATGCAATATAACATTATATCATCAAGTTCAATTTCTGTCGTGGCTCTGTAGATTCAGCAGCAATATACACTCACCTAAAGGATTATTAGGAACACCTCTTCAATTTCTCATTAATGCAATTATCTAATCAACCAATCACATGGCAGTTGCTTCAATGCATTTAGGGGTGTGGTCCTGGTCAAGACAATCTCCTGAACTCCAAACTGAATGTCAGAATGGGAAAGAAAGGTGATTTAAGCAGTTTTGAGCGTGGCATTGTTGTTGGTGCCAGACGGGCCTGTCTGAGTATTTCACAATCTGCTCAGTTACTGGGATTTTCACATACAACCATTTCTAGGGATTTACAAAGAATGGTGTGAAAGTGGAAAAACATCCAGTATGCTGCAGTCCTGTGGGCGTGCTCTAAGTTTTAAGCCAGCCCAACAGGAAATCAGCTATTTTGGTCTGAATGTGGATTTTTTTTTATATTTCAGACTCTTGAGTTTTTAGCTACTCCTCCTAAGTGGTTTGTTTTATTCACACCAAACTTTTTCAACATGATGAAAATACATTTAAGATGCTAAATTGTGAACGGATATTGAATATCTTAAAGGGATACTCCACCAGTTTTTCTTATTAAACTATGTTATTCCCTTAACTAAGACGATTTGATACATACTTCTCTCGTCTCAGTGCGTGCACTATATCGCTCTGAATTGCCGCAAAACTATGTTAGCACTTAGCTTAGCCCATGCATTAAATATGGGCCAAGCAGAGAAGCGACCAAACACTTCCACGTTTTCCCTATGTAAACACAGTTACTCGAGTAGTGTAACTTGACCTGGGCTGGTGACACAAAATAAACCGTTGCGCTTTTCTAAGCGTTTAAAATTGATGACTATATTGTATGGCGGAAGTGCTTTTGAGCACTTCGACTTGGCGCAATAATATCTTCACTTGTGAAAAGTCCTCTTACCGGCTCCCGCTTCCTCTCGTTGTATTGACGGAAATGTCAGAGGGAGAGGAAGCGGGAGCCGGTAAGAGGACTTTTCACAAGTGAAGATATTATTGCGCCAAGTCGAAGTGCTCAAAAGCACTTGTTATGGTATTCCGCCATACAATATAGTCATCAATTTTAAACGCTTAGAAAAGCGCAACGGTTTATTTTGTGTCACCAGCCCAGGTCAAGTTACACTACTCGAGTAACTGTGTTTACATAGGGAAAACGTGGAAGTGTTTGGTCGCTTCTCTGCTTGGCCCATATTTAGTGCATGGGTTAAGCTAAGTGCTAACCTAGTTTTGCGGCAATACAGAGCGATATAGTGCACGCACTGAGACGAGAGAGGTATGTATCAACTCGTCTTAGTTAAGGGAATAACATAGTTTAATAAGAAAAACTGGTGGAGTATCCCTTTAAACGGTTTTGTTATGAAACGTCTCATATCTTCTAAAAATTTAATTATACACCATTTATTTTTATATAAAATTAAACAAATATTAGAACTAAACTCATTTTATTTTTTTCAATTCAAGAAGTATGAAAAAGTATAAAACAGGCTATTTAGTGCATTTGGTTAAACAAAAAATCATACATGGGGCTATACTGCCCTCTTGTGTCCAAAATGATATCAACATAGTACATAAATCTTTTTTATCAGGTATGCCTATTGTATTTATATATAAATATATTAGGTATGTGGCTGTGAGGATATTTTCCCACCGGTTAATCGACGTGTAACACCAGCGAGGGCTTTTAAATCGCTAATATAAAAGTGAAAGTAAAGTACAGATTTATGCACGGACTTTGATAATGGTGGCGCTCGCAGTGCGCTTGAATTAATTCCTATGGAAGTAGAAATGAAAAAAACGTCCGCTTTGTTCTTCTCGCTCCTCGCCATGGACGTCGTTATGAATGCCAGTGCAGCCGCATACTTTTTAGTGTCACTTTAAAATTAGCGCAATATCGGGACGATTGCTTGAACTGTGAGTTCAATAGCCTATTATTTTTGACGGAAAACACAACAAAAGAGTACAATGACAGATTAAGCTTAAATAGGCGCTTTTACACAAAATATTCCGTCATCATCTTTTCAGTCAGCTCTTCACTCTCGTGATTAATGAAATTTGACTCCAGTTGCTGATCTTTGCTGCCTGCAACTTAGTTCAGCTCACCATTTAGTAAGCAAACACGTTCAGGTTTTAAAGGGGACCTATTATTCCCCTTTTCACAAGATGTAAAATAAGTCTCTGATGTCCCCAGAGTGTGTATGTGAAGTTTTAGCTCAAAATACCCAACAGAGATTTTTTTACAGCATTTTTAAATTGTCACTTTTTGACGCTCAGAAAAACGCACCGTTTTAGTGTGTATCCCTTTAAATGCAAATGAGCAGCTGCTGCCGGCCCAGAGGGCGGAGCCTCACGAGCTCGCAGGAAGTGTGTCAGGACAATCTATCATCTCACGAATGATAATATCAAAACATAAACTTTCAGTAGCCGTGTTCATCTGTGTTGCCAACTTACCGCCTTTGTCGCTATTTTTAGTATACTTATACTTTTCAGACCCCTTTAGCGGCATTTTTTTAAAAAAGCGACTAGCGACAAATCTAGCGACTTTTTAGACAAACCTCAGTAACCTCCAGATGTTGCCAGTACTGTTCTGCGAGCGTGAGGTCTTGCTCTCTCCCTGCCGTCACTCTTTCTAACTGCGTCTACTTTGTTCTACCAGAAAGACTCGGGAGAGAAGATACTGTACAATTATGCATTTTATTAACAGCCCAGCAAGCAATAAAGTTCTTTGGCGTAGGCCCCGTCCAAAACTCGCGATCCGAGGGTACTGATTCTGCATTTCCTGCCTGAAGATGAAGGCAGGGGCGCAGCCGACCCCCCCCCTTGGGGTTTTGGAAGGGACCGACCTGGTGGTGGTGGAAAGGATGGAGCGAAGACCGTCTTGGTGGAGGTGGGGAGGATGGTGGAAAGTGAAAGCGTCAGCATCTGCGAACTCAGACGAGTGTAAGTAAGGATCTTTTATACTTCACGTATTAGAACGCGATTGGATAGATGAGAAGGTAATACATGACGTAACAATTGAGTCTTCCTGGCGGAACTTACGCTACGCTTTCATTACTGCAGTGAATGGCTGAGACGAGGAGCAGCACATTCATGTGTTGAGCGCGCGCCAGTTTTTTTTTTCCCCACGGACTTGTCACTTGCTTCTCTTTTGTTTTATTTTTAAAGAGTTTTGTTTGACCATTTTAATTTTCTTGTGCTTATTACTTGTAATACTCACTATCACAGAACTTTCACCCAGTTCCCGAACTCTCTCAATTCAGATAATTTTACACATATAAAAAATTTTAGTCATTCACTATATCATAGCTACTTGTTCTATTGTCTGACAAAAATAATATAGGTAATGAGAACAGCTTTATTGGACATTCAGCTGTATTATATTATATTATATTAAAATACAGAATGTGAGCTTAAATTTAGAGAGAAAACACATTAGGCAGGCAGAACGCAAGTACGACGCGATAGCGTCATTGATATGCTAATTAGCGTATGACGTCATTTAGCGACTTTTAGGGAAGGCGTTAGCTACTTTCCTTTGAAAATAGTTGGCAACAGTGGTGTTCATTTCGACCCGGAGTCGGACAGTAATGCCCACAGAGCCAGATAATATATGCTGTATGGAGATTGAACAGGTATAGTCTAGTTTAATTACGGTTATAACTTGTTTTTCCATCTTTCTTTTATCCACTATTAGTACAAGCCTGTTGTTGCGGGCCGCGTCCGAATGTTGTAAAAATGTACTGATGAGTTCAATGAAGTTTATCGTACATCACACAAAAGATGAAGCGTCAATTTCACTCTAGAAAACCACTGTAAGAGCTGAATAAACACTGTATAAGAAGTCCGCATTAAAGTATTATCCATAAACTCCCTCCCCCTCCCTTTCATTATTACCTTTTCGTTACAACTAACAGTAAACAAATATTATACCTTTTCAGGGGGTGCTTAATAAACTGGTAAACTGTATATCCGTAAAACAACTCCTATGAACTGTAATAATTGTGTGCGCTCTCACTTTCATCACTGCCATCACTGCCACGTTAGGCCTATCGCTCCAGTAAATAAATAGAGCTATTTGGATTAATACATCCAGCTACACAACACCGACAACGCTTGGGAGACATTCTCGTCGGTGCAGCAATGGCGGATGTGTACAACTCTCAACTCGCTGTGAACTCGATCAGGGCGGTTCTATGTTAGAACGGCAGTAGGCTTGTTCGACTTGAACCAGCGTTGCATAGACCGATAGGTTGATGACATCAAAGTACCGCGAGAGCGATTCAAAAGCATAAGGAGCCGTCTGCTCTCTAATCGCTCTCGCGGTACTTTGATGTCATCAACCGATCGGTCTGTGCAGCGGCGGTTCAAGTCGAACAAGCCTGTGTCTGTCAACACACGTGGGCGGGCTTGTGGCTTTAGTGCCGTCACTAAAGCCGCATTCTGAAAACAGGTCGTTGGGAGACACTGCTTATGATTTATGGGGATTAAAAAAAAAGGAGTGGGTGGATTTTTATCACTGCAGGGTGGTTGTGTACACACACTGTCATCACACATTTATGTCCAAACACCATGCAAAAGTGAATTTTGCATAATAGGTCCCCTTTAATTGTAGTGACTAAATTATTTTATTAAACACACACACACACACACACACACACACACACACACACACACACACACACACACACACACACACACACACACACACACACACACACACACACACACACACACACATTACTGTTCTAATCAGATCAGGCAAGTAATATTCTGTCTTGTCCCTTAAAAAAAATATTTATGTATGTACATATATATATATATATTAATGTATATATATGTGTAGTATATATATATATATATATATATATATATATATATATATATATATATATATATATATATAGCTGCGAGCAGCGATGAAAGGGCCAAAGCCGGCGGCACCGCAACCCCGGTGCCTTTAGTTACCTAAAGCCACCGGCTTGGGCCCGTCATCGCTGCTCGCAGCTATATATATATATATATATATATACATATACATATACATATACATATACATACATTAATGTATATATATATTTTTTATTTTTTTTCAAATTGGTTTCTTGAACATGACAATGAGTTCACTTTGCTAAAATGGCCCCCACAGTCACCAGGTCTCAACCCAATAGAGCATCTTTGGGATGTGGTGGAATGGGAGCTTCGTGTCTTGGATGTGCATCCCACAAATCTCCATCAACTGCAAGATGCTATCCTATCAATATGGGCCAACATTTCTAAAGACTGCTTTCAGCCCCTTGTTGAATCAATGCCACGTAAAATAAAGGCAGTTCTGAAGGCGAAAGGGGGTCAAACACAGTATTAGCATGGTGTTCCTAATAATCCTTTAGGTGAGTGTAATCTTGAATGGATGCGTTTCGTTGTGTGCTCTGTGCTTTATTGTAGTAAATCATTGTGGTTTTGTGGTTGTATTTTACACCCGTGAGTCTCTTCAACCCCTCCATATTAATGCATGATTCATTATGTTGTGTGAAACCTCGCAAAAGTATTTAATTAAATTCTGACATCTCTGCTGAGCTTATAGTAAATCATCTCTACTAATCTCTAGCACTCCCTTATTTGCAGAATCAAAACCATGAATGCTGTAAATGCAGTGCAACTGTTCGTTCTGGTTTGGACTTTTACTGCTGTCTGTCAAGCTGATGGTAAGAGAATAAACTTTCCCCTAGAAATTTTGAGGAGGGCGTTATCTAAGACATTAATAATAAAAAAAGGTCAAATCTTGTGTTCCTCAACTGACTCTATCTGATGCACATGATTGAAAGAAACAGTCAGAATGTTGCATGCAGAGACTGTAGTGTATATATGTAGCAATGTTCAGGGAAGAAGGCGGCGGGAACCGGCGAACAATCAAATAAACTTTATTTAAAATAAAATAAACAAACCAAAATACCGCCAGCAGCCCCTCGCGGACGACTGCTGGCTACCGAAAATAAATATAAATGCCAGCAGCCCCTCGCGGATGACTGCTGGCTTAAATAACATACACATACAAAAACCAAACACCACTAAAACACAGGCCTGTTCCTCTCTCGATCATCAACGTCGTCGCTCCTCCTTTATGCTTCCGCTCCTCCGTGAGAGATGCGAGACCGGTGTGCTTCACAGGTGTTGCTCATTAGCAATCGCACAACCGTCCTCGCGCCGTTCTCTCACGTCCCTCGGCCGTCCCTCGCCACAATATATTACTATTGAATATATCTAAGCTATAATTAATTTTAAATAATAAAATATGTGACCCTCCGATTACCAGATATTAAATCCTGTTCAAACTATAATGTACAAAAACACATGATGCAGTGGTTTTATTTATGAATAGGTTTTCAAGAGAAAGAGTCACTGTATGTGCATTATATCCACATGGACACAGACACATAAAGTCTGATATGTTAAAAGTTTACTGAGATGTAAAAAAAAAACGCAGATCTTTATTATTATTCGGTTATTTTTCAGGTGACATCAGTGTAAGCTGTGCTGATGTGACTGGAACTGTGTGGAAAGAAGTAACTTTCACCTGCAGCGTCTCTCTGAAGAAGTCTGAATACTGCATTAAATTGTATAAGTTTTATTACACTAAGAACAATAGTGACTCAACAATCTGTAAAAAAAACCTTACTCAGGACTGTGAACAGAGAAACAGCTTCACATAAAGATTCGGTTCAACTACAGTAATGACGGGACAATTCAGATTCTTTGTGCAAGTAAACTGTGGATGGAAACTAACTGCATTCACTGTGAACATAACAGGTACCGTATGTAATACTGTTTTTTATAATTTAATAAATGTTTGCAACTGTACTTTTAATTTCAATACTAACCGTGGTTTAAAATCTGTTAACAGAGAGCAGTAAACCTGAAACTGTCACTGAAGCTCCTGGTAAGAAATATATTACATTGATTATGGAGTTACTTTTGAAACTCAGAAAACTGCTCTTTAGTCTCTTGTCAGAATATTTATAAATTTTAAAAGTCACCTGTGAATAAATTATTTTAAAGTTTAAGGTCTAAAAAGGAAACTGATGTATGATCATGTGTAGCAAACCCCCAGCCAGACAATGTTGAAGCGTTATGTTTCCAGAAGCTTTTATTTATGTTCAGCCGTCCGCCTTGGTTTAACACAAATCTACTTTCCTTTCATTACAACTTTTCTTCTTGAAACAACGTAAGAGCTACGAGACAGATAAATAACATAAAATTAGCTCTTACAAACATAAACATCACCTGAAGGCCGAATTAACCGTACAAACAGTCATTTATAAAGACCCTTTAGTGATGTTACCCGTGTAGTATTAACAATGCTAAAAAAACTTACGTTAGCTTGACTTCACATGACACGAGAGATAATAATACAGTCTAACACTTCTTCACAGTTGAATGGATTAACCTACATATTACTGCACATAAACATTAAACAAGTTAAACACACAATACCTTGTTCCCGTGCCAGCTAGGTGCTTAAATTATCCTTTTAGAGCTTTATACAATTTCAGAGCGAAATGTGATTTTTCCTCCTTACTTCCGTGGGTGCGTCTTACTAACTAGTCTCATCTTTTTAGATGCGAAATTAACATTCCACTAGGATGCGCCAAAATAAAAGACTTATAATATTAACAGAGAAAATTAATCAAATAAAGCTCTGAAATTATTATCTTATTTACACTTTCCTATAGTTAGTTACACTCCCACCAATCATGAGTGAATAAATGAACGGTACAAAGTCTGCATTAGACACAAATTATTTTAACTGAAAATTGCCTTCCCTGAGCCTGTATAGGAACTAAGACAACTTATGTCAAAGTTGGGAACTTAAGTTGGAAACTTAACTATAACTATGTAATATTATGCACTATGGAGTGGAGGGAGCAGATTTAGCTAGTCTCCAGCAGCAGGACAAGCTTCTGGACTGGGCGCTCAACTTCGGACACCTTCTGAAGATGCTTTCCTTTCTTGCCAAGCTTACTGTCACCAAGCTGGATTTCTCCAGAACTCTCCATACAAGTCCATCTTCGTCAATAGCGCTTTCTGAAACACTGAAATTTCTCCTTGGAGTATGCCAGTGCTGTCTGAGAGCAATGTTGGCAAGGTATTCCTTTCGCCAGCGACTCCAAAACTGTTCTGCAAGGTATTGAACATGTCTCCACCTTTTCTTGCCATACACATCTTCTCTGCAGATCTTTGATTATGCAATGTTCTGCCTCTGCTCGTTGTGTTAAAGTGGTGAGACCGTTTGATCTGTTCTTGCTCAGCGCCTGAGGATGCGTCCAACTGCTCGCGTAGCTAGCGACCAAGATGAGAACTTGGACAAGCGATCAACGAGGCTCACACGTTCAGTGGTTTTTGTACTGAGCGCTAGAGCACTCCTGACTTTTGGATCTCCGACTGTTAACTCTGGTACCTCATCTGTAGCCAGCTTTATTTCCTTGTTCCATAAGAACTTGGGCCCAGTGAGCCAGGTAGATGACAAAAGCTCAAGGATTCTCATTTGTTGGGACGTATCGCCACTGTTGTGGGGCTGTGCTCTGCTGAATCTTCTGAACGCGGTTAGCCACAAACGTGTGGAATCATCGTGCTTCGTTTCTTATATAGCCTAAGACCACTTTAGAGTCGGTCCAGAACTCCTCTGCATTAATACGTCCCAATTCCTCCTTGAGCATGTTGCTTATTTTCACTGAAATGACTGCTGCCATCAATTCCAATCTTGGGATGGTTGTGACCTTGGTTGGAGAGACTGGAGTGATGGATTGGAGTGATTTTCCTACAACTAAGGCACAATGAATATCTCCCTCTTCGTTTTGGAGTCGCAGGTATGAACACTGACCGTAACCCTTCATACTGGCATCAGAGAAGTGATGCAGCTCTGTCTTTGAGACACTTCCAAATCCAGCAGTTGAGTAGGTACGGGATATCGTGAAATTATCTAAGTGGGCCAGATCACTTCTCCATTTTTCCCATTTTGGGCAATGCTCGTCAGTGAGAGGATCATCCCAGCCAGTGCTCCGTCTGCACATCTGCTGAAGAATGATCTTCGTTTGAGGACGACTGGCGCCACAAACCCAAGAGGATGGTACAGAGAAGCCACTGTAGATAAAATGCAGCATCGTGTTGCAGGCTGCTCCTTGAGGCTGACGTTAAGCCTGAAGCGGTCAGAATCCACATCCCATTGAATCCCAAGAGCTCTCTCAAGTGGCAAATCATCAAAGTGAGGTCCATATCTTTAACGTTGATTGCTCTTTTGAAGTGTGGTATACTCTCTAGTACCTCTCTGTCGTTAGACACAAACTTATGTAGTCGGAGACCACCCATGGCGCAGAGTTCACGAGCTTCCCTGGCAAGCTGAATAGCATCTTCATTGTTTTAAACACTTACGCGCCCATCGTCTACTTAAAAGTCCGTCATAACAAATTTCGAGCCTTGAGTGTAGATGTCGCGATTCTCCTTAGCTAGATGTTTCATCCCATAGTTTGCACATCCCGGGGAGGAAGCTGCACCGAACAGATGCACTTTCATGCGAAACTCGCTGCGCGGCGAGTTCAAGTCTCCTTGCTTCCACCAAAGAAAGCGTAGGTAGTTGCGATCAGCTTCGTCCACATGAAACTGATGGAACATCTTCTAAATGTCGCACATCAATGCAACAGGGCGCTGTCGGAAACGGATAAGAACTCCACTTAAGTTGTTCAACATGTCAGGTCCAGAGAGGAGGTGATCATTCAAGCTTGTTCCTTTGTATCTGGCTGAGCAATCGAACACCACACAAAGTTTATCCGGCTTCTTTGCATGATGCACACCATGACGGGGAATGTACCATCTCTCACCTTCACTCCCACCTTCCTTGACCTGCTCAGCATCTCCCTTTCCGATGACCTCCTTATTATGTTCCTTATACCTTTCATCACGTTGCAATTTCCTTTTAAGGTGAAGGAGACGTGTCATAGCTGAGCCTTTGTTGTCAGGCAAGCTGGGTCTGGTTTTAAAGGGCAGAGGCATTTCATAATGGCCATGTATATTTTTCCTTATTCCCTTATCCAGTATGTTGAGGAATGTGATGTCGTCTTGTGACACAATTTTGCTGTCATCACTGCCATCTTTGAATTCAGACTCTAAAATGCGGATGAAGTTGATAGGAGTTACCAGAGGTAGCTCCTTAACTGTAATTCTGTGACACAGATGACGCGTGCTCAACGCATCGTGGGTTTGTAATGAGTGCCCTACAATACTCCATCCTAAATCCGTCCTTACAGCGTAGGGTTCCTCATCTCCTCCTAAAAGGACTTGCCTTGGTGCCATAGCTCTTGAGCAGTTGTAGCTGATCAAAAGGCCTACTACACAGTCCTTCAGTGGTTGGATTTTATCCACTATTTCTGCAAGATGACTCCAATCTTTAGCCGTCTCACAAGTGGGAATGTGAGAGCGGTTAACGGGTATGCAGTCCTTTGTATAGGCGACCCGAAGATCGACTTGTATAGGAGAACTATATCCTATAACACGAAGGCCAGGAACACTTTCGCTTGTGAGAACTGTATCCTTACCACTCATAGTCATCAACTTCAGTTTCACTGGATACTTGTCAGTATTAAGACCATCACTCACTTCTTGATCAATAAACGTAGTATCACTCTGAGTGTCGATTAACACATAGACATGTTTCTCAGTAGTTGGATCATTTTTAGATGAAACCCAGACTGGTATTACCATGGATGTGTTGGATTAGCCTTCACCTGCTACTCTGAGTGACGTTGCAGCAGCACCTCGATTTGTCTCTCGATTCCTTTTGCCTTTCTTCCTCTAGTAGCATCTGATAATTTGCTTCCTTTACTGCCAGTTCAGCTGCTGCTTCCGCACGTTTTGCTCTCATGGCTGTAGTTATGGAGTATTGGACGGACTGGCTGTGACCTATCAAAGAAGACTTTGCATAGTCATGGCGAAGCAGTTCATGAAGACGGTGTCTTTCTTGCTGCTCATTAAACTCGCTTTCATCATCTATAGTTCTGTTGTAGGCAATGTTGGTGATTTCTGTGGTCACCGATTCACACGTGTCAACTTTTCTTCTTATGTTGTTTGAGGGTGTTGTGAGATTTCGAATTTCATAATAAATGCTCATTATGTCTTCTTTATCTTTCTTAAGCTCTTCAATGAGAGGCCAGAGCTGACTTTCTGACATATAAGTCTTTAGCTGATCTCTTGCCTTGCGTGTGTGGAGCTTCCACTGCTCGTACATGGCATACAGCCTTTTCTCCTTTTTCTTGGCCTCTTCATATTGAAGCGCACGCATCTTCTCTGTAGGATTGCGTGTGCGTTCAGAGCGTATAGGACCTTCAAGAGTATTATCATCCTTATTAAGCTTGCCTTGGAGATCAGTTATACTTTGTTGTTTAGCTTCATTTGTTTCCTTCAGACACGGTCTCTCTAATGAGTCTACCATTAGGCTTCATAGACTTCACTGTAAATCTTCATGCTGATAACCAGCCATCTGCTCCTCCGCCTCCTTTTCATTACCTGACTCTGACATTATCACCTAAAATTTTTAAACTCTAATGGCAGAAGACCCCTTAGCAGATATTATCAAGCCCTTGTTATGAACAGCATAAACATAAAATATCAGAACATCAGTTAAAAATAGCTAGCACATATGCATTTACATAGACACTCAAATGACTGTAAATGTCAATGTAAATAACGCAATAAACAAAGTTATCAAGGTACTTAAACCAAAGTGCAAGAAATGTAAATGTGAAAGCTTCAATAAACACAGTTAACAAATAAGACAGATGCAAAGTCCAAAAAATGTATATGTGTCCTTAATTAGAAATAGTCGATGTGGATGTATGCAGGCATGAGTGTAAAATGCAACCAGAGTTTATTTTGTTGCTCTCCTTGCTGAGCCGTTGAGTATTAAATGTTCAGTCCTAGAAGCCAGTTATCCGTTGTTTGCCTTATTGCTGTACTATAGCCTAGACAGTATAATAATGTAGTATAATAAGTATAATAACAATACTAAAAAACTTATGTTAGTAAGTTACATATTACCTACATATTACTGCACTTATCTAAACATTAAACAAGTTAAACACACAATACCTTGTTCCCGTTCCAGCTAGGTGCTTAAATTATCCTTTAAGAGCTTTATACAATTTCAGAGCGAAATGTGATTTTTCCTCCTTACTTCCGTGGGTGCGTCTTACTAACTAGTCTCATCTTTTTAGATGCGAAATTAACATTCCACTAGGATGCGCCAAAATAAAAGACTCATAATATTAACAGAGAAAATTAATAAAATAAAGCTCTGAAATTATTATCTTATTTACACTTTCCTAGAGTTAGTTACATCACGGTCTCCAAACCGATGCATCTATCTAAATATTTCAGTCAGAGTGATTTTAGAGATATTTTTGTTTTGGTCTCTGTGTCAAGAAAATCAGTTTGATCAGATTCTCAACAGCAGAAATGTTTTGTGAAGTTTGTGTGGAGAATCTGACTAATGTTTGATTGGCTGAAGGTGAGTTTATGATTTAAACAATTCTTTTAAATTTTTAGATCCAAATGCAGCAATGGCAGTGGTGGGTTCTGTAACAACGAAGAGTCCTGAAACAGACAATGGTTTTCGATCTAGGAACACTGTCATCGCTGCAGTTACGGGCTGTTTCATCATCATCATCATCATAACAATCATTTACAAAAAGAAACCAAACTACAGCAAAGCTGAATTCCAGAGGAGGATAAGCCGATGTGTGAATCCTGCATTGAACTCTCCATGATTGTGGAAGCTTTCGTCCGTAACATGTTCAGCACAGAGAGCGAGATTTGGGTCATAATTATGAGGGACCGAGTTAAAAATCAATTTTAACCATTGATCCCTAACTCCCTCGTCCCTAGGAAGGCTGAACAAAGTGGACCTGCAATCCGGATGAAAATAACAGCAGCGTTTCGATGGCATAGCAACAACTCATCTCCAAAACAGCAATATAAAATGGCCTCGCCCCGCTTATTTAGTATTCTCGGAGGAGGGGTTTATGTAAATAATGGGATTTACTGATTATTCTCTTGCTCTCAACGAAGGCATTTTCGCATTTTCTCTCCCTCTCCTCTCCCTCTCCCTTACCTCCCCTGCTTTGCTTCTCTCGTCACATCTAGTCTACTGTCTTGTACTCTGAGAGACTTTCGCTGCACTGCTCTCCAAGCTAAGAAATTATGGATTTGATCAACTTGTCTCTCAACGCAATTGACACCATCTTCTCGACGAGAAGCTTGGGTTCGGGGGAACCTGACTGCCCTGCCGGAACGTTCGCAGCTGGCTACATGGCTACATGGACGCGTGGGAGAGGTGGCGGATCGTGTGTCTGGCGGCTCTTTCCGTGGAGGACATTGACGATATCTACCTATTCAGTACCATGATAACAGGTCTTCTGCTGATTGGAGTAGGCATTGCCCTGGTTTATTGAGGAATTAAGAAGACAGTGATAGCTGTCCAAAGCCCCACAAGGCTGCCCGTCATGATTGAAGCGGTGGGCAGAGCTGTCAGCACTCAGACTGTGTCTTTGAACCACAATATGGATAACATCATGGAGAAGCTCACAGCTTTGTAAAGGCAAATGGATCGTTTCAGAGACTAAAATGGACCAGGAGAATAGCCTGTGTAAATTGAATTGAGTTGGAACAACAACTCCCCTGGAAGAGCACTGCAGTGAGCCCCTCTTGCATTCCTTTCCCGACTCCACAGACACCTGGTGATTGTTGACTCTGTCTGGGACATGATCAAGGTTGTCTCCATGGCAACTTGCTGTTTATCGCTATGACAATCCTGCGGACTGAGGCATCTAGATTATGGTGCTGGCTTAGTGACTCTCTCCAGGCCTACACAAACATGAACTTACATATACACAGATACGCATCCACCCCAAACCCCATCCCACGTCTTCGCAGCTTCGTACCCCCAGCCTGACAGGCGGGTCTGTGACCAGCGCAGAGAATGGCTGCAGGACCGGATGGCTGCTTGCCTGGGCTGGGCCACCTCCATCCCCCACTCCCCACCCCTGTTGCAAGTCTTGTTCATGTTGTAGAGTGTACTGATTATGTGCTAATGTCGTCGAGGTGTTTTTTTTCCTGTTCCTACACTGTACTCCTCACAGGAGCATAGTGTGGGGGTTGCCTTTTTTTCTCCTCACCTCTCCTCATGTCATGCTGTATTTTTTTTTCCCTCAATTCCCTGTCTTTCTGTCCTGTCTACCCCATTGTCATATTGTATGTTTGTATGGACAGGTTGATGGCCAATTTCGCTGGTACTTGTGACTAGTGACAATAAAGTTGATTCTGATTCTGATTCAAACTACAGCAAAGCTGAATTCCAGAGGAGTTTTTCTGTGAAATAATAGCATATTATTGATCTCTTTGATCAGTGTGTGTGTGTGTGTGTGTGTGTGTGTGTGTGTGTGTGTGTGTGTGTGAACATAAGAGGAAATGCAACAAATCCCAAACGGTGTTTGGTTTTGCTCTTCTACCCCCCCCCCCCCCCCCCCCCGCTTCTGAATGGAAATAAAATTGTAACTTAAAGGGGTGGTAAAACACATTTTTTCAAAGGCTTGGTTGTGTTTGTGGGGTGCACTGTATCATGTTCATGCTTAGTTTTTTAATAATTGCATTATTTTTCATATATTTTACCTTTATTCTACACTGCTCTGCCCCTCCTTGTAAAAACGTCTCAGGTTACTATTGTAACCATAGTTCCCTGAGAACAGGGAACGAGACGATGCGTCCATCGACGCCATGGGAACGCCCCCAGCGTGACTGCGTCTGAAGCATCTATGTCAACTAGTCCAATGGAAAGAATGAGCGTCACGGGCGGGTGACGTCATGACCAGGATATGATAAAAGCACATCCGGTGCAAACCGGCATTAGCTTCGAAAATTGCCGAAGCAAGCCGATCACAGGGATGCAGGAAGTATGGCAGGGTGACGCATCGTCTCGTTCCCTGTTCTCAGGGAACTATGGTTACAATAGTAACCTGAGACGTTCCCTTACGAAGGGAACTCAACGATGCGTCCATCGACGCCATGGGAACGAGAATACCCAAAGCGCCAGACTTTCAAATGCCTGAGTGTCAGCCTGTTGTCACACTGCACCAAGCACCTGGGATCCTGGGGCAGCATCCAGGTCCAAGCTGTAAAACCTCATGAATGTGAGCGGTGAGGACCAGCCCGCCGCACCACAAACGTCTTGGAGAGAACTCCAGATAATACGCTTAGAAGCCATACTCCTAGTGGAATGAGCCCTGACCACCAAATGGTTGGCCAGAAGACTCACAAGCAAGAAGAATAGTCTCGACTATCTATATGCTCAATAGGTTGGATTTTCTCGACAGAGAAGTCCGAGTAACATAAGTGTCCAGTGCTCGCACTGGCACAAGAGGTTCAGCTTTTCCTGGTCCGAAAAATGGGGGAGGACAGAAACCTGCAGCACAATAGGCCTCGGAATAATGGTAGGCACCTTTGGAACATATCCATGTTTCGGGTAAGATTGCCTTGGCCATCCCGGTGCACTCAAGGCAGGTGGGGACCGAAAGGGCCTGAAGGTCTGACTCTTATAGGGACGAAATAGCTAGCAGAAACTAGTCTTAAAAGAAAGGAACTTCTCTGAGACCAAATCTAAGGGCTCGAAGGGAGCCCCAGATAGGCCTTCTAGAACTATTGCAAGGTCCCAAGCCAGCACCTTAGTGCAAGTTGCATGCCTCAGCCTCAAAGTGCCACGAAGGAAACGAGTGATCAGGGGGTCTCGACCCAAAAATGTACTACCCACCAGGGCGTGGAAAGCCGCAATGGCCGCCACACATATTATACCTTAAGCGTGGAAGGACATAGACCTGATACAAAGCGTTCTTGCAGAAACTCGAATACTGTGTTTACTGAACAGTTAACCGGATCCCACTGACGCTGGTAACACCAAGAAGTGAAAAACTCTCGAAATAGTGAATATAGTTTCCTCGTAGCGGGAGCTCTGGAGCTTAGAATGGTCTAAACAACCTCGGTTGAGAGACCACTCTCTATGAGTTGGGCCCCCTCAGAGGCCAAACCCACAGTTCCCAAATCCCCTGCCGGGGGTGCAATATTGCATCCCCTGCCTGAGACAGAAGGTCTCTCCTGATCGGGACCTCCAAGGGAGGTCCGTCGAGGAGAAAAATTAGGTCCGCAAACCAAATTCAGCTCGGCCAGGGTGGTGCTACTAAATAGGCTTATTCCATCCTGGCGGATTCACTCCAGAACTCCTGGGAGCAGAGCAACGGAGGGAAATGCGTACAGACGTAGCCTCGGCCACGTCTGCACCATAGCATCCAGCCCCGAGGGGACTGGTTGAGTGAGGGATAACCAGAGTGGACAGTGCGTCGTATGCTGAGACGAGAACAAATCCACTTCTGCCTGGCCGTAAAACTCCCATATTTGCTCCACCGCCTCGGGGTGGAGTCCCCTGGCCTCAGCCCCTGCCTCGACATGGTGTCTGCTCCAATATTCTGGCCCCCCCCGGAATATACACTGCCCTCAGACAGCGTAATTTCTTGAGGGACCAAAATAAGAGGCCACCAACGTGTTGTCTGTGGGTCAAGAACCAGAGTTTCCTCCATATAACCAAGGCGCGGGGATACTGCCGCGTGATCTTGATCGTAAGGAGTGGGTTTCCCCTCAGGGAGAACCCTCTGGTCCTGAGCCACCTCTGTAAAGGTCTCACGTACAGCAGGTCAAAGGGTATCAC
The DNA here is from genome assembly GCF_051911475.1 of Siphateles boraxobius. Classification (NCBI taxonomy): domain Eukaryota; kingdom Metazoa; phylum Chordata; class Actinopteri; order Cypriniformes; family Leuciscidae; genus Siphateles; species Siphateles boraxobius. The sequence goes on from NW_027509097.1 coordinate 148,323, forward strand.
ATTGGACGCTGCTGCCCTGAGGCCTAACAGTCACTGTTCCAGAACAACACATGATGGCCCCTCAGGTCTGGGAGGAGATGTCTCAACGCATTGAAGACGACCATCATCGCTAGGCAATTCATGTGCCAAGAGAGATGATGACTCCTCCACAAGCCCTGAGCTGAGCGGCCTTCCAATACCGCTCCCCAGCCGGTGAGGGAAGCATCTGTCGAGATCACAACTCGATGGCAAAGAGCTCCCAACACCGGACCCTGGGTTAAGAACCAGTGTTTCCTCCATATAACCAAGGTGCGGAGACACCGCCGCGTGATCTTGATCATACGAAGTGGGTTTCCCCTCGGGGAGAACCCTCTGGTCCTGAGCCACCACTGTAAAGGTCTCATGTACAGCAGGCCAAAAGTTATCCCGTTGAACGCTGCTGTCACAAGACCCAACAGTCTCTCTAACTGTTTTACAGTGCGTGACTGGCCTAGCCTCAGCTCTTTTGTGGCAGTTAGGATAGCAGCTACACGAACGGGCGACAGAGTGGCCCGCATCGTCACTGAATCCCATACCACACCAAGGAAAGTGGTTCTCTGTACTGGAGAAAGCACACTCTTCTTGGCATTGAGCCTCAACCCCAACATCTGCATAGGAGCGAGAACGACACCTCGGTGCCGAACCGCTAACTGTTCTGATTCCGCTAGAATCAGCCAGTCATCTATGCAATTCAGAATGCATATGCACTGCAGCCTGGCGGGGCCAGAGCTGCGTCTACACGCTTCGTGAATGTGCGGGGTGATAGAGCTAGACCGAAAGGAAGTGCCTGATACTGGTGTTCTTTGCCCCAAAGAAAACCTCAGGAACCTCCTGTGCTGAGGGAGGATGGAGATATGGAAGTATGCGTCTTTTAGATCTATCGTGACAAACCAGTCCTCGGATCTGATTTGAGTCACGATCTGTTTGAGTGTCAGCATTTTGGAATTGAGTTCCAGCACCAAACACTCCTACAGACGAAGATCTAGTATGTGACGCAGCTCTCCATCCTTTTTTGGAACAATGAGATCACGACTGTAAAGACCCGACGCAATGTCGGGTGAGTACACCTGCTCTATAGCTTCCTTTGCTAACAGGGCCTTTACCTCTTGCTCCATTACCAGAGCCTGCTCGGGATGCACCACTGTGGGCAGCACCCCGTTGTAACGAGGAGGACGAGAACCAAACTGGATTCTGTATCCTTTCTCTACAATCTGCAGGACCCAATGAGAAATATTCGGCAGAAGCTTCCGCTGCCAGAAAATTTACTAAGGAAACCAGCCTCTCGAGGCTGGTCTCTGGTGTTATCGAGACAGCCAATTCCGGAGCCTGAAACATAATGGCAGGAACTACCTGAACTGGCCGCTCTAAGGCCCCCCTCAGAGGCCGCGAAACCGATGCTGTGCCGCAGCATAGCATCAGCGACTCGCTGGAGACCGCTGCGCCCTGAAGCACCGAGGGTGGCAGGGTTGGCAGAACGGTCTCGTGAGGATTATCTTGTATCTTTCTCTATGATTCCCATCAAATTGAGCCAGAGGTGTCTCTCAGTGACCACAAGGGCTGCCATCCCTGAGAGATAAATCTGTGGCCCGACGGAGTTCTCAAACCCCATCGGGCCAAACTCCCTCACTTCTGTCCAAATACCGCAGCAGGTCAGCCTGATATGCTTGTAGCACTGCTATGGTGTGCAAGCAGGCCCATGCTAGACCCACTGCCATATATGCTTTTCCCACTAGATTAAAAAATAGTTTTCTTTAATGGTTTAGTGAGAGAAGCCGACGCCTTCAGGTACAATACTGAACCGGGAGACAGATAGCTCGCAAGCGTCTGTTCTACCCGGGGTATTGCCCCATAGCCATACCCTCTTAACCCCCAAATATCTGAATATACATGAATGTGGGGGCTAAAAGACAAGAGGAGTAAGGCTTTTTCCATGATCTAGACAGCTCGCTGTGCAGATCGGGAAAAATGGAAGGCCCCGTGATGGAGGTGGAAAAACAGAGGGAAGGAAACTCGTTTAATCTATTTTATTTTTAGGACGAGTGCCCCCTTATTTCTGCTGGCCATAAATATTTAATTTATCTACAGCCTTAGTAAACACTTCCACCAGCTTATTATTTTTATATATATTTTTTATATATATTCACTTTATTTTATATATAATATATAAACTATCATATATATATATATATAGGCTATATATATTTCTCATACGCTGGGGAAAGAGATGGCAAATTCACTTCCCCCATGATTGTGTCACTTTCAATGCCCAGCACATCTACCTCCTCGGAGGTAGAGCACTGAAGCATTGATTTCTCTCTCTCCCCGGGCGGAAGAGACCGCAGCGCGGGCTTCCGAGACCGGCGAGAGAGCACTGGATCCCTCGTGGAAAGGGAGGAGATAAGATCCGCGGACCCGTCTCCAACCCCGTAAAGAGATCCTATTCGCGATCCACAGGAATGCATTCTCCGCGCTGCCTCGGCAGACGCGGGACCTGTCACCCTGAGAATTGCGAGCCCGGCCACTTTCCTCGAAAAGTGACAGGGCGGGAGCGGAGCATGCGAAGCGAAAGCTTCTCACAATGTTGGCAATCAGCCCCCTCGGAGGCTGATACCGCATGCTCTACTCCCAAACCCATCACACAAAGCTCGTGTGTGTCCCTACTCGTTAAATAGCGCGAGCAGGGAGAACACAGAGTTTGTGCAATTGTTTAGTTTCCATAAATATATATATCAGACAGACAACAGTAAATATAACAGACAGTTTGACACAGATCGCTTGCTGAGGCAACAGAAGCTAATGCCGGTTTGCACCGGATGTGCTTTTATCATATCCTGGTCATGACGTCACCCGCCCGTGACGCTCATTCTTTCCATTGGACTAGTTGACATAGATGCTTCAGACGCAGTCACGCTGGGGGCGTTCCCATGGCGTCGATGGACGCATCGTTGAGTTCCCTTCGTAAGGGAACGGTCTGATGGTTTCCTGGTTCTATGAAGCCAGTCCCTCAAAACTACGCAATGGGCTCAGATTGGTTAGCTGGCCCAGTGTGTTGTGATTCGCACGTTTATAAACTTCTAGTGCACGTTTTCCGGAAACATCACGCCCCTTACCTTTACCTGTAGTTTGTGCTTTGGTGTGTTATAAACAATGGCGTCAATAAAACCAATCGGACCCGGAGAAACGTTAGTGAAGATGATCGAGCAGAACCTTTTCAAGAACGGCTGTTAAACAATGTTTCAGAAAGGTTTGTTTTTTGTTGTTCTCTCATTACTTTTTAGATACGCGGTTATTTAAAGGTGCAGTGTGTAGATTTTGGCGGCATTTAGCGGTTCGGTTGTGAGTTGCACTAATGGCTCAGCCCACTGCTCACCCCTCCCTTTTGAAGAAGCTATGGTTGGTGAAACGGGACAAACATATTGTCGTCTGAGACAGCAGAGAATAGTCAGAGTAAGCCAAGAGTGTGTAACATTGTCACTGTTTCTGTACCACAGTCCATCATAAACCACATGGATAAAGTTTACAAAGCCATAGTCAGATGAGGATCAAGGGTCTTAATATATAATATAATAATAGTAATCAGCTGATTGTCTCATGAACATAACCAGCACATTTCCCCACATAGCAAACCCATAATACAGCGAGGGAGAAGAACCACACGAAACTATCCAACTACATATTTTTTCTAACAGGGTAGTCAAAGATTAGCTGGCTAATGTGAGCTGTTGCTGTAGGGCTGTGGCTGAGCTGGTTAAAGCGTAAAGCATTGTTTAAACAACAAATTGATTTAAACAACTCCACAAACAGCATTACCAGCCTCACATATTACTAACCAGGTTTACTTTATTTCTGTCACAATCAGAAGTTCTTTTTGAGAATTAACAGAGGTTTAGATGGTGATGATTTATTGTTTAGTTTATAGTCACCATGATGGTGTTAAGTGTTGGCTTTAGTTGGGCTCTTGCCCTTGACAATTGAACATTAATATTTCTCTGGCTGCTCTCCCTGTGTGTTTAAAAGGTACAATTGTTTCAACAAAAACAAACTGGGCTAAAACCAAGCTTTTGAACAGATTGCCTGTCCCGATGCCAGGAATTTGAGCCCAGAAGGATGAATGGAAAAATGTGGGCGAGAAACAGTTCTATATTACAAAAGTATTTGAAAGGGATTATAAATGCATGGTTATTACAGTGAAAGTTTCCCTAAAGCATCATGGCCATGGGAAGCACCTCTCTTGAGGGACAGTTGTGACTTGTATTGTTTGTAATGATGGAAAATATTAACAAACTGCATTCATATCTTAACACGTGGTTTAACGACTGCATGTAGCGGTGATGAAATCCATTAAAAAAAAAATTTTATCCCAGACCGGTTGCAGTCACGTAACTACCATGGATACTTGGCGGGCAACAAACGCTGACAAAATGGCAACAAACAGTGGCCAGCCAGGGGAATTGAAGCTTTGCCAATTTTTAATAGGGGAGAGCCGGGACGATTGAAACGCGGAACGGATGAAACATTGAGATTTCCTTGAAAACCACTCACGTCATGTACGTCAAATTTCGTCAGCAGGTAGAGCACGCATAATTTTGCTTGTTTTTGTCTGTAAAAGTGAAATAATCCGTGAAAAAGAACTTTTGTTACTCACAGGCTGTTTGTGAGGCGGCTTTACTCTATGCGTGCAGAGAAAACCCTCTCTCAGAGAGCATGCGAGTACTGAATAGTTTAAAATCGCTTGAATGTTTAGCGTGGTAAGACTTTAAAAGACAAGCGAATGGTAAAGTTAAGTGACAATGCAATGATGGCACGAATATGCAAGTGAATATTCCGTCATGTCCCGACTCCTGAAAGCGAGAGTGTAGCCTAGTAACGCCGCCTTCAGCGCGCTTGACGCCTTGAGTAACCCGAGACAGAAGACGCGGCACAGCTTGCAGAATGTTTTAAAATGACTTATTCGATTTTACAACGTGTATGGATTAATTTACTTATACAATCTACATGCTAAAGTGAATCAATGTTTGCGGGAATTTCCCGTATTATAAGTGGGAGACCTGCGGGAATGATTAGAATAATGCGTAGGCTAATACTCGCAATCCCGTGCTGAAATTCGAGCCCTGAATTGGCTACATTCAAAAGCACGACAGTATCGATACAGCTGTTGCTGTATCACCCCTCTCTTGCACAGCGCGTGCGCGTACCGTCGTTCGTGACTCTCCTGTTCGAACTCATTCATCCAAATGAACGAATCTTTTTTCGAGTCATTTCATTCATTCAACGAACGAAATGACTCGAAAAAAGATTTGTTCATTTTGAACGAGTCTTTTTTCGAGTCATTTCGTTCATTCAACTAGCGAAATGACTCGAAAAAAGATTTGTTCATTTTGATGAACGAGTTCGAACAGGAGAGTCACGAATGCGCATCACAGAACAGAGCAAGGCAAGCTTATAAACCTTAAAGCAAGAGCAAGGCAATTTGTGCTTATAAACCTTAAAGTTTTTTATTTATTTTTGAAATGGCCGATCATTTCGCTGGATAAGACCCTTATTCATCGTCTGGTATCGTTTAAAGCCATTTGAAGCTGCACTGAAACTGTCATTTGGTCCTTGAACCGTTTGTGTCCTATTGTAGTCCATTATATGGAGAAAAATCCTGGAATGTTTTCATCAAAAACCTTAATTTCTTTTCGACTGAAGAAAGAAAGACATGGACATCTTGGATGACATGGGGGTGAGTAAATTATCAGCAAAAGTTTTTTTTAAAGTGAACTAATCCTTTAACGTTATCTTACTAGCTATTTATAACTTATAGAAAGAGTGCAACGTTATAAAGTTACATGTATTGTGTAACCGCAAGCAGATGGCCAGTTCTACCATTTGATTAAATTACTAATGAATACACAAAGCAGTGTCCGGTTTTACCGACATGTGACCAAAAGGCGCCACTCTGACTAGAGATCCCGTGTGTAAACTCCCCAGTGTCCCCCTCCTGAAGATTGCCCCTCACAAATAAGACATTGTTTAGCCAGATAGTCAACCACTATTCTGGTGTTAAACTCATCAATTCACAAAAATACGCACACACAGAACAATCCCCCGCAGGGGATGAGCAAAGTTCACCACCCCCCAACCACGGGATGAACTTATACACACACGCGCATGCATTAACACGCAACCGGCAGCCATGGCACTTTTCAGAGAAAAAGTGCCTGTAAATATTTTTAAATGTATTCCTTTTGTGCGTTGATGTCTTCACACGCCACACGGGAACTACTGACAATTTTATTGTGTGTTAATCAAACTTTAAAATGCTTGTAATTCTGCATATGAATGTCACTTTGGTTTTCTTCTACTTTCATATTTCCTGTTTGGTAGCCTCATGATCGTCGTGCTTTGATTGAACTAGTCATACATGGAAAATTACAGTAAAATGTATTATTCTATGTATACAGCCTGTAGTTAGAAATGACGAAATGTTATACCATCATAAACTATGCAAAAAGTTCTCCTGACGAAACAAAGAAGAACTTCTCCCGTTCAAAATGCTCCAAGATGATTTGCCCTCCCCGCAAAAAGGGGCGGGGATGGGATTCCCTCAAAAGAGGAACTCGCCCGTTTCTCTTCGCTCTTCTCTTCGGTCAAAATTCGGGAAACACCAGCTTCGAACAGGCTTCGGCCACCGTCTCGGACGCGCACCTCCGCATCACTCCCGATCTTTCTTTTCTTTACTAAGTGTTATTTTCATATTCGCCTCTCCCTCTACGAGGGAGATGAACTTTGAATCATTTCTTTGTGTAGCTATGTCTACCAAGGTGGGTAATACATCATACACATTGAGGGCGGCGTGTGTGTTTATGTCGAATTGCCATAAAGCAGTTTCTGTTTCTCGCTCGTTCTCGCTTCTCACGAGACTTCCTATTTCCAACTTACCTGGACGTAAGTCCCCATGTTGCAAGGTTGGTTTTCCGCCTGGGAACGCTGGGGGGAGCGGGGAAAGTCACCATTCTCACCAGAACAGGTTATTAAACCATCCAAATGATTTCTAAACGGTTTTATTAAGTTGAAATAGTTGCCGAATGCCCCTTTAAGTAGCCTACTATATTGGCCTATTCATCATCTGTTATAGGCTATATTTATTTATTAAAGAAATATTGACATTGCATATTAAATAGTGTAACACATCGATGACTTTGGTAGCAAAACAAAATGGGAATCCAAGAACAGTAAACAAACAATAATATCCTTTTGAACTATTTGCAAATATCTTTTCATTTAAAAAATAAAATATTGCTGTAATAACATATAATAGCCTATATAAAATACAATAATATACAAAATATTACATGTTTAGCTACATCCCCTCCCCAATCTCATTTATCGTTAAAACTGAAGTGTCGCGCTGTAGCCTAATTCATGTACGGTGAACACTTAATCCCAGATCTAATCTAATTGAATCACCTTCTTTGATTAGATTAGTCATCTCAATTGTTTTGACATTGACGAGTGCTGTTAAACCGCTTGAAATGTTTAGAATCTTTTGGTGTTCCTTGCAACAAGCAGAGAGGATATGGATCTGTCGGTATCTTATTTGACATATTGAAATGCAAAATTGCAGCATTAAATCATGAAGGGAGATTTGCAAGCAGTGACAGCCACGACTGCCGGCTGTTCTGAGAGCAACCGAGTCATTTTGAAAGTGAAAGTTTACTAGGCTATCCTTTATAAATCTGGAGTGAATCTGAGAGAGTCAGAGTGAATGAACTCACACACTGAAGACATACAGACCAGAGGTGAGCAATAACTCTCTCTCAACAGGAAAATAATCTCCTTTATATTTACTAATTCATAACCAGCCACAGGAAAATCTTCAGCACATGCATGATAACTTTGTATTATGTGATTTACACATGTGATTACATATGTCTTTTAAATAGCCTATAGAAAACAGTTTTTGCATGTTTGTGATAATTTTGTCTGGTTAATGTTTCAGTGTAATACAATGCAATTGATATAACATTAATTGATGTTTTATTAACAAGGTTTGGGAGGAACACATTCTAATTATCAAACAATCAAGTCATTCCAGCCAGCTGTCAGTAATCAACAGGTCCACTCAATCAGCACGATTAAAGCCTATAAATATACTCAGTCAACTCACCCATATTCCTCGACAGTTTTCAGCATTTGGTTTACCGCTTTGCTACGATGTCCCAAATGCAGCTTTCACCATCCGATGACGAGCTTAACCATGCTCTGGTTCCTCCGGTGCCATCAGCTGGCCCCAGGACAACCTCTCCACCTGATACCGCCTCCGAGCCCCACGTTTCATCTCGCGGGCGCCGGTCTGCGCAAGAAACCCCTCGCACGTCAAGACGCCGAGGTTTACCCTCACCTCCACCGGCGAGGACTCCAGCTTCCTCCCCGGCGTCCTCCTATCGTTCGGCCGTACCAACGATTACGCCTATTGGGAAGTGGACAGTCTTGAGTCTGAGACAAGTGCTGATAAACTCTGATATTCAGCCCTTGCGCAGGATGACTAAAGCGCAACTATACAACTTATACGTTACCTTGCAGTCATCAAATCTCTCTCCCAAATCCACCCCAGGTTCCAAGGCGGCCAGCAGGCTGGGAAATTCTCGTGAGGCCCCGAATTCGCCTCGCCCGACTCCGCCAACTTTCCATGCAAGATACGGTTTGCCGCGCGTTTCAAACCGCGGCGCCAGGATTTCTGCGAGCCTGGGTCGCGCTCCAGATTCCACCGCCACGAGACCTCACTAGCCTCCCGCTTCAGCTGAGCTATTCAGCACGGCGCTTCCCGCCGCAGCGCCATACACAGCTGGGCCCGCCGGCTCACCCTCTGCCTCCCAGTTTTTTCCTCCTGCTGTTTCTAACTCTTTTCCTCTGCAGTGGCCTCCGGCTCCCGTAGCAGACGCTTGCGTGAGGCTGCCTCCGCTAGCGGTGTAGGCTCAAACTTTCCACAATCTTCCTGCGACTACTGCTAACCCCTCCCATTTTCAGTGGCCTGCAGCTCAAGCAAGTGCGAGACCGCCTCCGCTTGCAACACAAGCTCAGGCTTCTCATTCATTTCCTCCTTTTCCCCCTTATGCTTTTCTCAATTTCCCTTCTCAAGTCCCACAGGCCGACCTAAGCGTGAGGCTGCCTCCGCCGATAGTCGCAGCCCAGGCTTCTCTCCCTTACAGCTCTCTCTTAAATGCCAAATCACAATTTTCTCTTTTCACAGCTACCCCGATGCCAGTCTCACCAGACGCTGTCGCTCTGGAGCCTCCCCCAGTGACTCAAAACATCCGAGCACAGATTCTGGCAGGTGCGGATGTAGACCTTTCACATTTTCTTTCTCTGCTTCCCGTATCCGATTCTAAACGTCAGTTAGACTGCAGGGATTTTTCAGTCACCTTAAAAAACCAAAATACACATTCATCACGTTTACTTTCTTTTTCGGAGTTTTCAATTGCTTTCAGCCACTTCACAGAAATCATTTGCTCCGCCTTCCCTCATAGGCGCCTTCCCTCATAGACTATTTAGCGCTGATAGCCGAGCTCGCGTTGTCCTACGGGGGAGGGCACTTTTACACGTATCATAAACTCTTCTCAGCAAAATGCGCTGTTAGGGTTTCACAGTGGAACCAATGCCCATACTGGGGAGCACTAGACACTGACCTACACAGCAGAGTTTTCCTTGGCTGCAGGAATATTTCTTGCGCTGTCTGCAGGTAAGTGGCACATTCCACAATATTGTGCCCTCAAGTTAACCCCTCCGTTCCCCCATGCCCGGAAACAGCACCAGTCAAATCCACCAGCTACACACCAAGACCGGCGACTAGCAACCCATATCCACATGAGGCTAATTTCAGCTCCAGAGCACTTACGGACAGCAAACAGCCTTGCAACAATTTTAATATCGGCAAGTGCACCAGGCAGCGTTGTCGGTACTTGCACATATGTAGCTTCTGTGGCGGTGCTCATGCCCGTCCTGTATGCCCTGTCTTTAAAGATGTCAATAAAAAATCTAAAAATTATTTATCGACTCCCGTGAATATTTCTCGCCTTTCTATCGAACTAGCTCACCACCCGGACTTCACTGAATATCTGCTGTCTGGCCTACAACACGGTTTTAAACCTGGAGTGGTTTGTCCGCTCTCCCAAAACATCATCTGCGATAATCTCCAATCGGCTCTCGCCGAGCCCGACGTGGTAGACAACCTGATTAAAAAAGAAGTCGAGTCAGGCCTCATGATTGGCCCTTTTGACGAGCCTCCTTTCAAAGTTTTTCGCATTAGCCCCATTGGAGTGGCTACGAGAAAGTTTTCAGGTAAGAAACGCCTCATAGTCGATCTGCCAGCTCCACATAAATCCCTGTTCCCAAGCATTAACAGCCTGATCCCACTCTACGAATTTTCTCTCAAATACCACGACGTAGATCAAGCAGTCGACCTGATAAAAATCGTGGGTCGGGGTGCCTGGCTCGCAAAAATTGACATCACTTCGGCTTTTAAAGTGATGCCCATCCACCCGGAGTCATGGCACTTATTTGGAGTGCGCTGGCATGGGAAGTTTTATTTCGCCGTACGCTTAACTTTTGGATGCAAAAGCAGCCCCAAAATTTTTGACATGCTATCTGAAGCCGTTTGCTGGATCTTGTCAAACAATTATGCAATTCCTCACCTCATTCACCTGCTGGCCGATTTTCTAATAATTTCGCCTCCCGGCGCCATTCCAGCAGCCCAGATCCTCACAGTTCAAAAAGTCTTTTCCGAGCTCGGAATCCCCATCGCCCAGGAAAAAACCATGGGTCCCGCCACATCCATTGAGTTCCTTGGCATTAATCTACATTCAGTTAAATACCAGGCCTCCCTGCCCAAGGAGAAAATCGATAGAATAATCCTCATCTCATCTACCCTCGTAGAATAATCCTCATCTCATCTACCCTCGTAGATAGTTCAAAGTGTTCCAAACGCGAACTCCTATCCATGCTCGGCCACTTAAACTTCGCCATGCGCATTATTCCACAAGGCCGCCCTTTCATTTCTCATCTCCTCTCTCTCGCGTCTTCAGTTCACGCACTAGAGGATCTCATTTCCCTAACTCCAGCATGCCGCGACAAACTCAGCCTATGGATAACTTTCCTTAAACAGTGGAACGGCCTATCCTTTTCCTATAAGGATCTAATTTCCTCCCCCATCGACATCCAGCTGTTCACAGATGCAGCCCCCTCAGTCGGCTTTGGGGGGTTCTGCCAAGGACGCTGGTTCGCGTCTACTTGGCCCCCCCAAATACAGGACACGCTACAGTACTCTGCATTATTCGAGCTCTACCCTCTTGTAGTAGCAGCCTTCCTGTGGGGGAAAGAATGGACTGCCAGCAGCATCATAGTGCATTGTGACAACGAAGCTACAGTCCAGTGCATTAATAAAGGCCGTTCCCATTCACCCGCAGTGATGCCACTTTTAAGACGTCTAATCTGGATTTCAGCATGTGATCAATTTATCTTAATTGCCAAACACATCCCCGGGTCAAAAAACCAAATTGCCGACTCTCTATCTCGCTTTATGTTTCAGAAATTCAGGATGCTGGCTCCAGAGGCAGACAAGCTACCAACTCCAGTACCTCATTATTCGGAATTAATATTCCCATAACCCACCCGCAAAAATCCCTCCTCAACATATCGCTCGACACTATTCTCCAAGCAGTTTCCCCCAGAACTCTCCAATCCTATGTGACCGCATGGAGATGTTTTAAAGCCTTCCAGCTTTCTTATAACACGCCATTCCCTGATTATTACCTCCTTCATCTCTTACCTTAACAGCGTTAAGAGCCTCCAAGTCGGGTCCCATAACAGACAACCCATAACATTAGATATTCTTACTAAACGCATTTATACCCTCCGCACAGGCTACCGATCCCTTAATACCTCTCGCACACTCGACGCCATGTTTATTTTAGCTTTTTTTGGTTTCCTAAGATGCTCTGAACTGGCTATCACTTCCAGATTCGACCCAAAAATCCACCCAAACATCTCAGATCTTTCAGTGCTTGACAGCGAAACTATCTCTAATCTGATCAAACAAAGCAAAACAGACCAAACCAAAAAAGGCCACTTCATATATATTTTCAACCTCTCTTCACCAATTCAACTTTCCCAAACTATACTAGCATACCTCCAACTGAGAAACTCTCATGCTAAATCCCATCTCGAACCCCTGTTCATAGACGACTCTAACAAACCCGTGACACGCTTTTGGTTCCAAAAACACCTAAAATCTGTTCTCCAACTATCAGGCATCTTAGCAGAGAATTTCTCCAGCCATTCCTTCCGCATCGGGGCAGCAACCTCAGCAGCCCAAAAAGGCCTCTCCCAGCAACAGATCCAAGCGCTTGGAAGATTGTCCTCAGACGCGTTCCAAACCTATATCAGAACTAATCGTTTCCATATCAAAAAAGCCCACCAAATCCTCACTGGTTAAAATAAATAAATAAATAAATAAAATTTGAGTATCCATGTCTTCTCTTTCTCCATCCAGCGAGTATTGATCTCCCAGCGGACACAGCGAGAGCCTTCCAGGTCGAGCATCCATGTCTTCTCTTTCTCCGTCCAGCGAGTATTGATCTCCCAGCGGACACAGCGAGAGCCTTCCCGGTCGACCTTCTATGTCTTCTCTTTCTCCGTCCAGCGAGTATTGATCTCCCAGCGGACACAGCGAGAGCCTTCCCGGTCGAGCATCCATGTCTTCTCTTTCTCCGTCCAGCGAGTATTGATCTCCCAGCGGACCCAGAGACAGCCTTCCAGGTCGAGTATTTATATTTTCTCTTTCTCCGTCCAGCGAGTATTGATCTCCCAGCGGACCCAGAGACAGCCTTCCCAGTCGAGTATTTATTTCTTCTCTTTCTCCGTCCAGCGAGTATTGATCTCCCAGCGGACACAGCGAGAGTTCCCCAGGTCAAGCATTTTCATCTCCTCCTCCATCTAGCGAGTATTGATCTCCCAGCGGACGTAGCCAAACCCTCCCAGTCAAGCATCTATGTTTTTCTCTTTCCTGACTGGTGAGGCTTACCCTTTCCGATGCCATGACCATTGCCACAAGAACCCTCCCGTTCGAACATCCATACTTACCCGTCCGACACCGTAAGCATTGAACTCTCATCGGACACCGCGAGAGCTCTCCCAGCCAAACAACCAGGCTCTCCTTGAAATGCCAGCCCGCCAATGTCTGTGCTCCCTCGGGGGGTCTTTAAGCAGGCGGCTGTCCTTTATTCACTTTGCTTTATGGGGAGTACTCTGGGTTCGGGCCCAATTTCCGAGCTCGGAGCCCTCCCCCCGGACAGCACGCCAAATACGCATAACCATTTATTTTCTGATCATTTGTAAATGTGAACTCGTGAATTTATGTTTTATTAACAAGGTTCGGGAGGAACACGTTCTAATGATCAAACAATCAAGTCATTCCAGCCAGCTGTCAGCAATCAGTAATCAACAGGTCCACTCAATCAGCACAATTAAAGCCTATAAATATACTCAGTCAACTCACCCATATTCCTCGACAGTTTTCAGCATCCCTCCACCACCACCTCTCCTCACACTTGCCTAGTTATCTTCCTAAACAGAGAAACGGGGGGAGTACTCTGGGTTCGGGCCCAATTTCCGAGCTCAGAGCCCTCCCCCCGGACAGCACGCCAAATATGCATAACCATTTATTTTCTCATCATTTGTAACTGTGAACTCGTGAAAGATCATCACGTTCAATTTCTGTCGTGGCTCGGTAGATTCAGCAGCAATATTATCATGAATGGATGCGTTTTGTTGTTTGCTCTCTGCTTTATTGTAGTATCATTGTGGTTTTCTGGTTGTATTTTACACTCGTGAGTCTCTTCAACCCCTCTAAATTAATTCATGATTCATTATGTTATGTGAAACCTCGCACAGTTATTTAATTCAATTCGGACATCTCTGCTGAGCTTACAGTAAATCATCTCCTCTTGCACTTCCTTATTTGTCCTAGTTGTTTAAGTTTCACTTCTTATACAACTTTATGTTGTTTTTTTATTATTTTGCAGAATCAAAACCATGAATGCTGTAAATGCAGTGCAACTGTTCATTCTGGTTTGGACTTTTACTGCTGTCTGTCAAGCTGATGGTAAGAGAATAAACTTTCCCCTAGAAATTTTGAGGAGGGCGTAATCTAAGACATTAATAATAAAAAAAGGTAAAATCTTATGTTTCTCAACTGACTCTCAACTGATCAGAATGTTGCATGCAGAAACTGTAGTGTATATATTACTATTGAATATATAAGCTATAATAAAACATGTGACCCTCCAATTACCAGATATTAAATCCTGTTCAAACTATAATGTACAAAAACACATGATGCAGTGGTTTTATTTTATGAATAGGGTCTCGAGTGAAAGAGTCACTGTATGTCCATTATATCCACATGGACATAGAAAAGTCTGATGTGTTATAAGTTTACTGAGATGTAAAAAAACCCCAGATCTTTATAATTATTCAGTTGTTGTATTATATGATATACTCTGTTATTTTTCAGATGACATCAGTGTAAGCTGTGCTGATGTGACTGGAACTGTGAGGAAAGAAGTAACTTTCACCTGCAGCATCTCTCTGAAGAAGTCTGAACACTGCATTACATACTATAAGTTTCTATATCCTGAGAAATATAATGACTCTGCAATCTGTAGAGAAGAGTTTCCTCAGGACTGAGAACAGAGAAACAGCTTCACATGCAGATTCGGTTCAACTACAGTAATGACGGGACAATACAGATTCTTTGTGCAAGTAAACGGTGGACAGAAACTAATTGCATTCACTGTGAACATAACAGGTACCGTATGTAATACTGTTTTTATAATTCAATAAATGTTTGCAACTGTAACTTTTATTTTCAATCTACTAACAGTGGTTTCAAATCTGTTAACAGAGACCAGTAAACCTGAAACTGTCACTGAAGCTCCTGGTAAGAAATATATTACATTGATTATGGAGTTACTTTTGCAACTCAGAAAACTGCTCTTTAGTCTCTTGTCAGAATATTTATAATTTTAAAAGTCACCTGTGAATAAATTATTTTAAAGTTTAAGGTCTAAAAAGGAAACTGATGTATGATCATGGTCTCCAAACGGATGCATCTGTAGATATTTCAGTCAGAGTGATTTTAGAGATATTTTTGTTTTGGTCTGTGTGTCAAGAAATCAGTTTGATCAGATTCTCAGCAGCAGAAATGTTTTCTGAAGTTTGTGTGGAGAATCTGACTAATGTTTGATAGGCTGAAGTTGAGTTTATGATTTAAACAATTCTTTTAAATGTACTTTTTTAGATATAAATACAGCACTGGCAGTGGCGGGTCCTGTAACAACGAAGAGTCCTGAAACAGACGATGGTTTTGGATCTAGGAACACTGTCATCGCTGCAGTTACAGGCTGTTTCATCATCTTCATCATCATCATCTTTACAATCATTTACAAAAAGAAACCAAACTACAGCAAACCTTGTGGATTCCAGAGGTGGATATTTCTGGGCCATAAACATGATGATAACAACAGCAATTTCCAAGAGCAAAATCCAGAAAATGTGATTTAATATCACTGACTCAGTAGAATGAAAGTATTGAGTTCTTTTTCTAACTTCGCTCGGTGTTTCACTATGGGAATCGCTTTGGGCATGACCAACTACGGAAGCTCCTATGCCACCACGTCTGTGTCTGACAGACAGGTCGACCTGAAATCAGGCTCCGCCCCCACCTATATTACTCAGGTCGACCCCTACGAGGTCATTCTCGCTTTCTTCCCGTGAGGGACTACAACAAGCTCTCTCAGCACGTCCGACCCTGTCGCTGATTTCGCTTAACTGTTCAACAGGCGGGCCGTCATTGGATTACGCTACCGAACGCGACATCAGTGGATTGGATTGGGACTGTGTTGAGTGTCACACCGAATAGTGTCCGCGTCAAGGCGAGCTTTTCGGTTAGGAATATCGTGTGTTATCACGACGGTAGAATTACAGTGGTGTCAAGCCACCGTAGGCTTTACGCGTCAGGCGAGCCGCGAAAAGGGCTAACTACCCTGTGATCCATCGATCGGACTAACGTGTTGTGACGAGTCTTTGAATCACTCCTTCTCTCTCCAGCCGTTATGTCGGCAATCATTACCCCCGCCAAAGGGAATGAGTCGAAAAGCAGGGAACCTGCACCCCGCCCGTGTCCATCGTCATGTGGAGCAACCGTCTCAGGCAGGGACCCCCATCCCATGTGCATCGTGTGCATGGGCGCTAAGCACGCTCAAACGTCGCTTGCAGACCCAGAAACCTGCGTTCACTGTGCGTCATTACCGGTAAAAATTTTGGAGAGGAGGCTGATAGTGGCGGTGGCTAGCCAGCAGGACCCATGTCTGGACGGAGCCATCGCAAAACCTAAGGCTAACGATCATCAGCGAGCTACCACGACGAGCTGGGCTGATGTGATGGAAGCCGAATCCCCGGATATGCCTCCTCTGTTCGATGGCCTTCTCGCACACGAGGAGGGGGAGCCGGGGGACGAGGATGCGGAGGGCGATGCTAACTCTGACCTCCTCGACTTGGACATGGACGAGGAGTAAGACAACTCTCTCTTCCCTGTCCAGCAGTCTAGACCCCCTAGCGCGACTGACACTGGCTCTCAGGCAGACGGTAACCTGCACGAGGTGTGCAAGCGAGCCGCAGCAAAACTGGGCCTAGCGTGGCCCGCGGCCCAGGATTCAGAAGGAGCAGAGAGGGACCTTTATGACGGGAAAAGGCTACCGCCTGCTCAAACCACAACGAGACAACTCCTACCCGCCGTGCCGGCGTGCATGAAGGAGATGTCCCGCGATTGGGGTAGCCCCTTTAAGAGCAAGCTCCTGACCAAGGGATGTTCTAAGCTTGAGATCCAAGGCATGGGAGAGCTGGGGCTGGCCGGACCCCCAGCGATAGAGTCTTCAGTGGCCTATCACCTCCATCCGAATCGCCGATCTATTTCTGCCTCATCCCAAATTTCGCTGCCGAACAAGATGGAGCTCTGACCGCGTCCGTCTATCAGAGGATGTACAAGTATGCTGCGCAGTCAGTGTGCTCGCTGAACGCGGTGACTTCACTGTCAGCGTACCAGGCAGAGATTTTGGAGGAGATGGGGCGACAACTAGATATGGGAGTGCCGAACCCAGCAGTCTGGGACGAGATATGTGTGGTAAACGACCTAATTCTCCGCTCTTCTCGTGGCGCGGTTCAGGGCTGTGGCCGTGTTATGGGCTTGGCCGTTTCAGGTGAGAGAGTGTTATGGCTGAACCTATCTGGATTAAGCAACGCTCAAAAAGCAGAGGTGATGGACGCTGCGTTCGACCCAACTAAGGGCCTTTTCGGACCAGCTCCCGAGAAAATGAGAGAAACCAGCACCCTCAGGAAACAGGAGGATGAGGCTTTTAACCTCTGTTTACCACGCAAGCAAACACCGCGACCACCCTCTCAACCAGCACGGCAGGGTTTTGCAGCAGCTGCTGCGGCGAGAGGGAGACAGACGGGGGCTAGGAGCGTGAGACCGGCTCCCAGCGGACAGCAATCTGGCCATCGTCTGAGACCTGATGGCTCCGGACCCTGGGGGAAACATTCGTTTGCGGCCGCGGCCGCGAGAAACCGCCCACCCCACCCCGAGGATCGGAAGAAAAAGCGTACGACCTGACACGCGAATGTTCCCCGGCACTTCTCTCTCCGCCCGCAAAGAGAAGGAGGGGGTCCAGCCCTGTTGTTCTCAGTTCAGTAAGGGCTCCAGCTATAAGCTATCAAGTTCAAAATGTTCTCCAGTGTCACCAAGCACTCACACGGGGTTTTCAAACGCCCATCAGTTCAGGGGAATGTTTAATAAAGAATGCATTATCGCATCCAGGCCACAGGCTAAGGGCGATATGCTCCCCGAATTCAATAAACTCAATAAATGTTTCACTATCGCAGCCAGGCAGACAGCCGAGGGCGATAGATTGCAAAAAAATCCAAACATTAAAATGTGTATCCCTAGCCTCTCCGCCGGAGGGAGCGCGCGCGCCTTCAGAAGGGGTCAGCGCAGAGACGGTAATGACGTCATCAAAGCGCACCTGCGTTGGGGAAGTATACAAGGGACCTCTCTCGGCTCGCATACTCAGTTGGCGCGCATGCGCAGCTCATCCGTGGGTTGTAAACACGATTTCACGGGGATACAGACTTCAATTTGCCATGAAACCACCCAGATTCAATGGTATGATAGTCTCCGAGGGAGAATCAGCTCGCGTCCTGACGCCCGAGATAGACACTCTTTTAGACAAACGAGCCATCAGAGTGGTGCCAAAGGAGGTGAGCTGTCAGGGTTTTTATTCCCGTTATTTTGTGATCCCAAAGAAGGGGAGATTATCTCTGCGTCCAATTCTAGATCTCCGTGTGTTAAACAAGCACCTAAGGAAATATTCATTCAAAATGTTGACACACAAAACACTTTGTCGATCCATCCGCCAGAACGACTGGTTTGTGACGATCGATCTGTCAGACGCGTATTTTCACATAGATGTGTACCCGTCTCACAGGAAGTATCTCAGGTTTGCATTTCGAGGCACTGCTTACGAATTTCAGACAATGCCCTTTGGCCTGTCTTTAGCACCAAGTGTATTCAGCAAATGTGTGGAAGCAGCACTTTTTCCGTTGAGAAACAAGGGGATAAGAATACTGTCGTACATAGACGATTATCTGATATGCGCCTCGTCGAAAGAGCAAGCAATCAAAGACGCAGACATGGTGTTATTGCATCTCGACAGCTTGGGATTCAGAATCGACATGGAAAAGAGCAGCTTAGAGCCAGCTCAGCACACAGAATATCTAGGACTCACTACGAATGCTGGGTTTAATGGCTTCAGCGATATCTGTAGTACGGCTGGGACTACTTATAATGAGAGACTTTCAGCGCTGGGTCGCGCATCTGCGTCTGTGTTCTCGGCGTCATCTCAACCGACCGGTGAGAGTGACTTATGCGTGCGTCAGAGCGCTCAGACACTGGAAAAGCCCCGCGACCCTCAGATCGGGGATTCCCTTGGGGACAGTGTCGTCGAGAGTCACTATGACGACGGACGCGTCATTAAAGGTGTAGCGACTGACCGAATCCTGTTTTCCTTTCACTACTGAACAAATATGAACACATATGTTTAATTCACAAAACCTTGAATCATGTGAAATGGTGCCCCAATGTCTGCCAGCCGGTCATTGATTAACTCCATTTATGACGCATTGCGCAATCAAGAAACAGGTCCCCGTTGTTCTCGAAACCCTCACGTGGTGCACACCACGGATGGACAATATGCCCTAAGGATACACACACACACACCACACATACCCGCACACAAACGTCCTTTGTGTGCAACTTAGGATAGGAATGTCCTTAATGTATATAACACAGAATTGTATCTAACCTTCCTGTATGCATGCATATCTAATTAGTTTTGTCTTATTCTATAGATGTAATTGGAGACTGGTCTGTAACTTCAAATCTTAAGTGTATTTCTAAAGAAAGATTACCTAACAGTATCATCTTCTGTAACTCGCCCTCTTGCTAGGTCATAAAACTTTATGACCCCCAAAAGGAATTCCAAGGGAATCACAGCTCCCACTTGAATTCTGATAAAGAAAGAGGAATAGACTCTGCAATTATATATTTTCTATAAGTATAACCACTTAAGAAATGTATAAACATGAATTTGATCTTTCCTAGGTCATGGTAGCCGGTATTATGGCTTCATAGTCGTGTGAGTGAACATTAAATGTGTGTAATTCTGCATATGAATGTAACTTTATGTTTCTTCTACTCTTTCCGGCCATTCTTGGTACCTGTTTGACCGTCTTGTTTTGACTAAACCAGTCATACATAGGATATTACAGTAAAATGTATTGTTCTGTGTGTACAATCTTTCTGGCTAGAAATGACAAAATTTTATAGCATCATCAATTATCCTGACAAGACAAAGAAGAACTTTTCCCGCTCGAGATGCTCTAAGATGATTGGTTCACATACGCGAAGCAGGAGTGAACCCCTTCGTTTCTTTTCTTTTCCTTTCTTTACTAAGTTTTATTTTCATTCTTCGCCTATCCCTCCCAAGGGAGATGAACTCTGAACTATTTCCTTGGTAACTTCACGTTCGGTGAACCTTTAAAACTTCCCGCGAGTCTGCTCGCCCCGGAAGACACGAGAGAACAAGCCTATGGCGCCGAAGGACAAACACGCACACGACTCTGCGTTCTTCAGCTCACACAAAGAGAACCATATACGCAAGTATAGGTTATTGATTTGATTTGATTGATGTGATTTCTTGTTGCCTCTCTAAGGGTTATTGTCTGTGATTTTTGCCATGCTGCGATCACCCCGGTGATCTCTCTCATCCTGACCGTTAGTTTCACTTTCTCATCCTCTATCTCTCTCTCTCTCTCAATATATATATATATATATATTTCACTCTCTCTCTCTCTCACTCAATCTCTCTCTCTCTCTCACTCCCGTTGTTATTAGTTTGTCTCGTTAGTTTTACTGTTTATTGTACATACATGTATCCCGGGTTTAAATGTAGAATTCTGTATCCGTAGTTTCATTTTATTAAAACCATTATATTCTTGATTGCTAATTGTCTAAAGTTCTCATTTTTACAAAGTCAATGAAGTGTTCGACCCTTTTGCTACAAAGCTTTACAATTCGTTACTATTTCAGTAACCTAAATTTTATAATAACAAGAAGGTGATTTTTCATGGCCAGAAAATAGCTTTTTTTGGAATTATAAGAAAGAGATAATTTTTGTTGAAAATTGATAAATTAATCTTACGGCCGTTTGCTGGACAAACAGATTGTTCGATAACTAAATTAATTCCATTTAAGGTTATCTCATATAATCGATCTGTAATAAGACTATTGATATATTAATGACGAACCATAACCTATTATGGTGATCATTCATATATACAATCGATCTATTTTCAGCTTCGATAATTTAACTGTAATATGCAATATATTAATCATTCATGATTAATTATTAAATTCCCTATATATAATTTGAGCTAATTTAATGTAAGACTCATTGTCGCTACAAAGGGCTGGGGAGCGACTCTGATGGGCAGAGCTGTGAACGGTGTGTGGCCTCCACAGCTGATTCACAAGCACATAAATTACTTGGAATTGTTGGCGGTGTTTCTAGCGCTGAAACATTTTCTGAGCTTCATCAGGGGCCAGCATGTTTTAGTGAAAACAGACAATTCCACAGTGGTTGCTTATATCAACCGACAGGGAGGCACACGCTCTCTTCAACTGCACCAGCTGGCAAAAGAGCTGATTGTGTGGTGCAACATAAGGCTTTTATCCATCAGGGCAACCCATGTTCCAGGTATATTGAACAGGGGAGCAGATTTGTTTTCCAGAGGAAATCCCCTGAATGGAGAGTGGAAGCTTCATCCCCAGGTGGTGAAGCAGATATGGCAGAAATACGGCCAGGCGGTCGTAGATCTCTTCGCCTCGCAGGAAAACGCTCAATGTCCTCTTTATTTCTCTCTGGCGGACGGAAATGCACCATTGGGTGTGGATGCTTTAGCCCACCCATGGCCAAATGTCCTGCTGTATGCATTTCCCCCTCTGAGTCTGATTTCACCCACTCTGGCCAGGGTGAGGGAAATGGGATCGTCACTGATACTGATAGCTCCACGGTGGCCATCCAGACATTGGGTGGCCGAGATAGTTCAACTACTGTCGGGTCAGCCATGGCCCCTCCCTCCCCGGAGGGACCTCCTGTCACAAGCGGGGGGGGAAATCTACCATCCTCACCCAGACAGGATAGCTCTCTGGGCCTGGCCCGTGAGAGGTGGAATTTATGCGCAGCAGGTCTGCCCCCATCAGTCGTACACACTATACAAAGTGCAAGAGTCTCTTCCACTCGCTCATTGTATCCACAGTATTCCTGCGCCCCATGACGCTTTGCGTGAATTATGGGTGTAACTTCCGTTAAGCTGTAAACAATCAGTGAAAGACTAGCTCTGGACGCAATAATATATTTTTAAACTGTGTACGATGACATGACATTATTCTACTTACCCTTCAACCATTGAACATTAAAAGGACATTTAAAAGTGTAAAAGCGTAAACAAGGTACTTTCAACAGACCATGAATAATCTATGAAAAAGTATCTTTCCACAGCAACATCAGCGGTAATCTGTATTATGTAACATACGTTGCCTTAATAATAAAAAAATGTTTTACTTCAGCATTGCGTGATACTATTTTAAAGTGATTTCAGTCATTTTGACAGATAATAAATTGTAAATTTACCTGTGAAACCAAACCTGGAAAGAGACGTGCAGGATTTGGGGAGTATTCCAGTGAATCGGTGGTAACCGCTACATCGTAAATTAAATCGGGAGAACAGACCACAAATGTGCAGTATATGTTGACCTTTATCATACTATTACAGCGAAATTCAAAAGTAAAAAAGAAAATAATCATGAGGAAAAGAATGCAGAGCTCTTACTATAGATATTCTTGTTATAACATGTCAAGTTAAAATACCAAGTGTTACGTTATTCTGATGTTATTCTTAGATAAAACATGAAAGAAAACTGATAGCTCATTGAGTCAAACTGACGGATCAGCTTTATTTGTAGGGCAACCTTATGATTTGAAATGATTCGTTTCAGTCTTTTTGAATGGGAGTTCCCCAAACCGGAAGTGCCACCCATAATTCAAAACGCAGTAAGCTCGTCAGGAATAAGGTGGATAGTAATAAATGGCGAGTCTTTGAAGGATGGTGTGGACGGAGTCATATTGTCCCTTTTCAATGTTCAGTGAGGGACATATTATGTTTCCTCCAGGATCTGTTAGAAAAAGGGAAAGCTTTTTCTACGATAAAGGTGTACTTAGCGGCTATATCTGCTTGTCATGTAGGTTTTGGTGACAAGACAGCAGGTCAGCACCCTTTAATAAGTTGCTTTATGAAGGGGGCACGACGTAAGAGGCCAGTGGCCAGGCGGACGGTCCCATTGTGGGATTTGTCTACGGTTTTAGAGGCCCTTTCTCAACACCCTTTTGAGCCGTTGGAAGCTATAGGGTTAAAGTTTCTCTCTCTTAAGACAACACTACTGTTAGCGCTGGTCTCAGCTAAGAGGGTGAGTGACTTACAGGCTCTGTCGGTCAGCCCGTCTTGTCTGCAGTTTTCTACAGGGTTTACAAGGGTTTCCTTTCGCCCTAACCCTGCATTCGTACCTAAAGTAGTGGATTCGTCGTATAGATGTCAAACTACAGATCTTGCAGCTTTTCACCCTCCTCCGTTCTCTTCTCCGGAGGATAGGAGGTTGATACTTGAGGTACTTGTGTTCTGTACGGGCGCTTCGTGTGTACGTAGAAAGGACAGCAGGTTTCAGGAAAAATGACCAGCTGTTTGTGTCATGGGCTACTCCTCACAAAGGGAAGCCATTGTCACGTCAGCGACTGTCCCATTGGATTGTAGAAGCTATTTCTTTAGCATATGAATGTAGAGGTTCCCAACCTCCCGAGGGCTTAAGGGCCCACTCCACTAGGGGCATGGCTACATCATGGGCCTTACTTAGGGGCGTTTCGGTCCAGGAGATCTGTGCTGCAGCAAGCTGGGCCACGCAGCGCACTTTTGTGCGATTTTATAGACTGAATGTGTCTGAGCCATCCTTAGCTAATGCAGTGTTAGGAGCCAGCACGTCAGGTCCCATATGATGACGTATAGCGTACGTTGCAATCCGGGAGTGGTCTATATCTCCCATAGTGAAACACCGAGCGAAGTTAGAAAAAGAACGATGGGTTACTTAACGTAATCCCGGGTTCTTTGATAACAGAGTGAGGTGTATCACCAACACTTCCCTCCTTGCACAGGAACGGGAAGAAATCTCTCTATAATGACCTCGTAGGGGTCGACCTGAGTAATATAGGTGGGGGCGGAGCCTGATTTCAGGTCGACCTGTCTGTCAGAGACAGACGTGGTGGCATAGGAGCTTCCGTAGTTGGTCACGCCCAAAGCGATTCCCATAGTGAAACACCACACTCTGTTATCAAAGAACCCGGGATTACGTTAAGTAACCCATCGTTTTGTTTGACTTTAAATGTGAAGATCATGAAAGACACAAGCTTTATAGGAACTCCAGTAAACTATATCTGTACATACATTACTATCTGTTATACCTCACACTACTGAACTATATAATTCTACCAGAAAGACTCGGGAGATAAATTGAAAAGCTGTATACATTTATTGACAGCTCAGCAAGCATTTATAAGTTCTTTGGCGTAGGCCCCGTCCTTAGCGAGCAAAGCGAGGTTAGCCAAATCTGCATGTCCCGCCTGAGATGAAGGCGGGGGCGCAGCCGACCCCCTGGAGGTAAGGAAGGGACCATCCTGGTGGTGGTGATGGGGAGGATGGAGGGGAAGGTACCATCTTGGTGGTGGTTGGGGAGGATGGAGGTGAATGGCAGCGTCAGCATCTGCGAACTCAGACAAGTGTAAGTACCAATCTTTTATACTGTGACTGTTAACACCTGATTGGATAGGAATGAGGTAATACATGACGCGCTGATTGAGTCTTCCTGACAGAACTTAAGCTAAAGCTTTCATTTCTGGTTGAAGGTTTTAAAACACGTTTTCTGTTTTATATTGATTTCTGTGAAATAATAGTACATTATTGATCTCTTTGATCAGTGTGATCAGTGTGATCAGTGTGTGTGTGTGTGTGTGTGTGTGTGTGTGTGTGTGTGTGTGTGTGTGTGTGTGTGTGTGTGTGTGTGTGTGTGTGTGTGTGTGTGTGTGTGTGTGTGTGTGTGTGTGTGTGTGTGTGTGTGAACATAAGAGGAAATGCAACAAATCCCAAACTGTGTTTGTGACTGTGTTTGCTCTTTTTTTACTTTTTTTTCCCCTGAATGGAAATAAAATTTTAACTTAATATTCTCTGTACCTGCAATTTTCTAATATTGTGAACAGTGTGGCTTTGTACAGTGTCCTTTCTTATTGGTAAAACAAACAAATAAATAAATAAAGGCTTTTAATACTCTCTAAAGAAGAATATCTGGAAACTTTTTTATCAGCATGGCGATGGGTACACAGAACAGTATTTACAGTAAACCAGTAAAACTAGTAAAGCGGGTGAAGGGTCGCTGCACACAGATGATCTGAATTGATGACTTATTTATTTGTTACGTGTCAAGTCACCTTTATTTATATAGTGCTTTTTACGATACAGATTGTTTCAAAGCAGCTTTACAGTGATAATGAATGAAACAAAGTTTGTTTCGGCTGTACAGCAGATCTAGAAGAAAGTCACTGTCCAGCTTAAGTAAATTCATCAATTATTCATTTCTTTTATATGAACTTATTGTGTTGTAAATGTTTAGATATTCAGGGGTTTTGTTTTGTTTTTTGCAGACAATAGAAGAGATTTAAAGGTAGATGATTTTGTTATAAGTGAAGATCAACCTTGAGATAAATTTTCCTGAAATATGTTTTTATCCAAAGCGCCTTATAAACAAGATTTACATTTGATCAGTTCATGAGAATCGAACCCATGACCTTGTCTAACCTTTACCGCCATATACTCTTCTGTTTGAGTGACATATTTATCGTTCTGAGAAAGAAAACTAAAGATCCTACAGCTAATAAAAGCAAACAACTGTCAAGTGTCGAGCATTCAGAGTTGAGAATCAAATCACTCATTCATCAGATAAAATCATGTGTTGAATTCAATCAGTAACTTTGAGTCCACAACAAACGAGAAATGAACACAAATACATTTAAATTAATAAATAAACAAATGTAAATAAATAATAAATTGTTATAGTGTTGGTTTCTGTTCAGGGTTTTCCATGGTTTTTCATTGTTTAATTAATTTGTACACCTGTTCTTTTCATTAATTGGATTGTTCTGTGTATTTTAGCCCTGTCTATTTAAACAGGTGACAGTTGCGTTTACATGGACCCTTATAATCAGATTGACGGCTCAATCGGACAAAAAAACCTTCATGTAAACACCTTAATCAATCAGATTGAGCTCGATCCGATTGGAAATTCGATCGTATTGAAAGGGGTGGTTTATTCCTTTTGTAATCCGATCGAGAGAACATGTTAACACTTGATCAGATTAAAAACCGAAACTGAAAGGATTGCACATATGCAATGACGATGAAATAGCGTAATGACGTATGACGCATGGAACGAGCTGTTCTTCCTGTTGAATAAAGTGTCGTCTAAATGAGTGTCCCGTTATTATACAATTCTCCGTTCACTCAGCGTCTGTGAAGTGGAGCAGGACGACATCCCACCAGTCCTCGTTTCAAACTCTCATCCACAGAGACGGTTTTGGGCGCGGGGTTTTACTGCGTGATAAATATTAGCAGCATGGAAAAACGGTTCATATGTTAATTTTCTCCAAATCATGACCAGAGACGGATAAATATTAAGTCTGCTGTTTAAAACAAATAAAGAACCAATAGAGGAGAATAGTTATGCGCGAACAGCGGCAGTATTCGTGCAGTGTGCGCATGTCAAAAAATCAATTCCGATTTGAAGCTTGTGACATATAAACGCGCACATCAACCCGATTACTTTATTTATCGTTCATGTAAACATCGTGTTCGAATTCATCAGTCGGATTGATTTCATTCCGATTGAACCAAAAGGTGTCCATGTAAACGTAGCTAGTGAGCAGAGCTTGCTGTTTAAAGTTTGAACTGAAGAGTCTAACCTTACTCGTCCGGCTAATGCTGCACGCTAAACAGGGATTTTTTGACAATTTACTCCCATGAGCAGTCATTGAGTTCACATAAATACATTCACAGAAAATAACGTATTTTCTTTAATAAAGTTGACTTAGATTTTCCAGTAAACTACTGACTGCAGCCACAATCTTAGATGAAATCAACTGAAGATTAAAGAAGATATTAAATCTCTGCAGGAGGAGGATTTAAACAACTCCACAAACAGCATTACCAGCCTCACTTATTACTAACCAGGGTTACTTTATTTCTGTCATAATCAGAAGTTGTTTTTGAGAATTAACAGAGGTTTAGATGGTGAAGATGTATATTTGTAGTCACCATGATGGTGTTAAGTGTTTGCTTTATTTGGGCTCTTGCTCTTGACAATTGAACATTAATATTTTTCTGGCTGCTTTCCCTGTCTGCTTAAAAGGCACAATTGTATCATCAAAAACAAACTGGACTAAAACCAAGCTTAAGAATAGATTGCCTGTCTCAATGCCAGGAATTTGAGCCCAGTAGGATGAATGGAAAAAAATGTGGGCGAGAGGCTTCAATACTACAAAAGGATTCCAAAGTGATTATAAATGCATGATTATTACAGTGAAAGTTTCCCTAAAGCATTATGGCCATGGGAAGCACCTCACTTGAGGGAAAGTTTAGACTTGTATTGTTTGTAATGATGGAAAATATTAGACAAACTGCATTCATATTTTAACACGTGGTTTAACGACTGCATGTAGCGGTGATGCAATCCATTAAAAATCCGGTTTACCTTTAATTTTGCAGTGACAGGTTCTCTCATGGGTGGATAAGGGTTCATTCAATGAACATAATTGTTTTAAATATCACTTTGTTGTTCAAAAGCAACTTTACTAAACAATGTGCCTTACAAAGAAAAAAATGTGTTCAGGTAAACAGATTAAGAAACAACACCTCATTGATTAGGGGGTCCCGGTTCTGCATAGTTGTAGAACAATTAAGTAGCCTACCATATATTCATCTTATGCTACATAGGCTATATTCATTTATTTAAAAAATTGACATTGCATATTAAAGGGACATTGTGTAGGAATGTCTCCCATCTAGCAGTGAAATTGTATTTTGCATTCAAACGAATTGTGCTCTCCAGTGCCTTGCTTTTTCAAATGCGTGTTGCATCTACGGTAGCTGTTATGTACTAAAAAGCTATGAAATGATGTTATTTCAAACAAACTGCAACTTGACACCACGAACAAACGAATGTTACAGTATGAATAATAACAGTGCAATGCAGCCTTTTAAACTTGCCGGGGCCGTGACAAGCGCCTCTCACTGCTCTGCTCCTCCGTTTCTGCTGCTTTCAGTCACGTGACCCTGGCTCTGAACGAAAACGCGTTGTGGAAACGCGTTGGCCTAGTACTTTTTGACCCTCTCTGCTATTATAGTTTTTCAAGATGGCGGAACTACGTGGAAGCCTCCGTGGACCTACCCGTCACATGTATATAAAGATAATAAATTCTTCATTTACGAGGATAAGTCAGATAATTGCCAGAGGTATTTGTACACCATTGAGGAAATATTTACGAATAAAAATATTGATTTTAGATAATAAAATACCAAAAAAACTACACATAGTCCCTTTAAATAGTGTAACACATCGATGACTTTGGTAGCAAAACAGAAAGGGAATCCTAGAACGGTAAACAAACAATAAGATCCCTTTGAACTATTTGCAAATATATTTTAATTTTAAAATATATGGTATTGCCGTAATAACATATAATAGCCTATTTAATATAAAATAATATATAAAATATTACACGTTTAGCTACATCCAGGGGCGTAATTTGTGGGGGGGATGGGGGGGATATAACCCCCCCCCCCCCAATATTTAAATCTATGCATTACAACCCCCCCCATTATTTGTACCATGATCACAATATCAGGAGGCATACCCAAACTTCAACCCCCCCAATGTTCAAACCAAATCTACGCCCTTGGCTACATCCCCTCCCCAATCTCATGTATCGTTAAAACCGAGGCGTCGTGCTAGAATTCATGTTCGGTAAGCCCCGCCTTCTTTGATTAGATTTTGACATTCGAGTGCTGTTAAACCGCTTGAAATGTTTAAAATCTTTTGGTGTTCCTTTGCAACAAGCAAAGAGGCTATATAGCCCTGTCGGTATCTTCACTATTATTTGACATATTGAAATGCAAAATTGCAGCATTATGTCATGAAGGGGAGATTTGCAAGTCAGTGACAGCAGCGACGCCGGCTAAAAATACCGCGAAATGAACGACTGTGTATGTGTCCTTCCTGAGAGCAACCGAGTCATTTTGAAAGTGAAAGTTTACTGGGCTGTCCTGTATAAATCTGGAGTGAGCTGTACGTAGAAAGAGTCAGAGGGAATTAAGTCACACGCTGAAGACATACAGACCAGAGGTGAGCAATAACTCTGTCTCAACGGGAAAATAATATCCTTTATATTTACTAATCCATAACCAGCCACAGGAAAATCTTCAACACATGCATGGTAGGCTATTATGTGATTTACACATTTTGCAGATTTGTCAATATGTCTTTTAAATCTTTTTACAGTAATAGTCTTTTAGCCTATAGAAAGAAGTTTTTCTGCGTGTTTGTGATCATTTTGTCTGAATAATGTTGCAGTGTTGATTCTATTTGTATTTGCGTTCAGCCAGTGGAGACAATGCAATTTAACATTATATATCATCAAGTTCAATTTCTGTCGTGACTCTGTAGATTCAGCAGCAATATTATCATGAATGGATGCGTTTCGTTGTGTGCTCTGTGCTTTATTGTATTGTAGTAAATAATTCTGGTTTTGTGGTTGTATTTTATAGCCTACTCGTGAGTCTCTTCAACCCCTCCATAATGCATGATTCATTATGTTGTGTGAAACCTCGCACAATTATTTAATTAAATTCTGACATCTCTGCTGAGCTTACAGTAAATCATCTCTTCTAATCTGTTGCACTTCCTTATTTGTCCTAGTTGTTTAAGTTTCATTTCTTATGCAACTTTATGTTGTTTTTTATTATTATTGCAGAATCAAAACCATGAATGCTGTAAATGCAGTGCAACTGTTCGTTCTGGTTTGGACTTTTACTGCTGTCTGTCAAGCTGATGGTAAGAGAATAAACTTTCCCCTAGAAATTTTGAGGAGGGCGTAATCTAAGACATTAATAATAAAAAAGGTAAAATCTTATGTTTCTCAATTGACTCTATCTGATGCACATGATTGAAAGAAACAGTCAGAATGTTGCATGCAGAGACTGTCGTGTATATATTACTATTGAATATATAAGCTATAATTCATTTTAAATAATAAAATATGTGACCCTCCGATTACCAGATTAAATTCTGTTCAAACTCTAATGTACAAAAACACATGATGCAGTCGTTTTAATTATGAATAGGGTCTCGAGTTAAAGAGTCACTGTATGTTTATTATATTGACATGGACACAGACACATAAAGTCTGATATGTTAAAAGTTTATTGTGATGTAAAAACAACAACAACAACAAAAAACAGATCTTTATAATTATTCAGTTAATTGCTGTATTATATGATATACATTCATTGTTATTTTTCAGGTGACATCAGTGTAAGCTGTGCTGATGTGACTGGAACTGTGAGGAAAGAAGTAACTTTCACCTGCAGCGTCTCTCTGAAGAAGTCTGAATGCTGCATTACACTGTATAAGTTTCAATATCCTGAGAAAAATAATGACCCTGCAATCTGTAGAGAAGTGTTTCCTCAGGACTGTGAAAAGAGAAACAGCTTCACATGCAGCTTCAGTTCAACTACAGTAATGACGGGACAATTCAGATTCTTTATCCAAACAAACTGTAGCAGGAAACAAACTGCATTCACTGTGAACATAACAGGTACCGTATGTAATACTGTTGTTTATAATTCAATAAATGTTTGCAACTGTAATTTTATTTTCAATACTAACAGTGGTTTAAAATCTGTTAACAGAGAGCAGTAAACCTGAAACTGTCACTGAAGCTCCTGGTAAGAAATATATTACATTGATTATTGAGTTACTTTTGCAACTCAGAAAACTGCTCTTTAGTCTCTTGTCAGAATATTTATAATTTTAAAAGTCACCTGTGAATAAATTATTTTAAAGTTTAAGGTCTAAAAAGGAAACTGATGTATGATCATGGTCTCCAAACTGATGCATCTCTAGATATTTCAGTCAGAGTGATTTTAGAGATATTTTTGTTTTGGTCTGTGTGTCAAGAAATCAGTTTGATCAGATTCTCAGCAGCAGAAATATTTTGTGAAGTTTGTGTGGAGAATCTGAATAATGTTTGATA
This sequence comes from Siphateles boraxobius, assembly GCF_051911475.1. Taxonomy (NCBI): domain Eukaryota; kingdom Metazoa; phylum Chordata; class Actinopteri; order Cypriniformes; family Leuciscidae; genus Siphateles; species Siphateles boraxobius. The sequence continues at coordinate 179,456 of NW_027509097.1, forward strand.
GGCTGAAGTTGAGTTTATGATTTAAACAATTCTTTTAAATGCACTTTTTTAGATCCAGATGCAGCACTCAAAATTGTGGAACCTGATTTTGGATCTAGGAACACTGTCATCGCTGCAGTTACGGGCTGTTTCATCTTCATCATCATCATCATAACAATCATTTACAAAAAGAAACCAAACTACAGCAAAGCTGAATTCCAGAGGAGGATATTTCTGGGCCATAAACATGATGATAACAACAGCAATTTCCAAGAGCAAAATCCAGAAAATGTGATATAATATCACTGACTCAGAAGTATGAAAGTATTGAGTTTTGTTTGACTTTAAATGTGAAGATCATGAAAGACAAAAGCTTTATAGGAACTCCAGTAAACTATATCTGTACATACATTACTATCTGTTATACCTCACACTACTGAACTATATAACTCTGGTTGAATGTTTTAAAACTCTGTTTCTGTTTTATATTGATTTCTGTGAAATAATAGTACATTATTGATCTCTTTGATCATTGTGTGTGCGCGTGTGTGTGTGTGTGTGTGTGTGTGAGCATGTGTGTGTGTGTGTGTGTGTGTGTCTGTGTGTGTGTGTGAACATAAGAGGAAATGCAACAAATCCCAAACTGTGTTTGGTTTTGCTCTCCCCCCCCCCCCCCCCCCCTCCAATGGAAATAAAATTGTAACTTTTAATATTCTCTGTACCTGCAATTTTCTAATATTGTGAACAGTGTGGCTTTTTACAGTGTCCTTTCTTATTGTTAAAACAAACAAATAAATAAATAAAGGCTTTTAATACTCTCTAAAGAAGAATATCTGGAAACTTTTTTATCAGCATGGCGATGGGTACACAGAACAGTATTTACAGTAAACCAGTAAAACTAGTAAAGCGGGTGAAGGGTCGCTGCACACAGATGATCTGAATTGATGCCATATTTATTTGTTACGTGTCAAGTCACCTTTATTTATATAGTGCTTTTTACGATACAGATTGTTTTATAGCAGCTTTACAGTGATAATGAATGCAACAAAGTTTGTTTCGGCTGTACAGCAGATCTAGAAGAGAGTCATTGTCCAGCTTAAGTAAATTCATCAATTATTCATTTCTTTTATATGAACTTATTGTGTTGTAAATGTTTAGATATTCAGTTTTTTTTCTTTTTGCAGAGAATAAAAGAGATTTAAAGGTAGATGATTTTATTATAAGTTAAGATCAACCTTGAGAATTAATTTTACTGAAATATGTTTTTATCCAAAGCGGCTTATAATCAAGATTTACATTTGATCAGTTCATGAGAATCGAACCCATGACCTTGTCTAACCTTTACCGCCATATACTCTTCTGTTTGAGTGACATATTTATCATTCTGAGAAAGAAAACTAAAGATCCTACAGCTGATAAAAGCAAACAACTGTCAAGTGTCGAGCATTCAGAGTTGTGAATCAAATCACTCATTCATCAGATAAAATCATTTGTTGAAATCAATCAGTAACTTTGAGTCCACAACAAACGAGAAAGGATCAGATGAAAAGGCCATAGAGAGAGAGAGAGAGAGAGAGAGAGAGAGAGTGTGTGTGTGTGTGTGTGTGTGTGTGTGTGTGTGTGTGTGTGTGTGTGTGTGTGTGTGTGTGTGTGTGTGTGTGTGTGTGTGTGTGTGTGTGTGTGTGTGTGTGTGTGTGTGACATTGACAACATGCCAGTCTATAAGAGCAGATTGAAAAACGGACTGATTTCAAAAGTAAAACAAATAATGACATCTTATTTTATTTTAATTTAATTGTAAATGTTTATTGTGCATTCACTGATCAACATGAGTTTTTCATTGTCTGGTGATTAACATCTGAACTGCAAGGTGAAACAAAATATTTAAAACAATAATTATATCAATGTTAGATAAAAAAAAATGAAAAAATACATTTACAGTTTTTGCCCGTTGCTTGAACACTATAGACCCATGCTTAGACTAAAGTAACACAACTTGAAGCTTTTGTTACCATACCTCAAACACATGTATCCATACCTTAAACAAAAGCGCTGCTTTGCACTCTAGTTGCAATTCTGCAACACACTTACTCCTTTATGCAACACGCCCTTGGTCCTGCATACTACACTCTATTTCATATAAGACACTTCGTTCAAAAATTAAATCTCAGGGTGCCATTTGGAAAACACATGTATCCAAAATACAAAACACATCGGGTAATTGCAACCACTCAAATACACACATGAAGGCACTTACTTGCAAAACTGAACACCAATCAGCCAGCTACAAAAAGCCCTCAGTTTAGCCATTTCAAGAACTTTGCAAACATGAATGGAGGGATAGCAAGAGGCAGAGGTAGAGGAAGAGGAAAAGGAGGAGGAGGAGGAAGAGGAAGAGCAGGAGGAGGAGGAGGAAGAGGAGGAAGAGGAGGAGGAGGAAGAGGAAGAGGAGGAGAAGGAGGAGGAGTAGGAAGAGGAAGGGCAGGAGGAGGAGGAGGAAGAGGAGGAAGAGGAAGGGCAGGAGGAGGAGGAGGAAGAGGAAGAGGAAGAGGAGGAGGAGGAAGAGCAGGAGGAGGAAGAGGAAGAGCAGGAGGAAGCGGAGGAAGAGGAAGAGCAGGAGGAAGAGCAGGAGGAAGAGGAAGAACAGGAAGAAGAGGAGGAAGAGGAAGAGCAGGAGGAAGAGCAGGAGGAGGAGGAGGAAGAGGAAGCGCAGGAGGAGGAGGAGGAAGAGGAGGAAGAGGAAGGGCAGGAGGAGGAGGAGGAAGAGGAAGAGGAAGAGCAGGAGGAGGAGGAGGAAGAGCAGGAGGAGGAAGAGGAAGAGCAGGAGGAAGCGGAGGAAGAGGAAGAGCAGGAGGAAGAGCAGGAGGAGGAAGAGGAAGAGCAGGAAGAAGAGGAGGAAGAGGAAGAGCAGGAGGAAGAGGAGGAAGAGGAAGAGCAGGAGGAGGAGGAGGAAGAGGAAGCGCAGGAGGAGGAGGAGGAAGAGCAGGAGGAGGAAGAGGAAGAGCAGGAGGAAGAGGAGGAAGAGGAAGAGGAGGAGAAGGTGGAGGAGGAGGAAGAGGAAGAGCAGGAGGAGGAAGAGGAAGAGGAGGCAGAGGTAGAGGAAGAGGAAGAGGAGGAGGAAGAGGAAGAGCAGGAAGAGGAGGAAGAGGAGGAAGAGGAAGAGCAGGAGGAAGAGGAGGAAGAGGAAGAGGAGGAGGAGGAGGAGGAAGAGGAAGAGCAGGAAGAGGAGGAGGAAGAGGAGGAAGAGGAAGAGGAGGAGGAGGAGGACAAGGTCAAGGTCGAAGAGGCCATGCACGGACCCCTATTTCTGATAATATAAGAGCAACTTTGGTGGACCATGTCATCAACCATGGCCTGACTATGAGGGAAGCTGGGCAGAGAGTCCACCCACATCTAAGCCGCTTCACAGTGGCATCTGTAATAAGAAACATTCCGACTAGAAAACAGGTATGTCTTCACCTCTCTACCTTCTACTCTACTCAGATGGTATGTACAGCACTTTACTACAGTATATCACATTACCACATCACGTGTACAGGGTATTGCAGGGTGCTAATGCTCCTTTTGCAGTCAAAGTGGTAGTTTTTGTGAAACATACCATGATTACTTACAGATGTTTCAGTACAGTGGATGATACAGTATATACAGTAAAGTAATGTAAGAAAAAGAAGCAAACCGATGACAATTTGTGGTTGTATTTCTCTAGAATGACTAGAAGACCTTCTGGGGGAGGACGCAAACGCCTGTTCACATAACAGCAGGAACTTGCCATTGTGGACTTAGTGAGGGCAGACAATGCCATCCGTCTCCACCAGCTACGACAGAAAATACTTGCAGACAGGCAAGTGTTCAACAACATAAACCATGTGAGCATCACCACCATCAGACGCATCTTGGGAAAACACAACATCACCAAGAAGGGTGCACCATTACAGGGTCCCATTTGAGAGGAACAGTGTCAGGGTCAAAGGACTTCGAGCTGAATATGTACGGGTAAGTGTAACTGTCCTTTACATTTACAATACAGTATTGGTGAAATCCAGTAGCAGCTGAATATATACCATATCAGTACCACATGGATCCATTCGGAGAGATACACAGGTACCTGTGTGATGGGGTGAGGGTTCTGTATGTGTAGCACTGTAGTGCAGTAATGTGTTGTTTTTTTTGTTACAGAGAATCTTGGTCATGGATGGAGCAGCACAGCCTCATGAATTAATTTTCATTGATGAAGCTGGATTCGACCTGAGAAAAACAAGATGACGGGGTCGTAATATAATTGGCCAAAGGGCAATTGTGCATGTCCGAGGGGCAGCGCGGGGGAAATATCACATTGTGTGCCGCCATAAGGGCTTCTGCATTATCATGCAAAACTAGGTCCATACAATAGCCAACATATACTCACATTTCTAGATGCTCTCCATAATATAGTTGTACAGAACAGACCAGATCAGCCCAGGTTTGTGATGGTATGGGATAATGTCAGTTTCCATCGGGCTGCTCTGGTCCAGGCCTGGTTCACCAACCACAATCATTTGACCTATGGCTAAGCCACGCCCCCTCCACTCACTCGGACAAACAGTCAACATTCGGTGACATTCGGCACTATATTTAGTTATGTTGAAGAGGAGTGAAAAGGCTACATGTTTTGCTAAAAAAAAAAAAAAACACAAAGTTCCCCAGTTGTTTTGGTAGAAAGTTGTCTAAAATGTTGTGCTTTAATATGTAATTAATGGTTCATGATCAAATTAAATATGTACAGGTTTAAGTTGCATACGTTTCCAGGACAAGCCTTTTTACCATCTTTACCAAGAGTACCTCTCTGTTAGTTTGCTGCTACAGTATTTATATGAATCATTCAGCACAACACTGCAAACATTTGTTATCTCGGTTATTTACAGATACGTTAATGAAGCTAAGTGAACATGATATAAAACGCAGCTAGAAGCTAACGTTAACATTTTCTAATATTAGGCTAACGTTAGCCTAACGTTACGTTAGAGATGTTAAAAATAACGTTCAAATACGTTGTTAACCTAATTTTACCTTAAAACAGATGTAGACATCCGTGTTTAATTTATCCAGATTTAGTTGGTGTTGTGGTCTACCGCATAACTTAATCCAGAGCAGACACTTATCTCGGTTGAGATGTGGCTTAATTTGGAAAGGGTAAAAAATACACACTGTCGCCCAGCCTCTCGGGATACCTAGTGGCGGAGTTGCATGTACTCCATGCACACCGTTTGAACATTTTAAACTTAAAATGACAAGAAAAAACATATAAAAACGAATGAAAACTGATTAACTGCAATGCATTTCAATGGACGTGGAAGCAGAGAATGTCCGAGTGTATTGGGAGCTATGTGCACTGTGATTGGCTCATCGCGTTTGGGGGCGTGGCTTAGCCATAGGTCAATTAGAAGTGGTATACTTGCCCCCTTACTCACCATTTTTAAACCCTATAGAGGAATTATTTTCGGCTTGGTGATGGCGTGTATATGACCGCCAACCACATGTCCGCATGCCTCTTCTGCAGGCAATGGAACAGGCCTGCAGCGACATTCAGGTGACAGCAATCCATGGATGGTTTCGACATGCAAGGGGATATTTTCCCCGGTGCATAGTGGGAGAAGACATTGCTTGCGATATCGATGAGGTACTGTGGCCAGACCCCAACAGACGGCGGGATCCATGAGCCAACGTATGCACAATTGCCATGATTTTCTGTGTTTACAGTATAGTGTTTTTTCTATTACAGTTTTTTTCGATTGCTAAACGACAGTGAGCACAACTGGAGCTACATGTGCAAAACTCTAACTACAGTCTGCACTACCAACAGTCACCTGAGCTAAACAGTTCACATCACCTGCAAAACTCATTCCAAGCAACACAACTCTTAACATGACTCAAAACAGGCTCAGTGCAGCCAAACACTACACAACCCTCACTGAGATAACACACACTGTCACTCTTAAACACACTGAGAGTAAAAACACTAGCATCAAACACCAATACAGAAAATACAAACTTTTCATATTTACAGTTTGAACAATGTCAGTGACTTCATACAAAGTAATATTTTCTTCAAAGAAAAGAGTGACATTCTTTCACATGATTTATTTAAATTTTTAGAACATAATTCTTTAAGGTAAATGAAAATTAGCAGTTTGCTTCAATAGTCTGTAGTAATTTATGGAATTACAGTAATGAAAAAAAAGGTAGAAGTGCATACTGTAATTCGAACAAATAACAAACAAGACCTGCTTAGCCTTTCAGCTGAGATTGCAATCAGCAGTGTTTGAAAGGCACAAGGCTGAAATCTATTCTATTTTGAATGTGTGGTTCACAGTTTTGACAGCTGTGTGATGGCATTTGAACAAAGTGCTGTAAATCCACAGTGTTGTGCAGGTTGTGGTTAAAGTCATGGGATAAGTGTGTAGAGTTTTGAAACTTGTGTTCAAGCAATGAAAAACGAACTAGAGTTTGGTCCACATGAACTGCTGCTGTGCAGACTGTAGTTAGAGTTTTACACATGTAGCTCCAGTTGTGCTCACTTTCGTTTAGCAATCGAAGAAAACTGTAACACATGCTCAGTGCAGCTAAACACTACACTGAGATAACACACACTGTCACTCAGAACACACTGAGAGTAAAAACACTAGCATCAAACACCAATACAGAAAATACAAACTTTTCATCTTTACAGTTTGAACAATTTCAGTGACTTCATACAAAGTAAATCTGAGGAAGATTGTGGAGAAGGACCGATTCCAGCCCTTGGGGGACCTGCGGAAGTCTGGAGTAGAAACATCCAGAGCCACCGTGCACAGGCGTGTGCAGGAAATGGGCTACAGGTGCCGCATTCCCCAGGTCAAGCCACTTTTGAACCAGAAACAGCGGCAGAAGTGCCTGACCTGGGCTACAGAGAAGCAGCACTGGACTGTTGCTCAGTGGTCCAAAGTAATTTTTTCGGATGAAAGCAAATTTTGCATGTCATTCGGAAATCAAGGTGCCAGAGTCTGGAGGAAGACTGGGGAGAAGGAAATGCCAAAATGCCTGAAGTCCAGTGTCATGTACCCACAGTCAGTGATGGTCTGGGGTGCCATGTCAGCTGCTGGTGTTGGTCCACTGTGTTTTATCAAGGGCAGGGTCAATGCAGCTAGCTATCAGGAGATTTTGGAGAACTTCATGCTTCCATCTGCTGAAAAGCTTTATGGAGATGAAGATTTCATTTTTCAGCACGACCTGGCACCTGCTCACAGTGCCAAAACCACTGGTAAATGGTTTACTGACCATGGTATTACTGTGCTCAATATTACTGTGCTCAATTGGCCTGCCAACTCTCCTGACCTGAACCCCATAGAGAATCTGTGGGATTTTGTGAAGAGAAAGTTGAGAGACGCAAGACCCAACACTCTGGATGAGCTTAAGGCCGCTATCGAATCATCCTGGGCCTCCATAACACCTCAGCAGTGCCACAGGCTGATTGCCTCCATGCCACGCCGCATTGAAGCAGTCATTTCTGCAAAAAGATTCCCGACCAAGTATTGAGTGCATAACTGAACAATTATTTGAAGGTTGACTTTTTTTGTATTAAAAACACTTATTCTATTGGTCGGATGAAATATGCTAATTTTTTGAGATAGGAATTTTGGGTTTTCATGAGCTGTATGCCAAAATCATCAGTATTAAAACAATAAAAGACCTGAAATATTTTAGTTGGTGTGCAATGAATCTAAAATATATGAAAGTTTAATTTTTATCATTACATTATGGAAAATAATTTACTTTATCACAATATGCTAATTTTTTGAGAAGGACCTGTATGACGTCACTTCTAGGCTTCAAGAATTCTGGTATGTTTCGTGCATCCGAGTCAGAGAAAAACAGACGCCACCCAGAAAGCTGTTGCTATGGTAGCACTGGCCGAGTACCAGGCGCTTATTAAAACGCAGCCATTTGAACTTCTAAAATTCTCACTATTTCATGTTTTAGTTATTTTCTGTTAGCAACGCTAGCCACGTTAGTAACACCCGTTTGAAACAAGGTTTCGTTCAATATTGCACTCAGAACAAGGCCGATTCCCATACCCACAGGCAGTGATAGACGCAGTAAGGTATCGCAGTAATGCGAATGATTAAAATAGTAATTTAAACAACCAAAGCGGTCCGAAAACAATTCATACAAGTCACACAGGGCGCAGCCATCTTGGATTCCGTATCGGAATTCTTGCTCCGTGTCCTCACGGTTGTCTGACTACTGAGCTGGGAAATCTGAGGAAAGGGGGCGTGTTGCTAGGCAACGTCTGTCTTCCTAGTCGGAACTCCGACACGCATAAATACATAATACATAGTACATTCACTGGGAGACCAATGCTCGCTGGATGGAAAAGAGTAGAGATAGATGCATGCTACGTCCGCTGGGAGACCAATGCTTGCTGGACAGAGAAAGAAGAAACAGATGCATGCAACATCCACTGGGAGACCAATGCTCGCTGGATGGAGAAAGAGGAAACATAGATGCATGCTACGTCCGCTGGACACCAATGCTCGCTGGACAGAGAAAGAAGAAACAGATGCATGCAACATCCGCTGGAAGATCAATGCTCGCTGGATGGAGAAAGAGGAAACATAGATGCATGCAATATCCGCTGGGAGACCAATGCTCGCTGGATGGAGAAAGAGGAAATTGATGCATGCAACATCCGCTGGGAGACCAATGCTCGCTGGACAGAGAAAGAAGAAACAGATGCATGCAACATCCACTGGGAGACCAATGCTCGCTGGATGGAGAAAGAGGAAACATAGATGCATGCTACGTCCGCTGGACACCAATGCTCGCTGGACAGAGAAAGAAGAAACAGTTGCATCTAACATCCGCTGGGAGACCAATGCTCGCTGGATGGAGAAAGAGGAAACATAGATGCATGCAATATCCGCTGGGAGACCAATGCTCGCTGGATGGAGAAAGAGGAAATGGATGCATGCAACATCCGCTGGGAGACCAATGCTCGCTGGCTGGAGAAAGAGGAAACGGATGCATGCAACATCCCCTGGGAGACCAATGCTCGCTGGACAGAGAAAGAAGAAACAGATGCATGCAACATCCACTGGGAGACCAATGCTCGCTGGATGGAGAAAGAGGAAATGGATGCATGCAACATCCGCTGGGAGACCAATGCCTGCTGGATGGAGAAAGAGGAAACATAGATGCATGCAACATCCCCTGGGAGACCAATGCTCGCTGGACAGAGAAAGAAGAAACAGATGCATGCAACATCCACTGGGAGACCAATGCTCGCTGGATGGAGAAAGAGGAAATGGATGCATACTACGTCCGCTGGGAGACCAATGCTCGCTGGACAGAGAAAATCATAAATTAGGTTTTTTTTTTTTTTTTTTACTGGAATATCAATTCTGAATAGTGAGGTAGTGGAGAGAAGAGATCACTGCTGGGGCATTGGAGAAAATTAACCAGAGAAACAAAGCTCCTGCGGGAGCAGAGGAGACATCATTGCTGTGGCAGTGGAGAAAATTAGCCAGAGAAACAAAGCTCCTGCGGGAGCAGAGGAGACATCACTGCTGTGGCAGTGGAAAAAATTAACCAGAGAAACAAAGCTCCAGCAGGAGCAGAGGAGACACCACTGCTGTGGCAGTAGAGAAAATTAGCCAGAGAAACAGAGCTCCAGCGGGAGCAGAGTAGACATCACTGCTGTGGCAGTGGAGAAAATTAGCCAGAGAAACAGAGCTCCAGCGGGAGCAGAGGAGACATCACTGGTGTGGCAGTGGAGAACATTAGCCAGAGAAACAGAGCTCCTGCGGGAGCAGAGGAAACATCACTGCTGTGGCAGTGGAGAAAATTAACCAGAGAAATAGAGCTCCTGCGGGAGCAGAGGAGACATCACTGCTGTGGCAGTGGAGAACATTAGCCAGAGAAACAGAGCTCCTGCGGGAGCAGAGGAGACATCACTGCTGTGGCAGTGGAGAAAATTAGCCAGAGAAACAGAGCTCCTGCGGGAGCAGAGGAGACATCACTGCTGTGGCAGTGGAGAAACTTACCTGGAGAAATTGAGCTCCTGCGGGAGCAGAGGAGACATCACTGCTGCGGCAGTGGAGAAAATTAGCCAGAGAAACAGAGCTCCTGCGGGAGCAGAGGAGACATCACTGCTGTGGCAGTGGAGAAACTTACCTGGAGAAATTGAGCTCCTGCGGGAGCAGAGGAAACATCACTGCTGTGGCAGTGGAGAAACTTACCTGGAGAAATTGAGCTCCTGTGGGAGCAGAGGAGACATCACTGCTGTGGCAGTGGAGAAAATTAGCCAGAGAAACAGAGCTCCTGTGGGAGCAGAGGAGACGTCCCTGCTGTGGCAGTGGAGAAAATTAGCCAGAGAAAGAGAGCTCCAGCGGGAGCAGAGGAGACATCACTGCGGTGGCAGTGGAGAAACTTACCTGGAGAAATTAAGCTCCTGTGGTGTGAGGCTGAGTGAAGGGAGGAGGAGATTGGGGCCTCGCAGACCAATGCTAGTCTTCTTGCACGTTAATCGAAGACGCAAGGAAGAGGAGGTGAGAGATTAATCCTTGCACGATTATGCGCATCTGAAGTTTAAGTGGGCGAGCAAAGATAGCAGTCCGCGTTCAAAACAGTTTAGACTGCTTACATGAGAAGACTAAAACGTTTTAGAACCTGCATATATTTACCTCTGACCCATCGGTTTGATTCAGTAATCATTGTTTGATGTTGGATGATCATCAAACAGGAACCATCAACATGACAGTTTATTTTAAATATTTCTATGGCTCACATTCCCTGCCGATTTGTTTGTTACGAATCAGAAAAACAATAGTGAAGCAGTGGTTTTAAATTAGGCTACTTCAAAAAATGTAATAAAAATACATTTACGCTATAACTAAGTTTAAGCGATTTTTGTAGATACATTGCAGGACACTGTTAGTGATAGGTTCTTAGTCCCAGAGTGGGACTTTATAGTAAAGGAGTATTGCAGCTGCCAGTCTCTGCTTTAACCGAGGAGTTTAAGTGTGCCAAGGTCAGACTGGAAATGACTTTAGCAGAGTCACGCGACAAATGTGTAAGGGAGACAGCCCCTGTGGTAAAAACTGGTAGAAAGTGGTCAGCAAAGAAATCTGTAGTAGAGGCAAAGGCTGACCTTCAAATTGGGGATATCGTGGGACAGGTACAGCATGGAAGAGGGGGTTTTGGGCTCAGTTTAGCTCCTCCTAAATGGCACAAGGCAGGCCCAGCCCAAAGGAGGAAGCTGGTAGTCAACGAGGTGCGAAAGCAGGAGGAGAGGATGAGACGTATAAAGGCCATTTCCCAGGCCAAGCAGGGAGAGTGGATGAGATGGGAGAGTGTGGAACAACGCAAAATGGGCTGGCAAGACCTTTGGTCAATGGAAGAGAGTAGGATCAGTTTCCTTATTAGGTCAACATATGATGTTCTCCCATCACCGCAGAACCTAAACCTCTGGGTAGGAGAGGATCCATCTTGTCCTTTGTGTTCATCACCTGCCACATTAAGGCACATTTTGACAGGGTGTAAGGTGGCTCTTAGCCAGGGTCGGTTTACTTGGCGCCATGACCAAGTATTGCGATGTTTGGCTTTAGCATTGGAAGGCAAGCGTAGTATGACCAATAAATTGCCGCCTGTTCTAGCAAAACATTACACGCAGAAGACAATATTCCTCCGCCCAGGCGAGCAACCACCAAGAAAAGGTGCTAACACCAATTCTCGCCCAGGACAACTGGAAGCTGCTAGGGACTGGAAGATGCTGGTTGATCTTGATCAACGGCTTATTTTTCCACCTGAGATTGCCACCACTAACCTACGACCAGATATTGTTTTGTGGTCTGGATCAGCACGCATTGTTCAACTGATAGAGTTAACAGTGCCATGGGAGGATGCTGTAGATGAGGCATATGAGAGGAAGAAACTGCGGTATGCTCATCTGGCCACTGAAGCAGAACAGCGAGGATGGAGAGTCCAGGTTTATCCAGTGGAAGTGGGTTGTTGTGGTTTTGTGGCACACTCTACAACCCGGTTCCTCAGAGACGTCGGATTCAGTGGCCAAGAGTTGCGTCGTACAGTAAAGAACTTATCTGAAGCAGCAGAAAGGAGCAGCAACTGGCTGTGGTTGAGACGGAAAGATTCTAGCTGGCTGTGTACAGGCCGCCATGCTACGGTTTCGTAGAATTCTTGAAAACTTGAAAGGTCTGTTGGTTTATTTGTATAGGTTGTATAGTATTTACAGTCATTACGTTCCTGTGTATATTGCGTGAATGACGAGTGGTTGGGCAGATATTGTGTTTTGTGGTAGGTGGTATGCCATACGGAACCGTTGCCACTGAAACTGCATATTAACGCACCAGTGGGGCTCGACAGCCTTAGTCAAACGGGTTGGCGCGTATGGTTGGGTTGCGGTGAGATTGTGGTTAGGTCTCAGCAGCAACTGTTGGTTTATTTGTATAGGTTGTATAGTATTCACAGTCATTACGTTCCTGTGTATATTGCGTGGATGACGGGTGGTTGGGCAGATATTGTGTTTTGTGGTAGGTGGTATGCCATACGGAACCGTTGCCACTGAAACTGCATATTAACGCACCAGTGGGGCTCGACAGCCTTAGTCAAACGGGTTGGCGCGTATGGTTGGGTTGCGGAGAGATTGTGAGATTGTGGTTAGGTCTCAGCAGCAAGAGGGAAGTAGAGGTCAGTAAGCTGGGCTGAGTTGAGTGGGGGACGGAGGGGGTGACTCTGGGACGCCAGAGTCACTGTCGAGCCCTCTTGAGGTGTCGTGGGCTAGTCGACGAAACACTGAGGACGGAAGGTGCCCACTTGAAGACCCTAGAGATGTTCCCTACTCCGCTCAATCCAGAGGGTTGTTATGGGGGGACCGCACTGTGGTTGCAGCCGTTGTGTGTGCTTTTCTTTTCTTTCACTTCTCTGAATCATGGCTCCCGTTTCCCTTTCTCCAGGAAAGTGTCTTCATTTCATCACCAATCATTCATGTGAACCAGACTCAGACATACCCCTTTTCCACCAAAAAAGAACTGGTTCGGAACTGGTGCTGGTTCAAAGTTAGTTCGGAGTTGGTTCAACTTGCGAACCTTCTCAGAACCGGTTTGTTTTCCCACTGACTAGAGCGCCCAGCGAACGACGTCGTTACGTCACTTTGTACGTCGCCATACAGAAACGCTAGCAAGTACATTATTTTGGGATTATCTCTAACTTGTGTACCATGAAGGCTTTAAAAACAATTGAAATAAGTAAGTCTTTTAATCTTTTCCTTTGATATGTAATCATTTCTGATTAGTTATGTACCTCTGTCTTGTGTCTTTTTTTCTATCCGTTTATTTGTTCTATATTTTGACTGTTTTCTTCTTTGCTTACATAATGTTTTAAATAAAAAAATAAAATTTTAAAAAAGCTAGAAACGCTTGCGCCAACTTCAAGCATAATAATTACAATGGTGGACTACATCGTGTTTCTGCAAATGTTTCTCCTGGCTTTGCGGTCATAAAATATGTTTAGGACACATCTAAACCGGCCTCCAGCCCCGCCGTAAGCATGACACGGTGGTAAAAGAACGGTTCTCTGGTTCTAGTCCAGCAAAGAGTTGGTGCCGCTTTGGAACCAGTTTTCCTGGCCGAGAACCGGTTCTTTGGCTGTCGAAACACAAAGAACCGGTTCGCGAGTAGGCACCGGCTCCGAACCGGGTCTCAAAATGCTTTGGTGGAAAAGGGGTAACAGACTAGTGCCTGAGATGTGTGAGGTTGAGGAACATACGCGTCATTGTTCCTGTTTGCAGCAGAGAAGAAACAGGGTCAATATGCAGCAGTCTTTATATAAATCACAAACTCAAACTAACAGAAACACTCAGAATTCTAATACACGGAACAGAACAACCAAGCTTACAACGACATCGACAGACAACTAGACAAGATTAAACTCAGGCTTAAAGGCCCACTGAAGTGCCAGGGCAGCTTTGTTGAGACACCCCTCGCTGCAGACTGTAGCGCGGTGACGACACGTTTGTGTTACCACGCATGCGCAAAGTAAGACGATACGTCCAGAGCCATAGAGAGAAAGAGTTGCGACACTCCCATAGACCTCCGTTGTAAAAAATGGCGGCACTTTTAACCGCCTACTTCCGGGATTTGAAGATATGATTAGTTCCAAACACAGTCATTTGGGCGCTGGACTCCATTCACTTACATTGCTGCGCGTCGAGTTGTTCCAGAGGTAGGTTGCTGAAATATCGACCTCTTTTGAATTGTCAACTGTCTACTGTATATTGTATCAGAGGCCCTTTGCGATGCTTATACTGGTCTTCATTTGTACATGCACAGCGTAATTATTTATATTTTATGTTGGTTGTTTCAACCAATTTTCAAGCCCTGCCTGCTATCTAGTTAGCTAGCGCGACTTCTTCAGCTGTGACAGTAAGAGTTCGATAACGAATCGCTACCACCTTTATAGCAACTTTTATTTAATTTTTTTTTTCGGATATACTATATTTTCATTATGTGACGTGTTGGCTGTACTCACGAAGGAAGGCTAATGGCTGAATCGGAATTTATAAGCAAAATCACAGGAATCAATAGCCTAATACAGCACAGTTGTGCTAAAGTAAATATCATGAGACGTCCATCAGCAGATGAATGATATGGAAAAGTTAAGTTAGAGCCGCTAAAGCCACGTGCTACTACCCATGCGAACATGAACACTAAGCTTTTCCCTCCAAAAATATAGCCTAAAACTTATCTAAGTAATATACACTATTTCGTTGTCACCCTGCCTCTCCAAATGCAAAACTGACATTAACAAAATGCAATAATGCAATAACAGCTTAAAAAGTACTTGGGTGTGTGTTTTATTTTATATTTACCGTTCAATAATGCAATCGCTGCTGTCTGTCCCATAGAAGAACATGACAGCCAGCGTATGTTTTGGTACTATTGGGGCTTACATGAACAACGTGACAGCCATAGCGGCGACATCAAAGAGTGTCGCAACTCTTTCTCTCTATGGCTCTGGATACGTCTGTTTATAATACGCATGTGCGCACGCACAGTTCATTTCAATCACTTCCGGCGATGGATTCGATGGCAGTAAGCCAATAAGCATTATTTATGCTGTTTTAACAATTGTGCTTTTGTGTTAACAGCTTTTAATTGTAAGAAATGCCATAGAGCATCAATATTTTAGATTTAAAAAAAGTTATGACAGGTTTTATGATATAGGCTATGTTAGCATTCAAAGTACAGACAAATTTGAGTTGTTTCACCGTCACCTCCATCATCAGGACATACTGAATAAGAGTTTATTTTCTTGCAAGAAAAGGTCAGCAGTCATACAGTCACAGAGTGGCTCCAGAGTGTGACAGTATGGAGGGCATCCTTCCTCCTTTATAGACTTGACTCCCAGAATGTTATCTTTCTAGGCCAATGATGCTATTTCAACGTGGAACATTCTTAGGCTTAATTATATTGTATCCTTGAGTGGAGGCCCTCCTGTAACGTACCAACACTCTTTACCATTCCAATACAATTCCATATTTGAATAAGGTTTATGTGTGGTCTTTTACTGTCATATGATGGTCACACACATCTTACGTAAGAAATATAAAACAATTTTTAGAGGAGACAGTAAAAAAAAAGAAAAAATAAGTACTTTCTTTTTCTCTTTACTTTTTGTGTGTTGTACTGTGTAGTATATGAATAAATAAAAATATGCCAATGTATCCATTGGTTGTGTCTTTTGTGTTGATCATGTGAAAAGTTTTGTGAGGAGGAGAACCACAAGCAACATAACTTACCAGTTAAGCAAACTATAACACTACCAACTCTCTGCTCAGTACACATACACAAACATAGTCTGACTTCACAAAATACATTATGAAATTATTATGAAAATGAATAAAGAAAAATAAAACTAAAAAAATAGCATAAAACAGTACATTTTTAGTCTTCAATCCCTCCACTGGAACTACGACAGTCAGTTCCACACCATCATTCCCAGGTTGTGACCCTATTGAAACGATAGTGAGGAAAAGGAAAACCAGACCAAAGAAAGATACAATAGAAAAACAAAATAAACCAAATAAAGATACAATGGAAACATTAGGAAAACAAAAACAAAACAAAGAACCCCAACTAGAGGATGTATACCCGACCCGAGCCCGACGGGACCCGTCGGTACCCGACAGGCCGGGCCGGGTTCGGACAGATATTTAGAAATTATGTTCGGGTTCGGGTCGGGCTCGGTCACATCAGGCGATATGGCATTGAACATTTTAAATTTAAAACAGCTTATTATGTTGGTAGACAATGTGCCTGATGCTTTCACGTGATGCAAACGTTCGTTTTTGTGATTAAAATACATGTAAAATATTACCATAACATCTGTCTTCCTGTGTGCGGAAATTTGTTTATGTAGCCGTGACAACGAAACACGTGCATGTGCGCCTGCGTTAAGTGCGCTTGTTTCTCCGTGCGCGCTGATGCACTCATCCTGCTGACATTTCCGAATGTCTTCCTACAGTTGCTTAATAAAAGCAGGCTTTCCACACAAACAAACGCACATGTGTCATTAGTATGAGAAAAAAAATGGTATTTTAACTGTCGGTCTCGGACATAAATATCTTTATGCCTGTCGGGCTCGGGTCGGGTTCGGTTACTGCTATGTCGGACGCGGGCCGGGCTCGGACAAAAAAATTCGGCCCGATCCGCACTCTAACCCCAACCCATGTTATGGATACCCATCTAGGCTCTAAACCTTTCCTAGCAATACGTTTGACCATAGCAAAACTGCCTTACTCGGGAATGTGTGGAATATCAGTAGTGGTATGTTTTTCATCCCATTGCTGTTGAGCTTCTCGCACTTTCTTATTATTGTCTTTAGTAGCTTTGTCCAGCATTGTGAGATAGCATCGTAAGTTCTCTTGGAACAAAATAGAGTCTTCTCCTGTTCCCGCGGGTGGCGGAGCATCAGGAGGTAGAACCACTGCTCTTCCAGTCATCAGTTCAAAAGGGGTTAGTCCTGTAACTCTGTTTGGAGTTGCTCTCAAGTTCCACAGAATAGCAGGTAATAACTTATGCCAACCTTTGCCAGTTAGCAGAATGGCTTTGGTAAGAGCGGTTTTCAACAATCGGTTCATCTCAACCATCTTGATGGTATGGAATGTGGAATTTCTGTTTGATCCCCGTCAATTTCATTGCTTCCTTCATCAGTTTTCCAGTGAAGTGAGTTCCATTGGCAGAATCAATTTCATTTGGAAGACCCCAGCGAGGAAAAACTTCAGCAGTGCAAGTTTTTGTAGGGAATGCTTCCACCCACCTAGTAAATCTGTCCATGATTACTAGAATGTATTGGTACCCTCCACCGGGAAATAAAGGTCCTGTGAAATCGATTTGGAGATGTGTCCATGGACCTGTTGGTCTGGGTGCATGTGACATTCGCACTTTTACAGATTTTCCCACATTTGCTTTAATGCAAATTAAGCATCTCCAACAGTAAATATCAATGTCTCTCATCATTCGTGGCCACCACCATGTCTCGCTGATTTGAGCTTTCATTGCTTTAGCTCCAGCATGGACTTTCTTTGGACTTGTCAGATTGATGTGATTTTACTTTGATCACGGCTGCTTCTCTGGGTAAGTGACATGCTGTAATCAAACGACGAATTATGGAAGCATATTGTATTTCGCTCCCACTGATAGTGATATGTCTTTTCCACAGGGCAAGGTAGTCATGGACCACACCAAAAGCATAACGACTATCTGTATAGATGTTGACTCAATCTCCTTCCGATAGTTCAAAAGCTTCCGTAAGTGCTTGGAGTTCAGCTACTTGTGCTGAAAATTGCCCAGAAAGAGCTCCTTTCTTCACAACAGTTCCGTCAGCTTCCACTACAGCCCACCCAGTATGACGTTTTCCAGTAACTGGATCCATCGACCCATAACTCCATGTCTGGTTTTTCAAGAGAGATTGGATTAACAGGACCAAGACTTTCCTCTTCAACTTGTTTTTCACAATCGTGTGGTATTCCCTCATGTGGTTCCAGCATCATTGTTGCAGGGTTAAGAGAAGTGTCTCTGATGATTTCCACTTTCAAATCCTTGTGGCTTGTATACTTCTGCGAAATTAATGATACCTCCTCCAACTCCTTCAACTTCCATAGTTTCATCTGTTGTAGGTAGGTTCAGATTTGTTATCGAAATCGCTGCTCCTGTGTCAACCAAAAAGTCACATGGGTGGCCCCCTATTAATGCATTGATGAAAAGGCGATTATCTTTTTTCTTACTAATACAGGGGGCCGCTGATTCCTATTGCAGACGCAAAATTCCCTCAATGAGCTGACGGACTTGTGCTTCAGTCCACGTCTTCCCTTGAGAGGTTTCATCATGACCTGTCTAAATGATGGAATTTGACCTTCTTCTCCACCCCCTTTAGCCCAACAATCTCTTCTTGAGTGGCCACGCTTTCCACAGTTGCTGCAGAAAATCATCCTATTCTTTGTGTCCATGTTGTATTGAGCTGTCGCCACTCTTCTTCGATATGGCTTGTTTCCTTCTTCCTTGTTTAATCTTGTAGCCATCTCTAGACGGCCAACCCATTGCATAATTTGGTCAAAGGTCTCGTCTGGATTGACTCCAAGTGATAAGGCTTGTTGGAATTTTGAGGTAAAGCCATCCAAGTGTGTCAGTAAACTGTACATCAAGTCTGTCAGGTTGTATCTTAGTACAGAGGGCCCATCTCTCATAAGCATTCCACTTACGCAGGGCATATTTGTCTGGAGATTCATCATTATTTTGCTTAATTAATGTCCCTAATGTGAATAGAATTTTACCGCTTCCCAAGATTTCTTGCATTACTTTTCGTAACTCATCTAATGCTTGCCAAAGACCCAGGGGTCCCTGGCCATCAACCCACAAGTCTACCCATTGGGCTGTTGTTATCGACGCTGGCAAGCGTTCCCATCGGTCTCTTGGGATTTTAGCTTTCACAATAGTGTGTATGTCTCTTAATGTCATTTGATGTGCTTCAACTAATGAGTCCAATTCTCGCCAAAACTCTGTGATTGGATCTTGTCTATTCAGAGGAGGCAAGGCTGTGAGAATGGCTTGACGTTATCCTGGTGTGAATGGTCTCACTTCTGTCATCATTTCAGATTCTTCCCCTTTAATTGCTGGTGAAGAAAATTCAGGACTGATCTTATCAACTGTGATCATGTCATCATCTCTTGTCTCATCACCACATCACGGCATGTCTCTGTTTGGCTGGGCTGATTTAGAGCTTGTTATTATTGGAGATGCTTGTGCAGATGCAATATACATTTTGTCAATTGGACCTCCATTTGATCTCAAAGCTTGAGGCTGTGTCAGAGTTTAGATGAACTTGTACATTGTCCAGGCAAAGTTGGATAAATTGGGTTGTAAGGTGGAGGTGTTACAGTTGTTGCGGATTTCACTGGTGGTTGTAAATATTTTCTTTCAGCCTCAGCTATTATATGTGTCCAATCTGGATCAAATAAATCATCACTGGTTATATTTTCTTCATCTGAACATTTAATAGATATGATTTTGTTCAACTTGTTATTTGCTTTAATTTGAGGCTTCAATGCTTCAGCAAGTGGAACTGGACCACCATTTATATCGCAAAAAATTCCACCTTGTTTCACAAATCAATGAGCTGTCAGTATTGGGAATGCTTTCGATTTTATCTTGTCTTTTTGGGACTCGAACCAGCTTAACTGCTCATCCATAGATGCATTGATATCCAGTCCTTTTTTCAAAAGTTTAGCATGTTTATTGCTCTTCCTTTCCAGGTACCAAGCAGATATTGTTCTGCTGTTACAGTCACTTTCTCCCATCTTGAGATTTCACAAGATTTCTCCCATCTTCTCCCATCTTGCAAAGTATTTGTCGCTCTGAGTCTGTGCGCTCAGAATAGCAGGGCTATGTGTGTAGGCGTATATGTGTGTTTATAGAGTGAATTCCAAAGGGATGAACTGCTTCTCTCTCTCTCTCGCTCTCTCTCTCTCTCTCTTCTCAAAACACTATAAGAACTCAGGGAGAAGAAATTTTAAAGAAAAGTTAAACAAAGTTATTCCTAATATCTTCAGTTATCTTTTCTTTTCTTTTTGATTTATTTAATTTAACTCAAATAATTTTTTTTCTTTTTTTCCTAGTTTATCTCAGGTTAATTTATTTGTTTTTTCTTTTTTTTCTTTAAAGGGGTCATACAATGCTATGTTTGTACAAGTTAATATGAATCTTTAGGGTCTAAATGAAAACTTTGTAATATACTTTTATTAAAAATTCTCATTAGTATTGTAAGAAAACACCAATTTTACCTGGTCAAAAAGAGCTCTGTTTTCAGCACGCCGTTTCAGTGCATGTGTCTTTAAATGATAATGAGCTTTGCTCACTCTGCCCCTCTGTTCTGTGGGGTGTTTTGACACAACGCACGTGTTGCTTTGACAACAGTTGAGGATATATTTTGGAGAAAGAATGTCAGCGGGAGTCTCTGAGGACACATCTGTGCAACCATATCAATTTGATCCGGAGTCGGACCCGGAACAAGATGACGGCCCTGAAGAAGTTCGACAATTAAGGCTCGAACAGGACGTTTCTGAATGGTTGGTTAACATAATTTCACTTTGATCTATTTTTGTATGTACTGGCAGGGTTTTTAATAACACATTAACCATAACGCGCTGTTCATTATAAACGTGGGATTATGAATTATATTGAGAACGTCGTAACGTTACATAGAAAACATGCCGTAATATACCCTGAGTGTAAATATTAGCCACATTCATCATAAAGCGTGCAAGCGATTTTCCAAAATTTATATTTAAAGGTTAATAAAACGTCACACTCACTTCTTCTGGAGGTGCAGCAGGAACACGAATAGTTGGTACTGATTCTGTTTTCAGGAGCAGCTTCTTAGCAAAACCAGATTTACACTGACTCTCGTTTAGAAAGCAGTCTGGTGAGAAATGATTAGCGCAAACATAAAAGCATTACGTTGGGAATATTCCCTTCAAAAATAAAACTCAGCCACTGTGTCTTCAGCGGTTCGAATTTAGGAACATTAAAATGACTGCTGTGTTCCTTATTACACCCAAGAACTGAACACCACAATCGCTTAGACGCCATTCTGCTCCAGCGTATCAACAAAGGTGGACTACAATGACAGCTCGCTCAGGGTGGGTCTGTGTTGAAACGCTGCTGTCAATTATCAATCGTGGGAGGGGCGTCCGATTTAGTGACGTCACAAGATCGAACGGCTCAATTTGAGGCAGGGGAAAACATATAAGGAGATTAAAACAAAATCACTGGATGGATTTTTATCATTCTATGATGGTTGTGTACAGGCACTGCCAACACACATTTCAGTACAATCAACTTGTAAAAGTGCATGTACCATTATATGACCCCTTTAAGCTTACTCAGATCAGTATCCTCACATATTTTAACAGCTTTACGGTCAAAATCAGAATGCCCGCAATCCTAGCTAGTTACAACCGTGCCTTTTATACTTGTATTACTTCAGCGTGTTAAAATGTTTTAGAGTTTATTCTGCCCTTTTTCTCTCTCCAGACTCGCCACATTTAACCGCTCTGGTCAATCAAGTATCGCTTGTGTCACACTTCCTCGTCTCCTGAGAACGATTCTTCAGTGTGTTGGATATTTTAGAGATTACTCTGCCATAATTTTTACAGTCTCGCCATATTCCAACCACCTCACAGTCATAACCAAGCAAAATTTTTCTAGCTTAACCGTCTTATAGGTAATTCTCCCAAATTTGTGACTAGATGGTCTTCTTTCTAAAAAAAGATCCATCTCCATCCCAGTATATCAAATAGTTTTAGAGGTTTACATTTCAGAGAAACTGAAATAAGACAAATAAAATTGAATTATTAAATTAAATTTTTTTTTTTTACTATGTCACACCTGAACTCAACTAACACAATCAGTAACCATAGAAACTAACAGGGAGCGAACAAATGAGAACTGGAGTAATTAAGTGATTAGAAGATAAACTGAGAAACTCAAACATGAACAGAACTCAAAACGTGACAATATGTGAATCAAATTAATCACATGTATTAATACACAAAGTTTTTGAATTGCACTCTTAAGAATAAAGTTTCTGTCAAGTGCTTCAAATATAGAACCATTTAGATGTTCCCATCAGGGGATCATTTTATGGATTATTTTTTATATTTTTTTATTTATTTTTAATTAATTTTAATTAAACTATATGAATTAAACAGCTCATAAACATAATCACATTTTGAAAAGTATTTTGGAATCATTTTCACTAGACATTTCTCCTCATCTAGAACCTTTATGGCATAAAGGGTTCTTTACAACCGAGTCAAAAACCTTTTAGAGCCCCATTGAACCTTTTTTCCAAGTCAGATGAAATAATGTACAAATGTATTATATATATATATATTTTTTTTATTCAGGCAACTGAGAAGGTGATCGCATAATCTGATAGACCTTTATGGTGCTTTCTTTGTGTATTTTTTACTCACTATTGTACAGTTGTAGTTGTATTAAGATTCTTCAAAACTGTATTTTAGCCTTTTTAGCGTAATAACAGCAGAATTATTAGACTGCATTTTATATTTTATAGTGAATTGTTTATTTAATGTTTCCAGGATCTTGAGTTTTGCACTTCTGTATGCCCATCTTCCATGAAAAGCTTTTTGTAAAGCAGAAGTCTGTTTTTCCTGTTTGTCCTGGCAAGCTAGAGCTGCATAAACCCACAGCAGTGTGTCTCTGCTCTCTCATACCCAAATTGGACTTTCACCTGAGAAGTCAATGGTTGCAAGAAAATTATGCTCGGAAATGTTTTCAATTCTCTAATATCTGGGAATGTTCGTAAGGAGGGTCAGTTTGATGAGCTGGTGTGTGTTTCCATCATTTGCGGCATGGATAAACAGCATGAAGTATTATGCAGTTTGTTTAATCTGTTTGTCCTGGCAGGCAAGCTAGAGCTGCATAAACATGTCCCAAAGCAGTGTGTATCTGCTCTCTCTACCCAAAGATGGCAAGAGAGAATTATCTTCCACACGATGTGTTGTTTTGTGTGTAAATGGTAAATGGTAAATGGACTGCATTTATATAGCGCTTTCACAGACCTAATGGCCACCAAAGCGCTTTACATATTTGCCTCACATTCACCCATTCATACACACATTCATACACCGACGGCGGTGTCAGCCATGCAAGGCGCCACCCAGCTCGTCGGGAGCAGTTGGGGTTAGGTGTCTTGCTCATGGACACCTCGACACTTGGTCAGGTGGAACCGGGGATTGAACCACCAACCTTTGTAAATCAAAGCATATGTCTAAAGTTATAGGTTATATTTCTTTATAAGTTTTATATTTGTTCAGATATGTTTACAGGCTATGTAGCACTGTGGTCCTGTAAGGCATGACATTTTATTCATTTGTATATCTCTATAATTTTGAGGTTTATTTCCTTGTGTAACATGCAAGAATCAGACGCACAATAACTTATATTAACATTAACCACAGGCAGGACGATAATCTTTAAAATGCATTAATTTTTAACCACTTAAAATAAAAACTTGTTTTTAATCTATGATTTCAACACTTTTGATTTAAAATGCCTTAAGGGATAAAAACTTATTTTTATGTACTTATAAATCGACAGCATTAGTAGAACCACAATATATTGTGACATGTGGAATTTCTTAAACAAAACTATTTAAAAGAGCAGTATTCTGTTGTAGTTTAATAATTTTATCCAGGTAAAGCAAAAGGAGGCAGATAAACTAAAACCATGTGTGGAGACTTGCACAGTTCAGCATTTCCATATGAGACAAAGTGTGTTTTGTGTAATTTTTGGCATGTCGTCACAAGTCATTTTATACACAGAGGTGAAATAAGGACAACTGTTTTATAATTTTTTGAGCATATGTTAAACCTTCACACAGCTAAAACCTAGTTTTATGCAGTATATTAAACCAGCTGAATTCATCATTTGTTATTCATAATTTATATTTATGGGTAGAGTAGTTCTAATTAAATCTGATTATTATCTTAAAACACTGCTTTCATTATGTGTTTGGTTTTCTTTTGGTCTCTTGTCATATTTGTCATCAGCACTTTCTGTCAGCTGTTTCTTTCTGACAAGAAAATGAACTTGCTAGTTCAACAAACTCTGGCACTGTTAGAGCTTCCCTGCAGATACTTCACACGTCAATTGATTGTTATCGGTTTTGCCTAGCAAACAAGATATAATATACTCTAATAAAAATAAATGTACTTTTCAATACTATTTGCCTTTTGAAAAAACACTATTCGATTATTTTCATTATTGAATTAACTGTATTTATAATATATAAGAATTTTTCTCACTTTGATTTTGTCACTGAACTGGTTGCAATGCCTTATGGAGTTTTTATTTATTGTAATAATAATGTGTAACAATGTAATAATGTGGTTAACAGAATATGATACATTCAACGCTATCTCACGACCAATTCGTACGAATTTGTAAAAGTGATTAAAAGGTGGCTAATTCATACAAATTCACAAGACCCAAGGGGGTAATCCATCAGCCGGAAACTGAAGCCTCGCGGGAGCCGCCATTGTAGCAGAACTTCACCTGCTGTTAGCATTCCATTGACTCCCATTCATTTTGACGTCACTTTGACAGCGAATAACTTTACATCTGAGGCATCCAAAGACTTCATTTGTCAATCATTTATTTCTAAAGAAACACAACACTGATAAAATACTCCATTACTTTGTATCTTACGTTATGGCCCCGTAGAAGCCGTTTTTGTAAAAATAGGCTAACGATTGTGTCATAACCACGCAACTCTCTGTCGCACCGTAGAGAAATTACCATATAGACAGGAGGAGATGCTCTCAGGCAATCTTTTACTGTCTATGAGGCAGTCGGGGGGACATGGAGGCATAAAGTCAAGGGAGAAGCCCATAGATAGAGAGTCCATAAAAGCAATGGGACAAAATATTTCAACAACGTTTTTGAGGAATTGGAAATATTTAGGTGATTCAGATTTGTCTTGGCACAGCTACTAGAAGACTTACAACTGTCAGACGTCACATCTACGTCGTCAAGCTCAGTTTGAGCCTGCGCAGTCGCTCAGCCATCAGGAAGTGAGTGCTTCTAATGGGCTTCAGTTTTCTCCGTTGAAATCAAGGGGGTCGCTGTGTCCATTTCTTTTACTGTCTATGGCAAGACCTCACTTATATGAATTCATACAATTTGTCCAAACCCACGTGATGGGTAGGTTTAGGGGCGGGTCAGGGGTAGGTCATTCGTATGAATTCATACGAATTTGGCAACTCGTAAAAAATGTATGAATTAACAAAAATCATATGAATTCCTACGAATTATCCACCTCGTAAAATTCGTACGAATTGCCGTGAGATCAGGTTGGATACGTTATGTCATCTTGTCAGTTATGTTTGAATCTTGGAGCTTGTAGATGTGAAAATCATGCTTTTACCCATAATTGTTGAATCACGGAAACTACACCAAATATTTCGGCAAGAGACTTTTTTTTTTCATATCAGACAGAGAGAAACAGGCATAGAAGAATAAGGCTACATGTGAGGAGGTCTTCATTCCACATTTCTCTGTTCCCCATTTCTCTATCCCTTCACGCCATCATGCCAGCTGTAAATGGTTTCTTTGTGTTTCTCCTCCCTCACTCCATCATGCCTTTATGTTTCTCTGGGGTGGTACAGTAAGATTGAGCTTAAATACACCACTTACCTGGTGACCTCTAGTCATCTGTAATAATTGCGTAGGTTGTCTGTGATCTTAATCCCGTGAGAATCGGCCATGTCTGTAATTTGTAAAGTAAAAATTCCCCCGCAAATGACCTACCATATTTCGCCGAACACCGAGGTCCTGTGATAATATCAGTCTCGTGGGAATCGGCATCTCTGTGATTTGGTGAGGTCGTTTATAATTTTTTCAAGGTTTTTGTTTCCTGTGCGCTTTTGTGGTGGCAATTTTAATGATATTCATTGATCTTTAGTAAAATATAGATGATTCAAATAATGTCACATGTGTGTCTCTCACTTGTAGTGAGAGAAGATTCTGTTTATGTACCTGGGGAGGCAGAAGGGGGAGACACTCCAGAGAACAGACGAACAAGGACCTCTGACCTAGATGTCAGAAGGCCATTGGATGCAGGGGAGCTTAGTGGGCCAACTAGTGACGTCTATGGAAAACTACTGGGAGGAAGGCTCTGGGGGGAAGAAGGCCTTGAAACTAAGATAAAAGCTAGTTCAGTCTGTCTGGGGGTGTGTCATTCTTCTGCACAGGGTAACAACTGTGTATTAGACTGCTCCTATTCTTGCAAGAATAAATACTTCTATTTTATATAATTTGACTTTGAGTGTCTCTTACGCAGTGATGTTTGTTTAAGATGAATTTTTGCCACAACAATTTTTGGTGTCAGAAGTGGGATTCCTTGGAAGTGCCTTCTGGACCTGAGAGCGGACGGTGTTTGGCCACCTGGACTGAGCAGTTCCAGCTCTACCTCGTAAATTTCAGAGAGAGGGGCCGACCGCTATCAGGGCCAGGAGAAACTCCACTGGAATCAATTGAAAGAACCCGGTGGCAACAGAAGCATCTCTGGTAAGAGACAGTTCAATTTATTTTCTTTTGGGTAAGTTAATTAAATTCAGTTTAATTGGGGAGAAGAGTGAAATTGAACCATATTGGCTGAAGGCTGTTTCTGTGGTACGTAATCTGAGATTAATTGAGATCTATATAGATCAAGAAATTTCAAACAGATACAAGGGAAAATGATCTGAGATTAATTGAGGTCTGTAACAGAACAAGAAATTTCAAGCAGATAAATAATCTGGGATTAAGTGAGAACTGTAACAGATCAAGAGATTTCAAACAGATAGGTACCCTGAAAATTAGTTGTTCCACGACGGAGCAAATTGTTTTTAGGTACTGAGGCTAATTAGGGGGAACCAGAACAGTTTTTGGTAAACCTTAATTAGGAGGGCACTAATAGTGCAACCCGACCGATTTGGGTTAAAAGAAAGAATCGGGTCTGTTGGGGACGCCTAAACAGATTAGAGAAAACGCGCGTTGAAGAGAAATCCACAGGGAACAGAAAACAGCCAGTATGGGAAAATCTCAGAGTAAGCATGCCAAATTTGATACACCGGTTTTCTGTAGAACTAGGAAAGTATGGGGGGAAATGTATGTTTTAGATATTGAAGTAGGAAGAAGCAATAAGGCTGTCTGTGTGAAATAGAGGGAACTGTAAGTGAGACTTGGTGGAAGAGGGAAGTGAAAAAATGGCTTCTTTCAGGGCTTTTATCAAATTACCCCTAGTGTTCTCCCAACATTTATTCAGCAAATGTGAACCCCTTAATAAACCATATTTGGCAATTGTTATACCATCTCCCTCTTGATGCACGACACAACTCGAGCATCAATTTAACATAACATTTAACATAGTGTTTTTTATAAAGTTTGCCATCAACACTAACCCAAACGTTGTCCTTCAGACAAATTTCCTCCAGACATCTTTCTCTGCCTCTGAAACAAAAATATTACATTCTTCACTTAAAGCCACAATCTCATCTTCTTATCGAAGTATTTGAAAGGCAACGGCCCTCAGTTTCACAGCGTATTCTGCTTTTCAGGCCTGTTGTTTGGTCTCTCAAGTCAGTCATCTACAAACATTTCCAAAGTCATCAATTTTCCCTATCAGGTGAGGTCGTGCTGTGCAGACTTGGTCAATGTCAGTCAATCATTTCTCCCCCTTTGTTCAGTTACTCTTCATAAAGTGTAACAATTTGTACATCATTATTTTCATTACAACTGGTTTGAAGCCTTTTCCCTTCCATCACATGGTCAGTCTGCAGATTCAACTTAATATTATCATTATTGTCTCAGTCTTATCTCTACTTTTTCTCCAAAACAGATTATATTACTCAGTCCGTAAATTACACAGACAACCATTATAGCTACTTGCTTCAACCCTTATTTTCTTAACATTAATAAAATAAAGCAGATATATCATCATTTCAATCATTATTTTATCAAAATCTAGAATTGTTCCCCATTCTGCTTAAAACATTCTTCATATCATGTTAATCCCTGTCAATCATACAATGCCTTATTTTATTCTAAAACTTTTCATATCATTTAAACAGTTAATTTGACTTCCATAAATTCTGTCAGACCATGTCTATTTTCATCACATATAGTTTTCTACTATATTTCTCCTTTCTTTTCCCTACATGCCAGTTCCTTCATTATCCTCTCCTTTCTTTTCTCAAACATGCCAGTTCCTTCATTATCTTCTCCTTTCTTTTCTCAAACATGCCAGTTCCTTCATTATCTTCTCCTTTCTTTTCTCAAACATGCCAGTTCCTTCATTATCTAACCAGTACATGATTGTTTGCACAATCCCCACACACACATGTCTCACACACCACCTTTTTGTTTTTTCAAATGTTATTTCACAAATGTTTAAGAGAGTGGTCAGTGAAAACCAGAGATGAAGAGTATAAGTGTGATGATATGACTTAAAATTTGTCTTATTGTTTATTATTGTGATTATGGGTAATCATAATGATAAAAAGTGAGGAGTTGTGGTGGCAATTTTAATGATATTCATTGATCTTTAGTAAAATATAGATGATTCAAATAATGTCACATGTGTGTCTCTCACTTGTAGTGAGAGAAGATTCTGTTTATGTACCTGGGGAGGCAGAAGGGGGAGACACTCCAGAGAACAGACGAACAAGGACCTCTGACCTAGATGTCAGAAGGCCATTTGGTGCAGGGGAGCTTAGTGGGCCAACTAGTGACGTCTATGGAAAACTACTGGGAGGAAGGCTCTGGGGGGAAGAAGGCCTTGAAACTAAGATAAAAGCTAGTTCAGTCTGTCTGGGGGTGTGTCATTCTTCTGCACAGGGTAACAACTGTGTATTAGACTGCTCCTATTCTTGCAAGAATAAATACTTCTATTTTATATAATTTGACTCTGAGTGTCTCTTACGCAGTGATGTTTGTTTAAGATGAATTTTTGCCACAACAATTTAGTTGTGGTGGCCAAACACCGTCCGCTCTCAGGTCCAGAAGGCACTTCCAAGGAATCCCACTCTGACACCAAAATTGTTGTGGCAAAAATTCATCTTAAACAAACATCACTGCGTAAGAGACACTCAGAGTCAAATTATATAAAATAGAAGTATTTATTCTTGCAAGAATAGGAGCAGTCTAATACACAGTTGTTACCCTGTGCAGAAGAATGACACACCCCCAGACAGACTGAACTAGCTTTTATCTTAGTTTCAAGGCCTTCTTCCCCCCAGAGCCTTCCTCCCAGTAGTTTTCCATAGACGTCACTAGTTGGCCCACTAAGCTCCCCTGCACCAAATGGCCTTCTGACATCTAGGTCAGAGGTCCTTGTTCGTCTGTTCTCTGGAGTGTCTCCCCCTTCTGCCTCCCCAGGTACATAAACAGAATCTTCTCTCACTACAAGTGAGAGACACACATGTGACATTATTTGAATCATCTATATTTTACTAAAGATCAATGAATATCATTAAAATTGCCACCACACTTTTTTATCCATCTTTCGCGAAGAATGGAGTGTTTTGATAGTATTTTGTGTGCTGGATCATATCGCTATACACATACAACTATACAATTTGCAGAAAGAGAAAGCTGAAAGCCATCAGAAGAGCAAAAACAAAAGACTGTTTAGATAGAGATGGGTGACATGTAGGCTAGCAGCATGTGGTAAGGCACATTCTTCTGTTTATGATATATCATACAGCTAGACCTATAATAACGACAAGACATTTCCAAGCAATAGCCTATTGACATCACATCCGAGAGATAAGTCAGTAATTCGAGTAAAATCACAGGCTTTGCTTATCCTGTGCGAATGCGCCACACGAAATTCAGATGTGTGTGGGTAATTTCTAATTCACACGAGGTCCCCAGATAACAATAATCCTGTGCGAATAGGGCTATAAACTGTAAAAGTGTCCCTCAAATCTGATTGGTTGATCTGAAAGTTGTTCCAGGATCAACAAAGATGTTGATCCAGGAACATGTGGAACATGTGCTGCATTAAATGTGGGCCTGCTTTCATTATAAGCTCTGCTGAAGTGACTAGAACTACACATGAAGAATTAACTCTCGCTTGCAGTTTCGCATGGAACTGCATTAAAAAAGCTGATCAATGCTGCATTAAATTGAACACGTTTGAGGCTGCTGAGGATGAAAATGCACAACAGTCTATAAAAACGAGTTCCTTGACAAGCCCTGTAAACGAGAAACCAACATCACATGTGTTTAAAAGCCAAACATGACAACAACATTTATATTCTTTTTTAAGTTGTGGAACAAACTTCACTGTCATCATAACAGGTACTTTTTTATTTACTATGCATCAAAGGATTTCAATAAATATCAGACACAGTTTTGGATGAAAATATAAATTGTATGCCTACTTTATACAGGGCCTCATGAAGTTTTAAAATCTGTTTACAGAGACAGCCTGCTGTTGGAGATAAAATAACTGCAGATTTTGTTCAGCAAGATATTGTTTAACATATTCCAGCATTTTACTTTAGTTTACTGTTCCAGATTACTTGCAAAAACAAAGGAAGCTGCTCTTAAACCTCTTGGCAGCATATTTGTAACTTTGAAGAAAGGATTTTAGGAATCAAAGTCCATAGATCATATACATGTTACATTTAATCTTTAGCAGAACAGTATAACGTGAATATATGAATCTGATGTTGCTTTCGTGATTTCAACCATGTAATAACAGAGTCTGAATGCACAAACCCTTGTGGATTCCAGATGGGTTATAAAACAGCTGATTCAGACAAGGATAATGATGACAACAGTAAATAGTCAGAAAGAGCCTCTCAACAACATGACGATTGTGGTAATTGTGTTTCAATAAGGTTCAACCAACTCTGAGTTAAAACTTGAACTCTGAGTTGATTTACACTGAGATGTGAAACTCTAAGTTTTCACATATCCTCCTTTCTGAAACAGCTAGGCCTGAGGAGCAGTTAGTCTCAGCAGTCAACAATAAACTCAATGTGAATTAAAGCTTGTACAGAGGAAACATATGCAACTGTATGGTACAGGGCCTACTAATAGTAGTTAGTATACTAATACTAAGCTTTATGTTCTCTTTCATATTGATTTCTGTGAAATAACAATGTTATGTAGGGATAATGTACATCCAGCCGATTGTTATCTCAGATTACATGGCTCTGCGGAATACTTTATTCTGATTGGTCAATTGCTGATAACAACCGCTGAAAACAGATAGCACAGGCTCATCCGGGTTATTGAAGACAGCACTATATACTCTTGCTAGGAGCAGTTTTTCTTCATGGAAATTTTGCATTTGGTGAGCTATTAAAATATTAAACCTCAGTCAAATCAATATTTTGTCTACCGAACTACTGAATTAATACTCACACAGGTCAGTTTATTAGACGAATGAAACTTGTGAGGTAACGCAGCGCTGTTTCACTTGGTCTAACGCTACACGATCACACTAAACTGCATTTGAGTGTGTTGAAACTTATAATGTTATTCTATGTGTTAAGTTTGTTGGCTGTATGAGGCTATAGCAATAAGCTAGATCAACATTAGAATAACATACTGATCATATTCTAACATTTCATCATGTGGAGCTATATAACATTAATTTGTTTTATGTACATTTGCTCACCTGTCTAATAAAATATATGCAACAGTGGCAAAATGGCAAAAACAGTGGCAAAAAATATAACAACTCTGTCAAGTCGAAGTTACTTGCGGACGTGGAGCTCGGCATCTCGAAAACGCCACGCTGATATTGATCCTCATTTTGTTTCTCCTTTTGCCCAAAGTCTGCTTGCCATGGTCAATAATGTTTGAACGAAACAACAGCGGGAGCGTGCCGCTACACATGAATGATTCCCCTTGAATCAGTATAAATTCTCGAATTATGTTGTACTTTAAAATCTTGAATTAATTATATCTGCATACATTCATGTTGGTTCGGTTCTGTTTACTCTAAGGTGAGTTATTGCTGCTCTTATACATGCTAGGCTGCATGAATGCGCTGGGAGTTCATGCCCAGAACGGAACAATACTTCTGTATGCTAACTGTCAATCGTATTTGACGATAGTGGTCCTGACAGAAATATAGCGAAGAGTG
Organism: Siphateles boraxobius; assembly: GCF_051911475.1. Lineage (NCBI taxonomy): Eukaryota > Metazoa > Chordata > Actinopteri > Cypriniformes > Leuciscidae > Siphateles > Siphateles boraxobius. Next base: position 211,693 of record NW_027509097.1, read on the forward strand.
GGGTGTTGGAATGACTCCAAATATAAATAAACCTATTCCCTCCACTGGTCTCATCACTGGTAAGTCCATTAATTGGTGGCCCTGTGCACCGATCCAATAGATACTTATCACCAGATTTGAGAATTCGGCCTACTCACAGAATTGCTCCCTTGGTGGAGGAGATCGATGCTTAATCCATTAATATTGGTCTGGTATTCGGACACAGACTGGACGAAGTCAAGCCCAGGTTGAAGGAGAACTTAAACAAATAACTCTTTAATAACTGCACAAAGAAGAACACCCCGGAAATAACTTGAAGAATAAAAACATAACCATCTCAACCAAACAAGGAAGAAACAGGAGCTCAGCAACTTTTGCTGTTTTGTGATGCTCTGTAATCTGTTCTAATGAATATTAGACTTCAATTATATTCAGTGCAGTGCTTTTTATTTTAAATGTAGATGTTTAAGAGTTAATGTCATTCTTTTATTGCAGACGAAAAACCATGGATGTTGTAAATGCTGTAAAGATCATAGGCCTACTGGTTTGGACCTTCACCTCTACCTGAGAAATCAATGATGGCAAGAAAATTATTCTTGGAAATGTTTCAAATCTTCAATATCTTGGGATGTTTATGAAGAGGGTCAGTTTGCTGAGCTGTGGTGTGTTTCCTTGGATAAACAGCATGAAGTATTTTATCTAAGCTGCTTTGTTCTCATTTCTTCTGTTTTTTTGTTTTGTTTTGTTTTTCGCACAATGTTGCTCTGTGATATTTGGATGCTTGCATAGGCGGCGATGAACTGAGATATCAGCCTTTTGGGAATTATTAAGAGAGTGCACTTTGCGCTATTTCTATCATGCCAAACCAAGCACGCAGTGGCCTATGCTTGCTTTTGTGTTAAATTAACAGTGGTTTATGAATGTGTATGCTTCAATAACAAATAATTTATCACCATCATTACAGGTGTTTTTTTTTTTAACCTTACTTGTGAGTATCACCGAGCCACAGCAGGCTACAGCATACATGACCCTAGTTACCTGTGGTTCATGAATATTAGTTAGAAAGACCAAAATCGACCTGTTCTTGGCAGAGCTCATGAGAAAGGAGCTGTAAAAATATATTGAGATGGTTTTTGGTACTACCACAAATATATATTCTTAAGGAAATCAAAACCTAAAATAAAACTTCAGGAAGGTGTGGGACCTTTAAGTTTAGAAACATTTTGAGTCCCCCCTCCCTTTCCTCACATGTGCTTTGGTCCACTGACTGCTTTTCTCCATTATGTCACTGAGAAACACAAGTCTGGTGGGAGAGAACAAAGTTCTTCAGTTGTGGAACTACAGTAGACGGCTGTCAAGAATATTTTATTCACTTTAAACATTGTGTGAAGTGATCATTTTCTCTTTAATACAGACAATGCCATATCATTAATAAATTTGTCATGACAAAAAAAGTAAGTCACCCACTGCAATTAACACGGCGATAACAACTTTAAAAACATTGCAATAAATTAATGGTTTTGAAGAAGAATATTTTAGTCAATTTTGTCAGCTTTTTCATTGAACCAGAAAGAAACATTGAGAAGAAAGAATGAAGAATGGCATGGTCTCCATGCTACACTAATAGTAGTAAGTACTCTGGGTAAACATCCTTACAAGTACAATTTTGGCTGTGTCCCCTTCACAAATGTGTCTTGATCTTTACGCTGCTGGATCTGGGAATCGAATTTCCTTCCTTCATGTTTGAATGACAATAAAGAGAACTGAACTGAACTGAACTTAACTTTATGTTTAATGTACCCAGAGGCATCGCAATGAGACGGGCACCGCATTTTGAGTTTATTTTAACATTATTTCAACAGTCAGGAATGTCAATGTCTCCTTGCGGTGAAAATCAAGTTTTGAATATTTATATGTCTATGTGTAATTTTGAATATGCTTTTACCCTCTATGGTAGGCTACGTTGTTGCCTCCAGGCAACATAGTCTATTTTAATTTATTTTAAATAAAATGAGACATCAACTTATAGGTCAAACCTATCTCAGGGGAGAATAACTTAAATACTAATAAATTAAAGTGCAAAAAAGAGGTCACATGACCCACAGGAGTCCATTTTGTGTCTTGTTTCAGAACATGTGCACAGGTCACATGGCCCCATATTTTCCCCAATAAAAAGAACATCACTAATTTGCGTCCAGTTAATCCCCCACAAAAAAAAATGAGTCACCTTCACTGGTAAGTAAAGAAGTACTTTCAAGAACATTATATGTCATCAAATGTTTTAGGGGACATAACAAAAAAACATGTGTTGCCTCAAGGCAACATTGTACCACAAAGTTGTACCGCATAGGTTGGAATACAAATATAGAATATTTGTAAGGAAAAGAGTTCCATAAGACTAGTAATTCACAATTTATCTGCACAAATTATGATCTGCACATTTTCTATATCACCTAAAAAAGGTATAATACACAGCTGTCAGTTGATGAGGATGAGGGGTCATATTGTGATGAGGAAGATGAGATCATAGTGACATGTTGCCTGAGAGCAACAGCTGGATATTAAATTGTACTTTTTATTAAATATGAAATTTGTAATACATTAAAAATCTGGATACATGTGTTTGTTCAAGTGTCTTGTTAAAGACATTGATGTTTTCAATAAATAGATTTCTTTTTTCTATGTGAAAATGTCAAATCTTTCAATTTGTCCGTTGTGGTACAATGTTGCCTTGAGGCAACAAACTTCTAAAAATTAAATAAATTAGAAAATTAATGAAAACATTTATTGATATTTTTTATAGTGTCCAATTTTAAGCAGGAAAAACACCACACATCATTTTTTCCTCATTGATGTAATATTGCGTACAATAGAGGACAAACAATGTGCAAATTCACAAGTCAACACCATTGCTGAGTATTTTCTCCTTAAGACTGCAGTGAACTTGGTGTTATGATGAACTACTTTCTCCATTGACGTTCAAAGCATTACTGAGGATTGTTAGAAGGCAGCTGTCGTACTCTGTATATATAAATGTAAATATAAATTGTGTGCCTACTTTATGCATGAAAAAAATAAAATTTACAGAGAACAGTCTGCTGTTGGAGATAAAAACACTGCACATTTTGTTCAGCCTTTTGGCCTAACCCTAACATGTACAATGTAAAAAAATTGCTGTAGTTATGCAGCTGTTTGCCAGTAACTTACTGTAGATTTAAATTGATGTATATTTACTGGCAACAGTTTGTTCAAAGTTAAATGAACATTAAACATTAACAAGTCTTTGTCTTTACAGAATAAAAAAAATAACAATCTAATGCAAAGCATTCTGGGAACCAGAAATTTTCATCAACCTTTTTCTGTTTTTTTTCCCTTCAGATTTTGGTTCCCAGAATGCTTTGCATGAGGCTGTTATTTTAGTTTTATTCTGTAAAGATAAAGACTTGTTAATGTTTAAGTTCATTTAACTTTGAACAAACTGTTGCCAGTAAATATACATCAATTTAAATCTACAGTAAGTTACTGGCAAGCAGCTGCGAGTAATACTGTAATTTCTACAGATTTTTTTTACAGTGTATCATGAATAGTAAATGTTTCCAGGAGTCAAAGTCCATAATTTATAGACATATTCTATCTAATCATTAGCAGAACTTCAGTATAAAGTGAATATGCATCTGATCATGATTTCATCCATGTCATAACAGAGTTTGAATTCACTTTTAAAGATTACAGATTTTTTTTTAAATGTATTTTGTTGTCAGAAAGGTAAAGCAAAGCTGACTGAATCTGAAATCACTGGCATTGTTGGTGGCGTAATCTGCTTTATCGTCATAATGTTAGTCATTTAAAAGAAATGCAATTGCACAAACCCTTGTGGATTGCAGATGGATTATAAAACAGCTGATTCAGACAAGGATAATGATGACAACAGTAAATAGTCAGAAAGAGCTTCTCAAAAACATGCCTAGTGTGGGTAATTGTGTTTCACATCCAGTGAATCACATGCAGGATCAGGAGCAGTTTGTCTCAGCAGTCAACAATAAACTCAATGTGAATAAAAGCTTGTGCAGAGGAAATATATGCAACCATATGATACAGGGCTTACTAATACTATTTAGTATACTAATACCAGTTCTAAGCTTTACATGTAAGGGATAATGTACATCCAGCCGGTTTTTATCTCAGAATAAACCCTGACAGCGTGATCAGGTCTTGCATCAAGGGTTTATTAATATGGATGTACATTAATCTGCTTATTAAACGGCTACTTGCCACATAAGTAAATAATTAGACATGAAATATTGATCTGAGTAGAAATCTTATAAACTCTTTAAACACAAAGCATTTAAGAGATACAGTTCAGTCACACTGTAGGGGGAGACCGGGGACAGTTATAACACTTTGTGCATTTGGCTCTGTTTCTCAGAAACCGTTTGGATTAGACAAACCAATTGTATAGTTTAAACCGTTTAAAGATAATTACAGAATCTACATTTTTCACAATTTCCTTTTCCTACTTGGCACCAAAACTTTGGAAATTTCTTCCTAACATTGTCCAGGAAGCAGACACAGTCTGTCAGTTCAAATCTAGACTAAAAACACATCTCTTTGGCTTAGCATACACATAACACATTATAGACGTCTATAATTCAATGTTAGGCTGCATAGTTTAGATCAGCCGGGAACACTTCCCATAAATCCTGATGTACTTTGTACATCATAAGAAGGATGGCGTCTACGCTAATATTAGTCTCTCTGTTTATCCCGAGGTTTACCGCAGTCCGCCGGATCCAGGCCGTATCCGGATCTGATGAAGGACCATCACATGGACACGACGACAACGCAGTCCTGAAGTGCCAGCCTCATCAACACTGTGAAGGCCTCATGGACACCTCAACAAACTCATCTCCATACCGGCGTGATGTCTCCGACCCCTAACCAGATGAACTGGATAAATATTGGATAAATATATAAATATATTCTCCCAAGGTTTTTTTCTCCATTCTGTCACTGATGGAGTTTTGGTTCCTTGCCACTGTCGGCAAGGAACCAATTTTTTTTTGCCTTCATTCGCCATTGGCTTTTGGCTTGCTTAGTTGGGGACATTTAACATTTAATTTTGAATTTAACAATACTATTTCAACTTTACTTTTCTGTTATCTCTGTAAAGCTGCTTTAAAACAATTTGTATTGTAAAAGCGCTATATAAATAAAGGTGACTTGACTTGACAATTTGCATTTGAATGTAAGGACTCAGATGTTGCAACTGACCTCGGGCCCGGGGACACTTGCAAGATTGTTTGGGGATGGTTGCAACATGTTAAAAATACAACATATTACAATAAATGTCAGTGTTAGCAAAATGATTATTATCAAAAATGTAAGTTATAATAATATTACAGTGTTATTTATTCATCAGCTTTGATTAGATGACAATTATAGATTTGTCTAGATGAGTAGGCCTTATGTGCAGATGTCAAATATTCAAATTTATATAAAATACAGTAGACTTTTAGTGACATAGGAAGAATGGAACAATTTGTGAGGCAATTACCTTTTATTTAGCCTATTGTCATGTAAAAATAAAATTTTAAACTATATTTTATATTATCATTTATATTATCACAATTGTTGCATATGTTAACATATCACTCATTTCAACCATATAAGTTTGAGCTGAATCACAAAAACAGTGACAACACTTTAACAAAAACAAAGCTCAAGAAAATAAATACTTTCATACTCTAAAAAATAGTTTTTCTTCAATAAATCCTGGAGAAGCTCAAGAATCTCCTTTATTTTTATGACTTGTTTTATTTTTATGACAGTGTGAGTGTCATTACTCTAGCTTGTTTCTGGTTGGAGAAAAATTACATGTTGCAACGACATATGACATAAATCCCCGACTGCAGTTACCCGGATGAGCCTGTGTTATCAGTTTTTACTGGGGAATAACATACACTGTAAAACAATATAATCAATAAGTTATGACAACATACGTTTTTACCTTGCTTTAACTCATCAAAATAATTAAAGCAATTTTCTAATTTTTTACGTTATACAAGATTCAACTAATTTTTTAAGTCGGTTTAAAGTAATTTAAGTTGAAATGACTCAGTCAAGTTGATTGTTCTTTATTTAAAGCAGCACTAAGTAAGATGTTTTACCTTAAAATAATGTTTCCAAAATCGTTTCAGTGGTTCAAGTCGTGACATGGTGAAATGCACTTATGCCACAGCTTCGCAGTCCTTTATCTGATATATCCACGCTATGTAAGATTGCCAGATCGGGTCGCGTCTCTGTAGTTCTAATGAGACATAAGAAAAAATACTAATTTGGCTTGCTTTACGGCAAGCGTTACAATTGCTACAATTGCTCGTTTGTGATGTCGCAATACATCATACTTTCATAAAATCATGCATCATACTCTACCTTGTCTGTGGCCATTGTTGATTCCAAAGCCGGTGCTGGGAAACAGAGAGCGTGTGCGTGTGTGACAGTAGGCTGCGGCTACATTATTTATGACAGCGGTAATGGACAATTCCGCTTCCAAGCTGTAGGGCGACCGCGGAGGGAAAGTCACTTGGTGCTGCTTTAAGGCAGAAACTTTTTTTTACAGTGTACCGCTGGATGGTGCGATCGACCAATCATAATCAAGTACTCAGAGCCGTGTAACAATGAATGTTATTGTTCTATTTGTTCAGAGTACAGTACTTTATTATCATCTTTTTTATTTTCTGTATCTTCAATCTATTTTTGTAACATAGGTGTTCATTCTGTTTTATAGACTTTTAGTTTAGTTTCCTCAGCTCCAAAGTCCTCAGTTCAGTTTATTTTTCTGTATGGTTTATGCTGTTGCCTTGCTGTTGTGTCGGTTTGGCCCTGTAATTCGCATACGTTTCTGGTTATAGGATGACCTGTTGGTTTTTGGCTGCAATCTTTCTTGCCTGTCCTGCATGTGACAGAAAACAAGACCTAATGGATCTGCCAGCAGACTTTCCATTCCCATACCACACAGTGAACTGATTTCCCTCTTTTGTACTGGCTTAAATGAACGAATTTCTCCAGCTTCATCATCCCTCCGGTGTCATGGTGTGTAACGAACGACGGGAAGCAAATGCAAGTAACAGATGTTTATTGGAATGGTGGTGAAGCAGTACAGGCAGATGTGGAAAAAGGTGACACAGGGACTTCGGTGGTCAGGATCCGATGATATAGTGAAGATGGTGCGGTGACGGTGAGACGGCAGACGAAACCCAGTGACGAAAACGAAGAACAGGAACAGGAACACAAGGCAGGAACTGGACACCGGAACACCAACACGAACGACATCAAACAACGATCTGACAAGGATGATAGAACAGCGGTAAGTATAAGTAGAGTGGTGAGATTGATTGCAGCTGGTGAAGTGGATGAGGATCAGCTGAAGTGGATCAGGTGATGTCATAGACTCACGCCCACTACACACGTGCATTCATACCACAACATAAACACGAGACGAGAAGGAACAGAGAATGTGTCTACCGTGACAGTACCCCTCCTCCTAAGAACGCCTCCTGGCGTTCCCAGACTCCTTACCCTGTCGATTGTAATCATCGATGAGGGAGTGATCCAGTATGTCTCTAGCAGGCACCCAACTTCTCTCCTCCGGGCCGTAACCCTCCCAGTCCACCAAGTTTAAATCCGCGTCCCCTCCGCCTAGAGTCCAGTATACGATTAACCGAATACGTGGTCTCCCCATCTACGAGTCGCGGTGGGGGATGAACCGAGACAGGCGGATTAATATGAGAATGAAACACGGGTTTAATCTTAGATACATGGAAGGCGGAATGGATCCTCCTGTACGCGGGAGGCAATTTGAGGCGGACTGCCACCGGACTAATGATCTTGGTGACAGTAAACGGTCCAATAAATTTGGGAGCAAGTTTATTAGATACGGAGCGAAGAGGAATGTTCTTGGTTGAAAGCCACACTTTTTGACCAACGACGTATACGGGAGGCTTCGACCTGTGGCGATCGGCCTTAGCCTTAGTGCGCGCCCCCACCTGGAGTAGAGTCTCACGGGCTCTAGTCCAGGTGCGGTGACACCTCTGAACAAAGGCGTGAACGGAGGGGACCGCGACCTCGGATTCCAGACTGGGAAAAATTGGTGGCTGGTAACCTACACTACACTCAAACGGAGATAGGCCCGTACCCGACACTGGCAACGTGTTGTGGGCGTACTCCACCATGGAGAGTTGTTGACTCCAAGAGGAAGGTTTCTTGGAAACCAGACATCGCAACACTCTCTCCAAATCCTGGTTGGCTCTCTCGGTCTGACCATTGCTCTGGGGATGAAACCCTGAGGACAAACTGACAGTCGCCCCAGTAATTTGCAAAACTCTCGCCAAAATTTGGACACGAACTGGGGTCCCCTGTCGGAAACCACGTCAATCGGAAGGCCATGTAAACGAAAAACGTGATCTACGACTGTAACCGCTGTCTCCTTAGCTGAGGGTAATTTGGGTAAGGGAACAAAATGGGCTGCCTTCGAGAATCGGTCCACTACAGTCAAAACGACTGTGTAACCCTGAGAGGGCGGGAGGGCGGTAATAAAATCTAGCGCGATGTGGGACCAGGGTCTCGAAGGAACCGACAGCGGCTGAAGTAACCCGTCTGGAGGTCGATTGGAAGTCTTACCAGTGGCACAGACCGAGCAAGCCAAAACAAAATCGTGAATGTCGCGAGCCATAAGTGGCCACCAGAATCGTTGCTTGACTAAAAAACTAGTGCGATTAACTCCAGGATGGCAAGCCACGTTGGAGTTATGACCCCACTGGATAACGTCGGACCGTAATCCCTCCGGCACAAACAATCGATTCGGTGGGCAACCGGGCGGAGGCGTTACCCCTTCTAAGGCCTTCTTGACCCTCGATTCGACCTCCCATGTGAGTGTGGAAACGAATAGAGTCTCGGGCAAAATGTACTCGGGAGTAGACGGGCGTTCAGAAAAATCAAATATGCGGGATAATGAATCGGGTTTGATGTTTTTGGAACCCGGACGGTATGAAAGAGAAAAATCGAAACGACCGAAAAACAATGCCCACCGAGCCTGCCTGGAGTTCACTCTTTTGGCGGTTCTGATGTATTCTAGGTTCTTGTGATCAGTCCAGACAATAATAGGTACCCCCGACCCTTCTAACCAGTGGCGCCATTCCTCCAACGCTAACTTAACTGCCAACAACTCTCTGTTACCAATGTCGTAATTGCGTTCGGCTGGAGATAAACGATGAGACAAAAACGCGCAGGGATGCATCCTGTCGTCTGTGGAAGAGCGTTGGGACAACACTGCGCCTACTCCCACCTCTGGTGCGTCGACCTCCACCACGAACTGACGTGACGAATCAGGGGCGACAAGGATGGGGGCTGAAACAAAGCGGCCCTTCAGTTTGGAGAACACAGCTTCGGCTGTGTCTGACCACCTGAACGTAGTTCTGGGGGAGGTCAAGGCAGTCAGAGGTGCGACTAGTTGGCTGAAATTGCGAATAAAACGCCGGTAGAAATTGGCGAATCCCAGAAACCTCTGCAGGGCCTTGCGGGAATCTGGGCTTGGCCAATCTACCACAGCCTTGATCTTCTCAGGGTCCATCCGCACTCCCTCAGACGAGACGATGTACCCTAGAAACGGGACCGACTGTGCATGAAAATCGCATTTCTCCGCCTTGACAAAAAGCCCATTCTCTAGCAACCTCTGAAGCACTCGTCTGACGTGTTGCACGTGTTCCTGGAGAGAAGAAGAAAAAATCAATATGTCATCCAGGTAGACATATATGAACTGATCGATCATATCTCGCAACACGTCGTTGACCAGTGCCTGGAAAACTGCCGGGGAGTTGGACAGCCCGAAAGGCATGACCAAATATTCAAAGTGCCCCTGGGGGTGTTAAACGCAGTTTTCCATTCATCCCCCTCCCTGATGCGAACCAAATGATAAGTGTTACGTAAATCCAATTTTGTGAGGATGGACGCTCCCTGCAACCTCTCGAAGGCTGAAGACATCAACGGCAAAGGATAAGTATTCTTTACCGTGATGTTATTCAGCCCTCGGTAATCAATACAAGGTCGCAGAGAACCGTCCTTCTTCCCCACAAAAAAGAATCCCGCCCCCGCTGGAGAAGAGGAAGGGCGAATGAACTTGGTTGCTAGAGAATCAGAAATATATTTCTCCATAGCCTTCCTTTCTGGAATAGAAAGAGAATATAACTTGCCTTTAGGCGGAGACTTACCTGGCAGTAAATCTATAGCACAGTCATAGGGACGATGCGGAGGGAGAGAAGCAGCACGAGACTTACTGAACACGTCCTTCAGGTCCAAGTACTCCGCGGGCACGTTAGACAGATCCCCTGCTTCCTCCTGAAACACAGAAACAGGCACAGACGAACAGGCAGACACGAGACAAGACTTATGACATTCCTTGCTCCACTCCAGTACTGATCTATGGTGCCAGTCCACTCGGGGGTTGTGACGGATGAGCCAGGGATGTCAGAGGACGACGGGTGCAAGAGGTGAGTCCATGATGTAGAATGAAATAGTCTCAGAATGGTTGCCGGAAGTGGTGAGGGTAATGTCTTCAGTGCAAAGGGAAATGGTGGGGAGTTCTTGTCCGTTGAGTGCGTGAACTGCAATTCTGTGAGTGAGGGGTCTGAGGGGAATCTGAATTTTCTGTGCAAAAGTGTGGTCCATAAAATTACCTTCAGCCCCAGAGTCCAGAAGTGCCTGACAGTCGTGCTGTTGGACTGACCACCTTAGTCTTACCGGAAGGAGTGTGGAGGTAGATGTAATCGATGATGAGGTCTTCCTAGCGGAGATCCCACCCGATAGTAGCCTCAATCTTACTATCGGGCTTGGCCTTTTACCGGGCAACTGTATGCGTAATGTCCCGCTCCTCCACAATACAGGCAAAGGCCCTGGGATCTCCGCCTCTCCCTCTCCTCCCGGGAAAGCCGAGCTCGACCCACCTGCATGGGCTCGAGATCGTAGACGGGGCTGACCACGTCCCTGCCGCTGGATCGTGGAGGGTCGGTCCCTGCGAAGGTACGGGTGGACGGGACTCGGCGCTCGACCCTAGACAGCCGAGCGTCCACCCGCAGAGCCAAGTCGACCAACCCGTTGAGAGTAGTGGGTAGATCCAGGGCGTAGATCTCCCTCTGGACGTGGTCAGCCAGCCCATGCAGGAACATATCCCACTGCGCCTCCTCGTTCCAGCCGCACTCCGCCGCCAAGGTCCGAAATTCAATTGAGTAGTCGGAAACTGATCTCTCTCCCTGCTGCAGTTCCGCCAGTCTTCGGGCTGCCTCTCTCCCAGAGACAGCCCTGTCGAAGACCTTCCTCATCTCGGCGGCGAGGGTCTGGAACGAGGCGCAGCATGGGTCTTGATTCTCCCACACCGCCGTTCCCCAAAGCGCAGCCTTCCCAGTCAGCAGGGTGAGGACGAACGCCACTTTAGCCTGTTCCGTGTCGAACGTGCGGGGCTGTAAAGCGAAATGCATAGTACAGCGGGTCAAAAACGCTCTGCAAAAGGCTGGCTCACCAGAATAATGTTCTGGAACTGGAAGACGGGGCTCTGACTGGGAAGGTCTCTCTGGTGGTGTGGGAGGAACGAACGGTGTGGGCGGCGCAGTGGGACCCTGTAGGCGTTGGATCTGCTGGGTGAGCTCGGACACCTGCGTCACCAAAGCCTGTACTGCGCGGCCCGTGTCGCCGATCTCTCGCTGCTGCGAATCCATCCTCCTGATGCTATGGTGAATGAACTCCTCCATTGATCTCTGCGACGCACTCGCTGCTTCCCTTTCCTGGTCAGATCATTCTGTCATGGTGTGTAACGAACGACGGGAAGCAAATGCAAGTAACAGATGTTTATTGGAATGGTGGTGAAGCAGTACAGGCAGATGTGGAAAAAGGTGACACAGGGACTTCGGTGGTCAGGATCCGATGATGAAGTGAAGATGGTGCGGTGACGGTGAGACGGCAGACGAAACCCAGTGACGAAAACGAAGAACAGGAACAGGAACACAAGGCAGGAACTGGACACCGGAACACCAACACGAACGACATCAAACAACGATCTGACAAGGATGATAGAACAGCGGTAAGTATAAGTAGAGTGGTGAGATTGATTGCAGCTGGTGAAGTGGATGAGGATCAGCTGAAGTGGATCAGTTGATGTCATACACTCACGCCCACTACACACGTGCATTCATACCACAACATAAACACGAGACGAGAAGGAACAGAGAATGTGTCTACTGTGACATCCGGCTCCTGCTTGGTCAGTCAATAGGAGGAGTAATGTTAGGGTTTCATTCTGGTTTATGGACTTCTAAGTTTGCTTTATTTAATTTGTTTACTTTTTTCTGTTCCCTTTCCTCCCTATGTTTCCGCTTCTCATTTGTGGTCACAGTTTCCCTCGTTATGGATTCCTTTCACCAGTGTCCCATCTAGTTTTCTTTGTTAGTTCTGTATTTAAGCCCTCAGTATTTTGTATTTAAGACCAAGCTGTGCATTGTAAATAATTTAATGCCTTAAAATAATTAATTAGTAAAACAATACAAACACACAACAACAAAAAAAGTACATATGCTTTGGTCCACTGCCTGCTTTTCTCCATTACGTCACTGAGACACACAAGTCCGGTGGGAGAGAGCAAAGTTTTTCAGTTGTGGAACTACAGTAAGTAGGCTGTCAAGAATATTTTATTCACTTTAAACATCGGATGAGTCATTAATAATTTAGTCATGACAAAAAGATTACAACTGATGGATTTTTACATGAGTTCGTTATGTTAACAATAATAGCTTTACCTAGCTTGTTTAATACCGTAGCTTGTTGGATAGTAAGTCACCCACTACAACTAACAAGCCGATACAAACTTCAAAAACATTGCAATATATAAATGGTTTTGAAGAAGAATATTATGGTACATTTTGTCAGTGTCACTGTTTGGTCTTGTCTTGGTCACGTTTCATGTCATTTGGCTTGTTCGACTTGAACCGGCGCTGCGCAGACCGATCGGTTGATGACATCAAAGTACCGCGAGAGCGATTCAAAAGCATAAGGAGCCGTCTGCTCTCTAATCGCTCTCGCGGTACTTTGATGTCATCAACCGATCGGTCTGTGCAGCGCCGGTTCAAGTCGAACAAGCCTATTGTCATGTTTCTGTGTCTTGTCATGTGATTCCCTGTTTGTCATATGATCCTGCCATGTGTCTTTTCATTGGTTAATCATCTGTTCATTGTTCACAGGTGTCCCTTGTCTTGTCATTAGTCTGTGTATTTAAGCCCTCATGCCCCTATGTGTCCTGGTCAAGTTTTGTTTTCCTGTAATCACTGTTCATGTTCATGTTCATGTTCATGTTCATGTTCATGTTCATGTTCATGCTCATGCTCATGCTCATGCTCATGCTCATGCTCATGCTCATGCTCATGCTCATGCTCATGCTCATGCTCATGTTCAAACCACGTCTTGTTTTATGTTTTGATCGGGTTCTATTTATAAATAAACTGCACTTGGTTCTCTTCAAACTTGGCTCCAGTGGATCCTTTTTACAGAAAACTTACAATGAACCCATCGGTTGTCCTTATGCCAGGGGAATCGTCTCCTGGAAAATATGTGGAGGAATTGGGCTGTGCTGCCAGTTGGACTTTAATGACGTGGCGTTGAAAGACATTTTTCGTTATGGATTAAACGTACCCATTTGCTCAAGGCTACCTGGGAGAAAGATCAACTGGTCCCTTGAGCAATATATTGACCATGCTTTATTGTTGACCGGCTCCTCGTTTACTGTGGGTTTTGTAGACGAGGAACCCCGCTACCCGGTCAAGTTTTGTTCCCTGTAACCACTGTTGGTTTACTGTGGGTTTTGTAGACGAGGAACCCCGCTACCCGGTCAAGTTTTGTTTCCCTGTAACCACTGTTTCCCTGTAACCACTGTAAAGCGTCATGTTCATGTTTTTGAGTTCATGCCATGTCATGTTTTTGTCATGTTTTGATCTTGTTCTATTTATAAATAAACTGCACTTGGGTTCTCTTCAAACTGCCTCCAGTGGATCCCTTTTACAGTCAGCTTTTTCATTGAACCAGAGAGAAATGTTGAGAAGAAGAAGAATGATACGGTCTCCATGCTACACTAATAATAGTAAGGCTTTCCTTACTGTGTAAACATTTCCTTACAAGTACCATTTTGGCTGTGTTTTTGTGTCCCCTTCAACAATTTATCTTGAATATTGGCTCCACCAGTCATCAGGGCTCAGGGAGAGAAATGTGAGGTTTAAATCCGGTTGACTTGTCCTGTTGTCTGCTGTTGCATTAGTTTGCCCCTGTGATTTCTCCTACGTTTCTGGTTTTGGACTATTTTTGTTTGTTTGATAAATCATTTGGGTCTGTACATAACAGGATGTTATTCTTTGAGTCTTTTTTGTACTGTTGTATTCTTTTTGGTGGTAGGATTATCTCTGAAATCAGACTTAATCACAAACTCGTTGAATGTTGACATAATCACAAACTCGTCAGTCTTGGTCCATAACAGGTGCGATTGACTATGACTTTTTAGATAACCGTACCATGCTTGTTAATTTCTAAAAGTATATTATGTAGTCCCCATAGATCTGTACACACTTTATCTGTACAAACTATATCTAACCAGAGGTTATGACCATTAATATTGAATATTCATGCCATGGTTTCCCACATACACTTAGTTATATTACAATAATCCGATGTTGAGGCTTAGCCTATTTTTGTTCTAAACGGAAACCCTATTATTAGCCTATGCAATCTAAATATACATTGACTAATGCTGATATGTTAGTCGGAGCTTCAAAACATCAGTCGGCCCCAATGCTCCACCTAATCTAAGATTTAGTCTATTACTAACCTGAATTTATAGATCTGTGGTGTTATTGATTTAACATAATCTACTTGAGTTAATAATTTCAGAGTAAGTCAGAATATATCCAAATGTAACAATTTATTATTAGTCAGGTAAATGTATCATGTCAATTACATAATCAATTCTAACTTTTCTATTACTTGAAATGCTCAGACATAAAATGGGTAAAAGATGTACATAGCTGACATTAGTAAATACACTCATCATACTGAGACCAAGACAGAAACCTCTTTCAAATCTATAAACTCTTAAAAATTGAAATTATGAGATTTAAAAAGTCAGAATTTTATGACTTGCTGCTCATTGATCTGAAACGGATGAATTGTGTGAACACATTCAGCTATTAATGATGAAATTATTGCCTTATAAGCAAAAAGGCATAAAAAGCTCTGCTCATGAGCAAACGCACTTTTAAAGGATTTTAAGCAAGACCAAGCTTTTACGCAGCAAGTCATAATTCCTGTCATAATTTCGACTTTTTATAATCTCATAATCTCTACATACGTAAGAGGCAATGTCTTAATTTCGATTTGGTATGTTGATTTGGTTGATTTTTATGCTAATTTTTTTCTTATGTGGTTGAAATAGGCTTCTTTTATGTAGCCTAGGCTATGGAAAAAAACATATCTAAAGGCACCACCCACTAACTTGATACAAACCTGGTTTAGTTAAACGGTCTGAGTCATCTGTATGAAAAATAAAAATAATTGTATTTGCTGCATTCTAGTTTTCTGCATTGTTTTAGAAAAAGTATCTATATATTTTGCTGCTACTCTTCATGTGTCTCTTTACATCTTTAGCAGAGAGAAGCAATGAGTTGTTTCCACCATGGCAATACCACTGGCCTAGTGAATGGGAAAACGTCCTCATCTGCCCTCATGTTTTTGAGGGCATGTTGGTCTCTGTTTGTTTCGTCTATCATCTATCACGTGACAGATGAATTTGCTTTTAGAGTTTCATAAAGCGAGATGCAGTTAAACAAATCATTCATTATCCATTTAAAGTCTGGAATTGAGCAGTTACAATAGTTAAGTCAACTTCAAAAGACAAACAACAATGGTGAACAAAATAATAAATCATGTTAAAGGTGCAGCAGAGGCACAGTCTGATCAGATGTAAACATGTCTGGGTCAGGAGATGGAAAAAGGACTCATTTGGAAAGTGAAAGTGCGTTATTCATTCAAGATAATTTGATAGCTTTTAAATGCACATAGCCAGTAAACTGTAAACGATGAAATACCATGTCTGTCGCATGTGTTACTTTAGATTACTTTTGTTTTATTGACAGTTGAATTAAAAATGAAAAGGTCATGAAGGTTTTGCCTCACTTTAAGAAGTCAAAGAATAAGAGTGATGTGCTTCTTCTTTAAATAAGACACTTCCTCTTATTTAAAGCTTAATTTGTTTCTGTAATGTAATCCTAAAATAACCTAACACTGAAATGCATGTTCCTTGATACTGTATGTCATCTCCATGTTTGAACATGCATGAGGAAGTTGTTCACATTCTTTGTTTTGTAAGAAAGCAACGATAGCCTACTTTCACTCAAGTTTCACTTAAGTTTTGTTTCTAACTTCATTTATGCAGCCATGCTTGTTTGACAACAGCTTCAATCCAGTGCACTCAACACAAGGAATGCATCATTTGTTCTGCTATATTCAGTGGTTACTAAACTAATCAATAAAAGTTGCTATTTATTTGGTATGTTCGCTTCTATCCCTTCCTTTCGTGATGGCATGGTATAAACCACCCACTGAGTTGAGGATAACCTTAGTTATATCAAACCTATAAGCTAAATCTTCTTGCCGCATCAAAAAACAAAAACAAAAAAAAAACACCCTCATCTGGAGGGTTGTTGTCTTTCTTATCGGCTGTGATCTTCACTTGGAATCTTAACATGTCTCTGCAAAAAAACAAACACAAGGACACATGTGGACGTATTCAAGGTGACTTGCTGAATAGTTCACGGTTGAGTGTCTTTCACCAAGGAAAAAAAAAAAAAAACTGTCTGAAAATACAGTTAAGTAATTATTAAGTTAGTAATAAGTAAGAGGTTACCTAACCTCTACAAGAGGCCATGAATACAGTGAATATAGATGCTGTTTGACACAACACAAAGTGGAGTGCATGCATAATCGAAACAGCAAGTGCCTTTTTGATTTTATAAAATGTATGAAATGAGAATATTACATAGCCAATGACATACATTTTTATTGTTTCATTAACAGCAACGAAAACTTGATGACTCCCAGTCCCCTAACATATCGGTGCAACAGACTCTCCTCTTCACAGCAGGCTTTTTCCTGGTTGTAAATGTCTATGTATAATCCCAACTCCATCCAAAGTGTCCATGCGTGGATTCCACTTGCTCAATACAGTCTACTGGAAAATATCAGTTTATGACACTCACATATTTATTTATCTGTCTAAATAAGAACATAGACTTCTATTAACTCAACCCCATACTGTAACCCACATCAAGGAATAACTGCGGTAAAAAACACAGTGGTTACATAAATCCATTTATTTGCCAGAGTACTGTGAATTTCTTGCTTTTCATTTAAACCACATTTTAGCTAAAGGAAATGTGCCAATCTCTCCTGTAATTGAATACATGTGTAAGTTAAAAAAAAGTACTGAGAAATTGTGAAAGTAGAGATATTATGTAAAAAAGCAATTCAAAGTCTAGTAAAGTGAACATGAATAAGGATCCACATTTAACCGTACATAGGAATTTGAAAGTAAACACTTTTCTAGCTTTCTAAGTTGACTTTTTAAAACAAGAGGAAGAGAGATTTTCTTTTAGTAGCCTATTTTTGAAAACGTTGTAAAGAAACCTGTCAAAAACATTTTCTAATTGTTCTGCTTCTGCGCAACTAAAGTGAATAGAAAACCTGGTGGTCAAGCCAGATTTAACAGGGAAGTGGATACAACATAAATTTCATACTTTTCCCTACATAACTTTGTACGACTTCAAAAGACTTGGAATACATGACTTGTAGGCTATGCTATTTTTTATAATGCTTTCATACTGATATGATTCATGCTATATGATGCTATATGATTTTTGAAACTTGAAACAGGGCTGACAACTAGTTTAGCCTGAAGTAAGAATTATGGATGGGGGAGGGGAATAAAAAAAAAACTTGCATCACAATAAGTGTTTTGTGATTGTCAAAACATTTGCGAACTAAATAGAATTGTATTAAGTTTAGTGACAATATGTTACAATTTTTACATGCATGGTAGGCTACTGTTTTTATTATAGCTTGACACAAATTTCATGATTTCAGTTCAATTCTTGTGATCTGATTCCGATCTTGATTCAGTAGGCCTATTGTTTGGATAAATGTAGGCCATACAGTATTTTTAATTTTAATTTTTCTCAAGAAAAAAAAACTCACCTATGCTGTAAACATAGCGTACAGGGAGCCCTGTAAGCTGGTAGGCTATTATTATTAAAGATTAAAAATAATAACACAAATATAATGCGTTTTTTATTATAATAACAATGTTAACATATTTTAATGGTATGTAAAAAAAATATAAACTACTACGATATTATGAGGATATACATTTCGGTAAGTTGTAGGCTATTGTATCTTTCAACATACCCATTGTTCATTCTAGTTTATATAGCCTACTATTATCTAGTAGTAAAGAGTAGGCCTAGCCTACCGGTTCACGTGCCACTTGAACTGAGGCGCTACAGATCTGTCACGTCACATTTAGGCTACAAGCGCCAAAACGATAATTGTTTGAATTTCGTAATAAAATTGACAGAATCTGAGAGCTGAGAATTTTTTTAATAATGAAAGTAACCTGTGTTCTCTTGTCTGTCGGTGTCAGTGTTATCTTTGCTTCGCGTTTTTTCTGCGTGAAAAAATGAATGTGTGGCGTCGGACTCGTGAGAGCGTGTGAAAAGTGTCAATGAATGCATGAGAGCTGGCAGACCTGCTTGAAAGCTGTCAATCTTCCAAATGTCATGATGGACAGGAAAAACATGAACATTCTAATAACTTCTTCTTTTGTGGTCCACGTCATGCAGTTTGGAATGAAAATGATGTTGGAAAAATTATGCAATTTATTTTCGTTAACTAACGTTACTCTTCAAAGAAATTAATCTTTATCACTCATACACATACAAATAAATGTCCCTGTTGAGCAATAGCTGTGTCATTTACATTCACTGCACCTTTTCTTCTTCTTTTTACAAAGCAATACAGTCTGTTTGGCACATGCAGTAACTTAAGGCCATAAAACGAGAAGGATTGTATTGGGCACACACACACACACACACACACACACACACACACACACACACACACACACACACACACACACACACACACACACACACACACACACACACACACACACACACACACACACACTCACACACACACACACACACACACACACACACACACAACATTAATCACGATCAATGGCCTTGATGATGGCCTCTGCGAGAGAAAGACCTTCAGTCAAGGCTGAACTGATAACCTAAAATAACTAAGATGAACAGTGAAAGCACAAACTACGAGGAATAAAGAGCAGTTATAGTCCAACATGAATGGGGGGAATCGGGATCAGCAAAAGACAGAGGAAAGTTGGAAACATTTAGAAAGGAGGAACGTTTAATCGAAGCATTTGTTCATCACGGCGAACTTTAAGTGATGCACACTTTGAACAGAAGTAAGATTTCCTTTTAATGCCTCTCATTTTAATTGTAACGTTTTCATACAGCTTTTATTACTAATTAATCGACTGATGTTGTCGTATGCAACGTATTTGAGGTACCTGAATTGACTGCGTGTTATTATATATGATCAGATCTAACGTCCGAATAACGTTACTCTTACACAACTAAATATTTATTTTCCCTTTTCACCTTTATTTTTGCACCCAACGTCTCAAAAGCCTATACTTTTATTATACTCTTAATAGACCGTATGCAAAATATTTAGTGCAATCAGAAGCAGAGTCAAGCTATGGATCATGCAAATCTTCAATACAGATCTATTTCAGTTTTGTTTCATGAAGTTTCAGAAATGAATACATAAATACACCGATGTGACCCAAGAGCACGCGCTGAGGGATAAAAGCTACATAAGCCGCTTTTGGGCTCATAACAGAGTCATTGTTGGACTTGGACTGTTGTTAACCGCATTCCATTTGATGAAGATGATGACGATGATAAACCTTATGAAAGGGTATGTAAAGAAGATCCACAGCCTGTCGCGCGCATGTCGATGTCTGCCAGCTGAAGGCGGTGAGTTTATAATGTGACACTATTGTTTCTAGTGATGACGTCATGACTCTTTAGGGAATCTGTAATTTTGTAAACATATTTAAAGTGTGTGGGTCATTACAGCTGCAATTCTTCTACCTGTCATCATTATCATATGCATGTTAATATATTGGATACAGTATTCAACTTGGCATGTTTAAGGATTAAAGTTGATCAAGATAAAAGTTTGCCAACTTTGCCTAGATTAACTGTTGGTTTGACAGCCATGTGTGAAGTTTAGAAAAGTGTTAAAATGTCTGTAGTGTTATAGAGAGCCCACAGACAGGTTGTTGATGGATGGATGGATGGACGGATGGATGGACAGATAGATGGACGGACGGATGGATGGACGGGTAGATATATGGATAGATGGGTAGATGGATAGATCGATGGATGGATGGAAAGATGGGTAGATGGATAAACAGATATATGGACAGATAGATAGATAGATGGTAGATATATATAGTATATATATATATATATATATATATAGGTTGGTAGGTAGGTAGATAGATGGGTAGATAGATAAATTGATGGAGAGATGGGTAGATGGATAGACAGATAGATAGATGGGTAGATTGATTTATTGATTGATAAATAGATGGATGGATGGATGGATGGACGGACAGACTTACAGGACACACACCCTTTACTCGTCTGATAAAAATGTGATCACTCTATATACACTGTATTGATCCTTGTTGCATAATGTCAGATTTTTAAGGACATGTGTTTCTGTCATCTGTCAGGTGTGCGTGTGTTTTCCTCTGTGTCCGTTCCTAGAGTGTGTGTTGTAGGAGGAGGTCCTGCTGGATTTTACACAGCACAACAGCTCTTGAAGGTTTGTGTTCTCAGTTCTCAGATTAAAATGCACCGGTCCACATAACGGCTGTCTGACCAAGAAAGAGTTCAGTTCTCTTACAAGAGTATCTCTCGTACTGCGTAATATCTTACGCTATGGGGAAAACCTCTTTTCCACGAGATATTGAAGCCAAAAATTATCCTTAATTTTTAATCAATGTAAAACGCTTTGCGACAGCATGCAGATATAGGCAAGGCAGCTTGCGTGCCTATTGGCTGACCTGTGGCAAAAGCAGCAGCCTATCGACATAGGCCCTGCGAGACATGACACCCAATGGGGGCACTTCGCGCCCATATACGTCACGTCCCGCCAGAATAGGCGTGGCCTTGGCCTAATAATACAGATCGATAGGCGGATACAAACTGATTTTCATCTCTTCAGTGAAGCATCTGCATCGCTGGATCCGGAGTGAGAAGCCGCGCCGTCTGAGGAAAAGCATACAGCGGGACGAGCCTTGAGTCTGAAGTCGCTGGCATCGCCGGCTTTTGCCGCCGTACCTGCTACGCTTTCCGGCGTCATATCCTTTCCATTACAAGTGTGTGTGTGTTTGTTCGCCGCTGCGGCTCGGTCGCACATACACCGCCGCCGGGCAAGCCGCGTCAGCACTACACACAATGGCCATCCTGCAGATCTTCCAGGCCGACCTTTTCCGAAAAATGGACGAGGAAGGCGCTGAATCGTTCAGCGTTGCGGATTTACAGAGCGCTACAGACCTGGCTCTACGCCCTACGAAATCAGCAGCACAGGCCATTGGGCGGAACATGGCCTCTCTCACCGTGGCTGAGAGACATCTGTGGTTGACGCTGTCTGAAATTACTGAAGCGGAGCGCGCTGTATTTTTTGACGCGCCCATTTCGTTAACTGGCCTTTTCGGATCTGCCGTCAAAGATTTCGCGAACAGATTCCAAGAGGTTCAAAAGACATCGCAGGCTATGAAGCACTTCCTCCCAAAGCGCTCTAGTTCCGCAACAGGTCGCTCTAAACAGCCGCCTGCCCGGAGTTCCCAGCCGCAGCCTTCACCACCCGCAGCCACCGCTTCTCAACGCCGCCAGGCCCGAGAACAGAGACCGCGCTCTCGCTCTACCGGACGCCGCCCCCCTCAGCGCGGGCCCCGGCCGAGGATCGAAATCAAGCCCGAGGTCTCAAAGCCTTCCTAGACTCTCTAGGAAAGCGACGGTGTTCAAATCCCGCTGCGGCCGGTTTTTCACCAAAATATTTCGCTCGTCCAGTTCCATGCAATGTGACTGTTCCAGTGTATTTAGCAGTCAACAAGCCGGTTCATTTGCCCGCTTGCCTGCACACAAAAGCCGTTTTTACGGCTACCCAGATAAATCCAATAAAGAGTGTTCCGGCCACGGCCGATGGTGTTATGAGTGTTGTAAGAATGCCCACGTCCCAGTGCCCATTCCCACATGCAGACACAGCCCGCCACAGCGCAGGGCTAGCACAAATTTAATCGACTCAGGTCGATTGTGCAAACAATGTAGTGAATGTGCCCACAACACAGTCCCCACAAACACTACACAATGCGTGTCCCTCGGCTTCTGTAAAAATGAAAATGACACACATTCAGTCAGCACAAGCCGACGGTTTTATAAGTGCAGTGAATGTGCCCGCTGTCCCGCGCCCACATTCCCTCACAGACACGCTTATCCCCACGGGGTTTGTCCCGCTCGCTCTCTCTCCACAACCGTTCATAGAGAATTCGAGCACGACCAGGCTGCCCGCCGTGATCGGCGCGCCTCCCGCCTCGCACGATATAAACACAGTGTTTATGTCTCAGCACACCGGAGCTCTGCAGCCGCCGCTATGCCGTGGCCAGAGCCCGGATTTCATTCTACCCCTAGCTATTCACGCAGATGCGTGGCCAAAGTTGCCCAGGGTATCAGATTGGGTGTCAGTTCGCTCGACGTCCCCACCGTTACACGGTGCGAGTCGAAACCTCGGTGAACAACGAAGTATCTCATCTACTTCGAGCCGAAATAGCTAAACTGCTGAGAAAAGAGGCCATAGAACCTTTATCTCAGGCTCAGAGCGAAGGGGGGCTATACCGCAGATATTTTCTGGTACCGAAGAAAGACGGGGGTCTCAGACCCATTCTAGATCTGCGACAGCTGAACAAAGAGTGCTTATGAAGCGCCAGTTCAGAATGCTGACAACCAGGAAAATCCTCGCGCAAGTGCGCCAAGGAGACTGGTTCATGTCAATAGATCTGAAGGACGCCTATTTCCAAATACAAATAGCGTCACGTCACAAGCATTCTTGAGATTCGCCTTCGAGGGCCAGGCTTATCAATACACAGTCCTACCGTTCGGCCTGTCCTTGGCACCCCGTACATTTACGAAGTGCATGGACGCGGCTCTCGCACCCCTGAGACTTCGGGGCATGCGAGTGTTGAACTACTTGGACGATTGGCTGATTCTAGTTCGATCACATTCAGAGCTCATAGAACACAGGACCACATTGCTCGAGTATCTTGAGAATCTGGGTCTCACAGTCAATTGGGCGAAAAGTTCGCTGTTTCCCAGCCAGAAAATCTCTTTTCTGGGTACAGTGCTGGACTCACTGTCTATGACAGCACGTCTATAGCCAGAGCGAGAACTGGACATTCAGCGCGCCACGAAATCCTTTCGCCGCGGCTCTATATCCCTCTCAAAAGGTTTCAGAAGATGCTGGGCCTTATGGCTTTGGCATAGTCAGTGCTCCAGCTGGGCTTGCATCGCATGCGCCCACTGCAGTTATGGCTGAAAGTGCGAGTTCCACCCCGGGCATGGACCTCTGGTCTGTTTCGCCTCAGGGGCGACATGAAATGCGCTTCGGCTCTGGAACCTTGTAAAATAGCCGACTGGTATCAGTCAGGCGTGAGTCTGGGGACTCCCTCGAGTGTGACGGTGGTGTCCACAGACGCCTCCACCTCGGGCAGACCGTTCTTCGGCCAGTGGTCAGAACGGGAGAAGCTCCTGCACATAAACTGTCTAGAAATGCTAGCAGTAGACAACACGCTACGGCGCTTTTGTCCCCAGATAAAAGGCCGCCATGTCTTTGTCCGGTCGGACAACATGTCAGTGGTGGTATACATAAATCACCAGGGTGGCGTCAGGTCCCGAAACCTTTACAGGCTGACGGAACGCCTCCTGGTCTGGGCTCAGCACAACCTGCTTTCACTGAAAGCAGCGCATGTGCCTGGTCGCCTGAATCTGGGACCAGACCGTCTGTCCAGAAACAATGTCCCAGCAGGGGAGTGGTCGCTGCACCCGCAGACGATCCAACTGCTGTGGGACACATTCGGCAGAGCGCAGGTCCTAAGAAAACGCGTCCCAAGAAAACGCTCACTGTCCGAACTTTTTCTCCAAAAGCAGGGATGCGCTGGCCCACGTATGGCCCCGCTGCCCCCTCTATGCTTTTCCATCCGTCTCGCTCCTGCCTCAGGTGCTAGAACGGATCAGGGGAAACGGATGCCCAGTGCTTCTCGTGGCTCCGCTCTGGACAAACCAGAACTGGTTCCCAGTCTTGATGCAGCTCACCAGCACTGCCCCGTGACCGATACCGGTGAGGAGAGACCTCCTCTCTCTGGCAAAAGGCTCGATTTGGCATCCTCGCCCGGATTTATGGTCCCTACTTGCATGGGCCATCAACGGGTACCCGCTAACCTCCCAGAGGGAGTGTTAAATACAATCACGCAGGCTAGAGCCCCGTCTACTAGACGGCTCTATTCCTCGAAGTGGTCAGTATTCTCTGCCTGGTGTCAAGCTCAGGGCTTTTAACCGCAGGCTGCAGGGTTATGGAAGTGCTCTCCTTCCTTCAGGAGCTGCTGGATAAGGGCAGGACCCCATCCATGCTCAAAGTGTACTTGGCGGCCATAGCAGCGTTTGCAAAACCGACGTCTGGCCAGTCACTGGGGAAAAACGACCTGGTCGTGCGATTCCTCAGGGGAGCTCGGAGGCTGAATTCTCCCAGACCCCCCTCAGTCCCTGTTTGGGACCTTTCTACGGTTTTGGAAGCCATGAAAGGTGCCCCATTCGAGCCAATCCATTTGTCAGACATGAAACATCTGTCTCTCAAAACAGTATTCCTTATGGCTCCGCTTCAGTGAAGCGTGTAGGGGACTTGCAAGCGCTTTCAGTAAGCGCGTCATGCATGGAGTTTGGGCCTAATGACTCGAAAGTCATACTCAAACCAAGGCACGGGTACGTGCCCATATCTCTCAACACACCGTTCAGGGCCCAGGTTAAATCCCTGTGCGCCCTCCCGGCTCGTGATGAGGAGGAGGATGCGAGTCTCCTCTGCCCTGTCAGGGCACTGAGAGCTTATGTGTCCGGCTCGTCGGTCTTCAGACAGACAGAGCAGCTCTTCGTTTTGTTTGGCGGACGCTCCAAGGGACTGGCCGCATCAAAACAGAGCCTATCCAGATGGATAGTTGATGCCATAGTGCTCGCTTACACTTCTAAGGGCCTGCAGTGTCCTTTGGGTGTCAGAGCGCACTCCACGAGAGGTATGGTCTAGCGGGATCTCCTTGCAAGATATCTGTATGGCGGCAGGCTGGGCCTCGCCGTCTACATTTATAAGGTTTTATAACCTAGAGGTTCCCGCCTTACAGGCTAAGCTGCTGTCGGTCTAGAATTCAGTATTATCTGTCCCGCTGCGCCGGCGCAGAATACTGAGTCATTGCTTATCCACACTGATCGAGAGAACAGCTCCATGGGTGCTGAATAACCCGTACTGTTACCCAGTTCAGGCTGAACAAGTTTACCCTGTCTGTGTGGAACACTGTTAACATAACTAGCTCCTGTAGGATGCTATTTCATAGGGAATGATGCTTGCAGCCTCTCTTCCCCGACACTCGGTGAGTCTATGGTGATTATGCACTATATGGGCCCCGGGCTACTGCCCTTGGGACTTTAGTGTCGGATCCCAGTACGCAGGGCGTGTTGCATTTTGTTCCCCATAGCGTAAGATATTACGTAGTACGAGAGATACTCTCGCAAGAGAACGTACTCGGTTACTAACGTAACCTCGGTTCTCTCTAGAGAGGGAACGAGTACTGCGTATCTTTTTCGTGCATACTACTGCTTGGTTCGCTTCAGCGATGAAAACCAGCCTATCGATCTATTTTTATAGGCCAAGGCCACGCCTATTCTGGTGGGACGTGACGTATATGGGCGCGAAGTGCCCCCATTGGGTGTCATGTCTCGCAGGGCCTTTGTCGATAGGCTGCTGCTTTTGCCACAGGTCAGCCAATAGGAACGCAAGCTGCCTTGCCTATGTCTGCATGCTGTCGCAAAGCGTTTTACATTGATTAAAAATTAAGGATAATTTTTGGCTTCAATATCTCGTGGAAAAGAGGTTTTCCCCATAGCTCTAGAGAGAACCGAGGTTACGTTAGTAAACGAGTATGTTTGGTTCTTTTAGGTCGACTGACTTTACTGAAAACAGCTAATACATTTTCCCACAAGTATAATAAGTCCCTATAATAAGTGTCCCGTGGCTTTGTGTGACAGTGAGCTTTAAAGGGCACCTATTATGCAAAATTCACTTTTACATGGTGTTTGAACATAAATGTGTGTTGGCAGTGTGTGAGCAAAACCACCCTAGAATGATAAAAATCCACCCGGTGTTTTTTTTACAATCTCAATAAATCATAAGCACTGTCTCAGAACGAGCTGTTCTAAGATTCGGCTCAGTGTGACGTAGAATTGAGCAAGACCCACCGACGTGGTTTGATTGACACTGTGGTTTGGCATAGACCCCGCCCTCTGTGATCTGTACACCATCCTCCATTGTTTCATCGACAGCCGGGGTTCTGACGATTTGTGCTGCCTTGTCGTAAATGTCTCCTAAGAAACATAACTGTTCTATTGTGGGATGTAACAATGTACATAGTAGTTTTCACTTACTTCCGACATCAGAGCCACTGAAAACGCAGTGGATGGATTTTATTTAGGAAGGAAAGGCGCCACTTAAACTTCCAAAATACGTTTGTTTGCGCGAATCATTTTCTGACAGACTGTTTTGTGAACAATTCAAAGCAGGTCTTGCTTCAAAGTTAATCCTAAAGTGTGGATCGTTGCCTTCTGTTCGCGATCTAACGTCACCTCCAGTAGAAGTAAGTGTATTTTATGATTTTTGAGCAAATAGTCATTTCAGTCGATGTCAGCCAATTCAACAACAAATGCGTCTAAAGTTGTTGTCGTTGTCGTAGGATGTCTGTGTATATAATTCAAACCTTGTTTGTATAGGGTGTAACCACACGTTTATAAATATATTTTTTAAAGATATTGTATTAAAAACTTTGCATGTTTTCTGTAAAGACAAGACATCAAAATTGCTATGTTTATACAAAGGCCAGCACATCGACACGAAGCTGTAGAACGAGGGATACTGGCGTGCAGACAGAAACATCACATAAATGTAATTTCGTTTGTACGTAGCAAACGTTATCACAGTATTTGTGTTTGTAGTTTCTAAAAATTGCGTCAACGTTATCAGAGTTTGTGTGTGTCTGTGTGTGTGTTGCACATCCATAATTGCAAAGGGGACGCGATTACAACTCTATAAGTAGGCTACATAAATGTATCAAATAACCATTCCGAGACGTCCTGGTCCATTCTCATTTGTGTTTCTTCTGCCGGAGTCTCTTCATCATCAGGGTCTGATTCCGGTTCAAACATGTACGGCTGAATGCCATACAAAACAGCGCGTATCTCACTCACTCTCAGCCATTCTGCTTCTACCGACTGTTTTTGCCGTAGGTTTGCAAGTTACGCCCTGATCCAAAGGCTGGATCCAAAGGTTTGACCTTTACACCACATTGTCAGGTCTTATCACTGTTTTCCACAGAACATACAATAACAATGCTGTAACATTACAGGTTTTTAAACGCAGAACACACTGTTCTGGCTCTTGGATGAAGAATAACAATCCAACCACAGAAATGCATAAAAAAGAGGAATTACAGGTTGAATCACAAGTGCTTTAGAGAAATAAAGAGCCTTCAGAGGGTTTTAAATGCTGATATTTAGTTCTTTGTTCTGTGTGATACAGACAAATTCATCACTTTCAGTGTCTCCCATTGTTTACCACAATTGCGTTTGTTTATGTCACTTTCAGGCTCGACAAGATGCAGTCGTAGACATTTATGAGCGTCTGCCGGTGCCGTTTGGACTGGTGCGGTTTGGGGTCGCGCCTGATCACCCTGAGGTCAAGGTCAGGCCTTTCTTTATTCACCATGAAGTCAATATGAAATAATGAACATCATCAGTACAAGTATCTTTTATGATACAAAGATGATTTTATTAATCAATTCCCCAAAATACAAGCCAGACTGCTCAATAACATTTCAGATTGATTATGGAAGTAGTAAATAGTGCTGAGCTGTATATTTAATACTTGCAAATTCTGCTTGATGATGTTGTTTGTGATATGATAATAAAAGCACCATTGTGATTTTTTGATTTTAGAAAATGACAAAAAAAAGGACAAATAAACATTAAATAGCACCATTTATGCAAACATACATGCATACTGTATGTATACATGTTGGTGCATTATTAATCATAACTTTTGAAGGGTTTTAAGCCAGGCTACACAGAACTAGACAGCTTAAATCATATTCCAAAAAAAAGTTTTTCCATGAACAATACATCAACATTTTCTCACCACAGCTGGTTAAAGTGCAATTTACAGGAAAAATATTAAGTATTGGGGGCATTTGTCTTAACACAAGTTTCAAAAGTCTATTATTGTTATTGTTTCATGATCCTCTTTGTCTTGTGACACGTGGTTATGAAAGTGTTAGATTTCTAAATCTCTTTTGATTCATGTCTATCTCAGTCAGTCATTTTAAAACTCTGATTTAACTTTTTGGTTGCAATGTCATGGCAATTTTCACGTCTTATGTTATATCTTGCATGTGGTTAATTTTATTGCTTTTTATTACTATACATTTTTATTTGGTCCATGTTAATTACAAATGCTGTTTCATAATGACTTAAGATTTGATGTTATAATACTTTATCACTTTTATGTGTAATATATAGTCTCTCATTATTAAGTTTAGATCTGTTTGGCTAACGGCAGGGCTTGAAAAACTAGTTGAAAATGAAAACGCACAGATATGACCTTATCTTTAAAAATAATTAGGTAAAATGATAGCATGGACAGACTTCCTCTGTTTGCGTAGCATATAAGTGTGTATAAAACAGTAACTACAGTAACAGTAACAAACATCAAAGTATTCATATCATCTGTCTGAATGTTTGTTTATGTTAGGAAGTATATTGTGACAATGTTGCTACGGGTACTAAAGACTTTATCAAATGTCATTTGTCTTTCAACCTGCATACATGTGAGTTCCACTATAAAAATCATGAGCGTTTCAGACAGCAGACCTGCTGTCATGTCATTGTAACCCAAACAAGCTCTTCTGCTGCTGGATAAATAATTTCCTCAAGCTGAAGAATGTTTGTGTATTAGCTTTATTTTTCATGATTAGCTTTATTTTTGTATTAACTTAATTTTTCCAATGCATGAGTCACTGCTATAAATGGGTACTTCTAAATTAATGCATTTTGTTTATTCCTCATTTTAATGTTCCAGAATGTCATTAACACTTTCACCCAGACGGCCCAGCATGAACGATGCAGTTTCTATGGTAATGTGAACGTGGGCAAAGATGTGACGATTGAGGAGTTAAGACAAGCGTACCATGCCATAGTCCTGGTGAGGAAGCCACTCGCAACATCATAACAGTAGGGTCAATACGGGTCAACCCAGCCAGAGGTCCCCTGCTAAAATTTTTTATTTTTATCTATTTTTGTGTGTGTGTGAAAGAAATACATAAATGAAGAAGAAAGCCAAAATATTAAATTTCATGAATGTATATTGACTGAGTAATCCATAATTTTGTCAATGCAAATTGACAATTTTCACCTGAGATTTGGAGCCAAAATACTGGGTTACATGTAGTTACGATACCGTGTATGTAAGCTCTTGCTAGCTTCAGAAGCTTTTAAAAAGAACAAAATCCTTTCTTCCAAATATCCCTGATACTGATTCAAATATTGATTCTTATGCACACTTTTGAGGGCAAGTTAATGGTCAACTTGACCCTTTTCAGTGGAATTTTGGCACTCAGAAAGGTATGTTGGATGAGAAGGTATGTTGGAGAATTTGTTTTGATAAAGGGAAACTAGATTAATTTCTAGTTTCAACAATATTTATTCAGACATTCCTCTCTAAATGCAAAGTGAACCACATTTGGGTCAGGGTTACCTGAAAATGTGTTCGATTGACTAATGGAACCGCATTAAGAACACTGGGATTACCATACGGGACCTTTAAAATGAAGATATCAATATAAATGTCTGTTAAAAAGCAAATATAAAATGATATATTTAATACTTCTTAAGGTTCAGGCATGCAAACTTGGGGCAAAAAACACAAGATTTAACTAATAGACCTACTAATCTCTGTGAAAAATAATAAAAATAAAATAATGACGCTGACATCTTTTTAAAGTCATGTAATTTGGCTCCAAATCTAATCTACAAAATAGTGGATTACTCAGTAAATATACATTCATGACTTTAATATTAACAAAATCAAAATTTTTTACAATTTGGTTTATTTGACACGGAATGATCCAGTAGTGAATTCTGGGTACAAAAATAACACCCACCAATTGACTGTTATATAAATAAAAGAAATACTATTGGATGGTAATTTAAAATCCTTGACCCAATTTGTTGTTCCAGGTGAATATTGGATTACATCTTTTATCAACTTGTTTTCTTTCAATTAGTATTGGTTTTGTATTTCTTCTTGAAACTGATTGTTCGTTGGCCTGAGCTTATGCGCCTCATTTTTTGGGTGAAAAAGTTATAAGCTCAGATCAGTGAGGCCTACGAACAATCAGTTCCTTAAAGAAATGCAAAACCAGTGCTAATTGACAGAAAACAGGTTGACAAAGGATTAAATCCAATATTTGGATATAACATAGGGTAAAAGATGATTTATAAGCAATTTCATTCTAGGCCGGTCATTGTGTGGAAACAACACAAGTGTAACAAAAAAGCACAAATATTATAAGTTTTTTGGATTATAAATTGGATTATAAATTGCCCGTGTCAACAAAGTCAGTAAGTAAACTAGCATTTTTGGGGAAACCAAAATAGTTTCTCAAATGTGGTTACACTTATGTAACATGAAAATGATCTGTTTTCCCAGAGTTACGGAGCCGAGGGAAACCGCTCCATGAAAATCCCAGGGGAAGATCTATCCGGTGTTTTTTCAGCTAAAGACTTTGTTGGATGGTACAATGGACTTCCCAGCAATAAAGAGGTGCAGTTTGATTAAAATCATTTCAGATGTATCAGTGTTTGGAGTTAATAGCCCACAAACAGCTCTGTAATGTAAGCAACTTTCCTTCTGCTTTGCAGCTGTTTCCTGATCTCAGCTCTGAGACGGCTGTGATTCTTGGACAGGGAAATGTGGCTCTGGATGTTGCCCGAATACTTCTCTCCCCTGTGGATATGCTGAAGGTCCTTTGTTTTTTACCCCCAAGCTTTTTACAATTGTGGTGTTTTCAGCCAAAAATGACTGGCCTACACAAAATTATTACAAGTCTCTCATTGTTCAATGTTCTAACTGAATCGCAAGTTATTACTTCCGTCACTTTCAATTCTGAAATTAACTGAGAATCATTACAGTGTTTTGCTTCCTTAAGACTCGCTTAAGCTCACATTTATTTAGTGAACAATATGCTTTCAGAGAAGAGATTTGTATTTATAGATAATCTATTTATGGATTATCTTTAATCTGCTATGGATTCTTCCCCACCCACTCCTCCCGGTACCTGCAGAGACGTTTTTGCTTTTTAGCGGCGTGTTGTGGTTCCAGGACACAAGCCATGTCAGCGAAACGAATCAATGAATGAAAATGAGCTTTTCAATGCATATCAAAATTCGCGCCTACTATACTTCAAAAAAAGAAAGAAAAAATATGCTGCAGCAAATGAGCAGCTGGCGGGGGCTCAACTTCCACGGACAGTTTTTATTGTTTTATCATAACTAATAACTACTCAAGATTTTGCTTTAGTATAATGTTCGGGACAATTTGGGCCAGATTCGGGATACAGGACAACAGCTTAGATTTCGGGACTGTCCTGAATTCTTCGGGATGTCTGGTCACCCTACCCTAGCCTGGCTCCGCCCTCCTACGTACTTCCGCTCAATTTTCATTTTCCTTCAGTGCTACATTTGGGATTGTGCTGTAGTCTTTGGTTTTCTCCGGTCATTTTTTTACCGGGCCAATCAGTGAACAGAGGGAGTGGTTGAGAACGATGATGTTGATGTCGTGTGTTATTTTGAGTTGTAGTTCAGTAATGGCCACGGAGAAAGATGCGAGCGAAGCCATTCGGTCCGTTGTGGACCAGGCTAACCCTACCCTGTAGTAAAGTTCAAATGAAGGGATGAAGGAAGGAGACAGGGTCGGCTTGCTGTGGAACGGGTGTCTCTTTTTCTTCAAAATTTTCCTTTACAAAACAGAAGTCACGCTCTCAGCGCTATGTAAACACAATCTCTTTCAATATTCTTTAGTAGTAGTTCCTCTGGCTTCTCTCAAGGCAGCAACGCCACACGATTCCACAGCCACTCTCTCTCCTCGCTTCTTGCTTCCAGGTGGCTTTTATTAGGTTACCCACGGCAATTACTCCAACGAGATCCAGATGTACGTTATTTTGCACTTGACCTACTTACGTGCCATGCCCCTCGTCTCCCAACTCTCTCTCCTGTCACAGACATCACAGAACTACACCCCCTCACCACACACCCTTTCCTGTGTTGATTCTCTAATGTGGATACAATTGGGATCCTCTCTGACTTTTACTTACAGAAGACAGATATTATCCAGAATTACACTGCATTTACTTTCATGAAGATCTGAGAGATATCCACCTTATTTTTATCGTAATAGTGGGCGAGGCCTTTTGTAATTTAAGTGTGCGAGGCTTCTAGTGTAATTCGCTTCAAGTTATTTTAGCTCTTCAAAAGCAGTCCGTTATGCTGCTTGATTCATAAAAAGTTTGTAGTGCTGATAGTTTTAGCTTTAACTGCACTTTATTCTTCTAGTTATTTACCTATAGTAACTAATATAATATAATAATAATTTATTGTCATTGCTATGATACAACAAGATTGATTGGAGCATCAATCGACAGTGCGATTTCATGAAGTGCAAGACATACAATGCCCTGCATTAACAGGGCACACTATATAATAGGGTAAAGCGATATCAAACATGGAATAGGGTATATGAGGCAAAGAATCACTAGTAACCTGGAAAATGTGTATAATTTTCAGAGAAGGTAAGAGAGGACCCAAATGTGAAAGTGGGAGATAACAATGTCTTTAATGAAAAAAGGGAAAAGTCTTCAGACAATGAGTAGGCCTGTAACAGAAATCCTCTTCTTGTAGAGATGTAGAACAGAAAACAGACGATAATCTGGGCGTCACAGCAAATAACAAAACTTCTCTTGTAGAAAATAACACAGAGCCGAGCACAGCAGAAATACCTGAGGAACTGGCAGCGACAAGTCACAGGTCTCTCAGAGAGGGATAGGTAGGAACAGAGCCGGCGGCAGAAACAAATCAATGGACGGGCATTTAGTATTCTTGGGGGGGGGCTAATTATGATCATCATCATCATATTTCGGCTACTGAAGATACAGTTACAGTTACAGCCTTGGTCTACATTGTTCCGTGAACACAGCATGCTATAAGCCAACTTCCTATAATAACAGCGTAATAGTCACAAATCTCAAGTTAAGTATTAAATCAACCATGTATAATCAACTACGACACACTCGCATGGAAGCGTATTGCATTCACTTTAGGAAAAACAATCTACTCTGTTTTTCTGAATTAACGAGTTAATTATCTCAGAATTACGAGATAATTTTTCATGGAAAAAATGTTTTTGCTCTGTTTTTCTGAATTAACGAGTTAATTATCTCAGAATTACGAAATAATTTTTCATGAAAAAAAAGTTTTTTCTCTGTTTTTCTGAATTAATGACTTAATTATATCAAAATAATGAGATAATTTTTTCTTGAAATAAAATGTATTTGCTCTGTTTTTCTGAATTGAGTTAATTATCTCAGAATTATGAGATCATTTTTCATTAAAAAAATATTTTGTTTTGTTTTTCTGAATTAATGAGATCCCTACGGAGCTCGTTGTCTAGGTTACTGTGATTTTAAATAGGTGTCGTTTGTGTTTTAACAACGTTTAGCTCAAGAAAATTGATCCAGGAAGTTCGAATAGCATATTTGAATATATTGCCAACTCACTGACCGCATTTCTTTATATTTGAGTCCAAGTTCAAACACTATGAAACGCTCCATTAACGTACGGATCTCTGAAGCGCTGCCAGCGGACCATTAAACAGGAAGTGTCTGTCCGAGCTCACAAGAGGTTTTGCGAGGGAACGCAAAAGATTTGAAAAAAATGTTTGTCTCATCCTAAGTTTATTTCCACCACCACGTCCCTTTAGGGGCTCCGTAATCTCCCAATGTCTCAAACCCAAAGTAAAATAAAACCGGATTAAACTTGAAAGGCAGGAGATGTTTACTTCCATGCAATCCAGCTAAAATAGAGCTCCTGGCAGGATTTTGAGGGATCTCAATAATTCAGGAAAACAGAGCAAATACATTTTATTTCAAGAAAAAATTATCTCGTAATTCTGAGATAATTAACTCGTTAATTCAGAAGAACAGAGCAAAAACTTTTTTCCATGAAAAATGATCTCGTAATTCTGAGATAATTAAGTCATTAATTCAGAAAACAGAGCAAACACTTTTTTTCCATGAAAAAATATCTCGTAATTCTGAGATAATTAATTCGTTAAATCAGAAAAAAAGAGCAAAAACTTTTTCCATGAAAAATTATCTCGTAATTCTGAGATAATTAACTCGTTAAATCAGAAAAACAGAGCAAAAACTTTTTTTCCATGAAAAATTATTTCGCAATTCTGAGATAATTAACTTGTTAATTCAGGAAAACAGAGCAAAAACTTTTTTCCATGAAAAATTATCTCGTAATTCTGAGATAATTAACTTGTTAATTCAGAAAAACAGAGCAAAAACTTGTTTTCCATGAAAAATTATCTCGTAATTCTGAGATAATTAACTTGTTAATTCAGAAAAACAGAGCAAAAACTTGTTTTCCATGAAAAATTATCTCGTAATTCTGAGATAATTAACTCGTTAAATTATTTCAATTATTTCATTTATTTATTTATGGACAGTGCACATTAATTAACATCACTGTAAATGTGCCAGTGTTAGCCATCAGGCTAATTTTCAACTGTAGTCCATTGGCAAGATGTTATACTAGGCTAAAATAAAAAAAATAAAAAATTTAATCACACAGCGGTTGATACACGACAATAGAACATAATGCCATAGCACTGGCTCCATTAAAACACAATATCATAAAACATATAACATATAACCATACAACTGTTAGGGGGATTAAAAAGTAACCATCTATCATCTATCAATCATACATATACCATAGGTTACAGGACAGCTAAAGAATAGAGGCAGACATACATTAATTATTATGAGAGGTGTTCACATTTTTGTATGCTCAAAAGCCAGTCCTTAAGATGGTGTGAGAATATAAGGTATGAGGTGGAATTTCTAATGTCCACTGGCAACTGCTTTCATAGTTTAGAGGCTCTCACAGAAAAGCATAATTGGCCAAAGGAACTGGACCTAAGAGGGACTACACAGTCCCCTCTTAAGGCAGACCCTATGGTTCTGCTGCTCGATGACTTCTGCTGTATATAAGTGCAGAGTGGTGGGGGGAGCCTTCCCATTAATAATCTTAAAAATTAGGCATGCATCACTGTATTTTAAAATATTTTCCTAACTGAGTAGGTTATATGTATTAAGAATATTACAGTGGTGGTACAATTTGGGTTTTTTGTCCAATACTTTAAGTGCTTGTTTATAAAGTAATAAAATAGGGCTTAGCGTTGTGCCACATACCTGGGTCCAGCTTGTCATACAATATGATAGATGAGGAATTATCATAGTATTCATGTATATCTTGTTAATCAAGATGGCGCCAGTGTTTGTGGCCGGCCGTCTGGTGCAGAGCAAATTATTCGTGATTTTATTGCTTGTGTCACTGTTTATGCAATGTATTGACTCTCTGCTGGTTTATGATCGTCAAACGCTGATCGATTTCCGCCTCGC
This sequence comes from Siphateles boraxobius, assembly GCF_051911475.1. Classification (NCBI taxonomy): domain Eukaryota; kingdom Metazoa; phylum Chordata; class Actinopteri; order Cypriniformes; family Leuciscidae; genus Siphateles; species Siphateles boraxobius. The sequence continues at coordinate 248,012 of NW_027509097.1, forward strand.
TTTGGAGAAGTCGCCTAAGTGTGACTGGGATGGTCAGAAAACTTTTCTCCCTCCCCCCTTGCTAAACATACCTGCTCATCTTGTACGCAATCCGGCTTCCCTTGTCCGGAGTGGACGCTCGAGACGCCGTGGGAAGCGCAGCGGCCAGCTGGTGAAGTTGAAAGCTTACCTAGCGGACTATTCTGCCCGTGGAGCCCGGCGTCCCTTTGGTTTGCCTTTGGCTTACTATGTATCCTGGCGTGCTATTGATCCTACCGGGACCTGGTTGATACCAATTGCCGGCTCAGACATGGAGTATTCTCGCCAACACTCACCTCGTCCCAGGAAAGGCGGTGTTAACCATGGAAACCTTCGGTCTTTGAGTTATGTAACTCGTATGGCCAGATCCCCTGCTCCTGTCAGAGCTGCCCTGGTCAACGCTAGATCGCTGGTGAATAAGACCTTTATTTTAAAGGAGTTTTTTTCCCAGCAAAACTTGGATTTTCTATTCGTGACTGAAACTTGGTTAAATGTTGGTGAGTCGAGCCCTTTTTCTGAACTTCTACCGCTGGACTGCACATATTTTAACTCCCCGAGGACTACTGGTCGAGGAGGAGGTCTTGCCGTTATTTTTAAGGAAAAATACAACTGCAGGCAGTTGTCAATGATAGCATTTTCGAGCTTTGAGTTAACAATGTTTGAATTGGGCAAATTTCAGCCCGTTCTGTGTGCTCTTATCTATCGACCTCCTAAATATAACAAGCATTTTATCAGGGACTTTACTGAATTATTGTCTGAAATTATGCCAAAATATGACCGGATCTTAATTATAGGAGATATCAATATTCATGTATGCTGTCCCACGAATCTATTGGCTAAAGATTTTTTAAAACTAATAGATTCTTTTAACCTTACACAGTTTGTAAGTGGTCCGACACAGATTCATGGCCACACATTAGATCTTGTCTTGTCATGCAGTTTGCCTATTTTAAATATTGAGATACAAAAGGCTGTTTTTTCTGACCATGCACCAATTTTATTTGATGTTTCCCTTCCAAACAATACTGTTAAGCAATCTGCTCCACCTCGTATCCGCAGGATGATTAAACCTGCTACTGCTGCACAATTTTCCGAAGCATTTAGTAATGTTACAGAGACTATAGAGTCATCTGCTTTCCTATGTACAGATGAGCTCATTTCCTGTTTTTCATCCACCTGTATAAATATTCTTGATAAAATTGCACCACTAAAGCCCAGGCGCTCCAAACCTAATTCTGAACCATGGATTAATGACTTAACTCGAGCGGCTAGGCAAAAGTGTAGGAAAGCTGAACGCCAATGGAAAAAACATAAATTGCAAGTTTTTTATGATATCCTAAAGGATTGTTGGCGTAATTATCAGAGAATTGTTAAAACTGAAAAGGCTAAATACCTCTCTGATGTTATCGATAAAAATGGCCATAAACCTCATGTTCTTTTTAGAACAATTAATTCTGTTCTTCATACCTCCCAATATATAATGCAGGAAGAATCTACTTTGGCCTGTAAAAAATTCCTCCACTTTTTTGTGGAAAAGATTACCACTATTAGAGCTAGCATTTCACCTCCAACCTTTGATCCTTCCATTTCCATAGAGTGTGCTGCAGTCCTCATTGAGTTTGAGCCTGTTTCCGTCTTGGCCCTTAATGATATTGTTACACATTTAAAACCTTCAATCTGTCCCAGTGATATCATCCCACCATGTATTTTTAAAGAGGTATGGAACACTATTGGACCACACATTCAAGCAATTATAAACAGTAGTCTTACTTCTGGTTATGTGCCACTTTGTTTTAAAGAGGCTGTGGTGCAGCCCCTTATCAAAAAACAAAATCTGGACATTTCAGTTCTTTCAAATTATCGCCCGATTTCTAAACTTCCATTTGTGTCCAAAATTTTAGAGAAGGCAGTCCTACTGCAGTTACAAGCCTATTTAGATCTGCATGGTATTCTTGAGGTGTTCCAGTCTGGTTTTAGAGCACTTCATAGCACAGAGACTGCACTTATAAAAGTTTTTAACGATCTTTTGATTTCAACAGATTCTGGAGATTCCGCAATTCTGATGCTTTTAGATCTTACAGCAGCATTTGATACGGTTGACCACAGTATTCTTTTCTCGCGTCTCGAGCACAGCGTGGGAATGAAAGGTACTGTATTAAAATGGTTTAGATCATATCTCTCAGAGAGAGTGTTTAAAGTTGGATACGGGGGCTCTACTTCACCAGCAGCACCAGTGACATGTGGAGTACCGCAGGGCTCTATTTTGGGACCGATTCTCTTCTCCCTTTACTTGCTTCCTTTAGGATCCATCTTAAAGAAGCATAATATTAGTTTCCATCTGTACGCAGATGATCTACAAATCTATCTGCCTATAAAAAGTAACGGTGAGGATTCGATAAAAAGGCTGTTAGATTGTTTTTATGACATTAAAGCATGGATGGCTTTAAACGCTTTACATTTTAATGAAAGTAAAACTGAAATTATGATTTTTAGACCTAGCAGTTCTACTAGCACCTCCAAATTAGACCTGGGACCCCTGACGCCCTACGTCAAGTCTATGGTAACGAACCTTGGTGTAAAGTTGGATAGTGATCTACACCTAGAGAAACAGATAAACTCTGTTGTTAAGGCTAGTTTCTTTCAACTTAGGCTACTTACAAAATTGAAGCCATTTTTATCTTTCAAAAATTTGGAGAGGGTTATACATGCGTTTATCACCACTCGCCTGGATTATTGTAATGCTTTATATATAGGAGTAAACCAGGCCTCTCTCTCTAGATTGCAAATAGTTCAGAATGCTGCCGCTCGACTCCTTACAGGAACCCGTAAACGAGAGCACATTATGCCTGTTCTTGCCTCTCTTCATTGGCTACCAGTTTGTTTCAGAATACAGTTTAAGATTTTATTGTTTGTTTTTAAATCTCTTCATGGTCAAGCACCAGCTTACATAAATTATCTACTGAAGATGCATGCTCCTTTGAGGTCATTGAGGTCCGCTGACCAACTACTCTTATCTGTTCCTAGAACACGACTTAAAAATAGGGGAGATCGAGCATTTTCAGTCGTGGCACCGAGACTTTGGAATGATCTGCCTATGCGTATCAGAGTAGCTCCCAGCCTTGACATTTTTAAATCACAACTTAAAACTCACTATTATTCATTGGCTTTTAAACCAGCCTGAGAGTTAATTAATGCATTTTATATATTCTTTAGTTTGTCACTTGTTTAACTGTGCTTTGTGCTCATGTTATGTGTTTATAATTTGTCTGAAATTATGTTCAGCACTTTGGCTAACCTCGGTTGTTTTAAATGTGCTTTACAAATAAAATTGTATTGTATTGTATTGTATCTTTGCAACAGGTGTTGTCAAACAGTTCCTTAAATACCTAAAGTTCGCTAGGTTATATTTGTTTTTTTGCACCACCTTTCTCACTTGATGTTTAAATGATAGAGTAGAGTCAAGAATATGCCTAGATATTTAAACTGTGTAACTGTTTGAATGACCTCCCCAGACACACAGACATTGGGTTCACAATGAGATACAGTGTTGCTTTTGTTAAAAAACATACAGACTGTATTCTTTACATTGAGATACAGCTGTGAGCCAGTAAGCCATTTATGTACATGTACCATTGTATCGCTGAGCTTGGCAGCAGCTTGGGCTTTAGTTTTTGTATGAACATATATGACTGTATCATCAGCATACATCTGCACCTCACATCCAGTGCACACTAACGGCAGGTCATTTATGTAAATGCTTAACAGAATAGGGCCCAGGACAGATCCCTGGGGTACACCCAGTTCGTTCCTCAGTTAATGGTGAGACATCACCATCCCTCTCACATACTGTACTCTATTTGACAGATAAGATCTCATCCAGTCAGTAACACTGTTTGAGAAATTAAAATAAGATATTTTGTGAATGAGTATTTCATGGTTGACAGTGTCAAAGGCTTTTTTCAGATCTAAGAAAATTGCTCCAACTACACCTCCTTTATCCAATTTTGACTTGATGTTTTCCACAAAGAAACAATTTGCTGTCTCAGTGGAGTGATTGGCTCTAAAGCCAAATTGCATGGAGTGCAGTTTAAAAGGGCTACGGTTAAGATGTTCAGTCAATTGCTCAGCCACGCATTTTTTAAGATTTTAGACAAGACGGGTAAAATACTAATTGGCCTATAATTATTCATATCAGTTGTATCTCCTGATTTATAGACTGGCACAACAATTGCTGACTTCCAGTCATTTCGAAAATTTTCCTCCTTAAAAGAGGTGTTTATAGACTGCATTAACCCGTTAATTCAGAAAAATAATAATATTTCATGAAAAATCATCTTGTAATTCTGAGATAATTAAGTCATTAATTCAGAAAAACAGAGCAAAACCTTTGTAAGGAACTCAGCTTTTTGGAAATATTAATAATCAATAATATCTTGTTATTATTAATTATAAATATTTGGGTCAGTTAATTGGATTAACTTGATGTGGCTGAATTAATATTACAATCAATTAATCAGTTCTTCCAACGAACTATTTTGATTATTAATTTATTCTAATAAAGGGTATCTTCCATGGCCACCGAAGAATAATTATTTCTTCGCCTGTAGAGTACTTTGAGCCAGTAGCAAAAACCGTGATCGTAAAGTGACTTGTATTGCAAACAAAACAGAACCAAATACATATTATGTACAAGTTTTATTAACTAAATATAGATATTTATATGAATATAAATAAACTAAACAACATACACACATGAATACATAAATAGGTTAGTGATAGGATGAAATTGGAAACCGGAAGAGGGTCTATGAGAAGAACCATCAGAATTTCATTTTCACATTTCATTGAATTGAATACTTGCATTTGTAATGGGAACAATTCTTGAAGTTGTTGAAAATTGGAGTCGTTGATGGTTCCGGCAGTGTCAAGTGGAAGTTGGTTGAGCGTTCTCTTTCTCCAGGAACGCATGACTGGTTTGGTGAAGGCCTGGGACTCTGTTGAGGCCACGCCGAGCACCCAGGAGAAGTGAGGAAGTCGGAAGGATGGGTGATTGGAGTCGTTGTTGGTTGGAGTCTTTGTTGGTTGGAGTCTTTGTTCCAAAACTCCTGAGATTGTCCTTGGTTCTTTGTGAGAGAGTCTTCTCTCTTTTCCATGAGGCCGGATCTGGTTGGAATCGAGGCCTGCTGGGCCCTGGGGGCCCCCGTGGAGGGGGAGGGGGCTCCCCAGTCTCACCAGAACAGTGTTGCGGCTGGATGAAAAAACTAAGAGAGGGCGGTCACTGTTGCCTGCCTCTGATATACCCTAAGAAAAGAACCAACCCCTAAGGTTTGAATGGACCTATGAGTAAGGTGACATGTCCGAGAGGGGAAGCGGCTCTTAGTTGATTTATGGTCTTTGTCCCCAGCATGCTTAGACTGTTCATTCAAGCTCAAATAGACATAACAAATTCACATTGCATTCTAAGAGAAGGTGATGTACATCAAAGTGTGTGTCATTAAATGAGGATTAATTTGCTAGGAAGCATGATACAGGTGAGGTTATATTGACCGTTGGGTGGCTGTTCAACCACATACACCCCAATCAAACATACCATGTTGTTATACCTAATAGTACACGAGACAGTAAATCATCACAGTTTCTGTGAGGCATGTTCCTTCATAGATCAGAGTAACACCGCAAAGTTTATTTAATTAAAGATGGTCTCTCTCTCTTAAGCATGTGGCGCATGTGGCCACATTCCTTTGAGGTCGTAAAGTCTGTTATCAGTCTTAAAGTGTTCTGTAACCGGACACCCGGCTGACAAAGTAACTTCATTTGTGAGGTTAGTTTTGGGGGAGAGTTTCATAGACCTTTATATTCATTAAATATAGTGAATATGAATAATTAGTGTGGGTCTGATTGGTCCAGACCCTACATCCCCCCCTTTCGACCGTTGTTGTCCCCCTCAAGGACAACCATGATCGAAGTTGAAAGTGCCGACAGATCAGACACACCTTTGTCATAGAAGGCTGGAAGGCCATGGTGGCCTCTGGTTGCTCGCTTCTTCTGGAGTGGTGGTCGTTCCACGGCGGTTGATGTGGACAGTAGCCCAGTACAGGTCTCTGCAGCAGGTGTTGGGGCAGAAGGTGCCTTGACTGGGTATCACCTGTCATTCTGGAGTTAGGGTGAAATTGTGGTTCTTGAAGAAGGATGAGGTTTCCAGCTTTGATTCAGGTTTGGCCTCAGCAGGGCAGCGTGTGTCTTGGATCAGAGACTGCAGACCAGCTGAGTTTGAGTAAAGTCATTCTGGAAGACAGTAAACAGCTGTTTCATGGAGTTCACTGTCTGGTTCAGCCGAACGCTGTGGGTGTTGAGAATTACCACAGTTCCCTTCGATGTCTTGCCGATGGACGGCAGGGAGGCACTCTGTGCTGTGTTGCCAATTTCAGCCACACGTTGTCTCACGGTGGCTAGGTTCAGTGCGTTGACACTGGACATGCCAATGTTAACAGTGTTCCGACGGCAGTGGCGGTTGTGTCCATCTGGCTCTGCTTGTGTGACATTTTTTTTTCAAGTTGGTTGAGCATGTGTTCGACATTGGCCTCAGCGTGGGCGAGGGAGTGGAGTCGAACATACACTCTCTGGGTGTGGGTCCTGCAGTTGGTGATAAGGAGTCCCGGTTGTTCCTTCGGGACGCTGCCTGATACCGGACCTGGTGAGATGACCGACTGCGGCTGTCCTCTGGTTGGCTGGAGGCACAGGAAGACTAACCACAGCAGCATCCTGGAACAGACAAAGGGGAGAGGGAGAGAGAAAGGGAGGAAAGATCTCAGCGACTGTCGTCCTTTGTTGGCTAGGACAGTCTTTCCGCTTCGAGGACGCCGGTATGCCAATTGCTTCGGTGTTCTGGTGCTGCGGTGTGCAGCACATGCTGCGTCATGGGCATACACTGGCATGAACCCCCCTTTTGCACTGTGGCACCACAAGCTTTGGCGCAGCGATGTCATCAGGTGCATAACACAGAGTGTTGTCCTGTGCACGCAGCGTGTGCTTGTTGATTTCAGTTGTCTGGGGCACCGGTTGTCGGTGGGTGCAGACGGCGTTCGTGGGTGGTTGGAGGGGTTAGAGGTGGTTTCTCATAGTGTCCATTGGTTTGTCATAGTCTTTGGTAAGCTGGAAGGTTGGGGTCAGGTTAAGCAGAGGCTCTGTGACATTTTGGCACACTTGTGGTGAGAGACTAATTCATGACCCTAAAAGTTCAGAACCACTGTTTAATGGGTTCGCTAGATATGTAGCATAAAGTTAGGTGTTTCATGTGTATCTAGCTAGTGATGTGTCTCTTGTATCTTTATCATCTTAGCTGTGGATGTTAGGAGGCTAAGACTTGTGTGGTTCCTAGAGTATTTCCTGGAAAGGGCATAGCCGAGATGAAATAAATGACTTAAGATGGTTCTTATGACTAAATTATTTCTCTGGACTTAAATGGTGGTTCACTGCGGCTTGACGAAGTGAAGGATAGGAGGAAAAGGGACAGCTTTCCTATTCAAATTATGCTTATTATCAATCCTCAGGACTATAGTTATGCCCTAGTAATTGTTGAAATTACTTGTGTCGCAGGGTCACAAAAATGAGTGCACTTGTTGAAAATAAACACAATCACAAATAAAGGTGTCTCTGTTTCCTTTCTGGGCCCAATGAGAAATAGAACCACATTCGAACAAGAGAGGAAATGGAATTAAATCATATAGATGACCGAATAGACAAGGGAATAGCTGACTGCTATTATTATCAAAGTGGAAATAAAAGAATAAAAAAAAAAATAAAGTAAGTAATCAAAACAGCGGTATTGATCTGAAATTGAGAATAATCAATAGCACTAGTGACTAACCTTTAGATTTGCCTGGACCAACACTCCCTAGTGGGTCACAGCTGTTGCGTGTTTAAGACCACACCGTGTGTGTCCCTCCAAAGGTTTAGTCAATATGCTGATGAAAATTCTCATAACTATAATAATTCTTCTCTAGCTACACAGCTTACATGTAATTAAACTTGGGTTTAATTGCCAGGGCATCTGCAAATTTAGCCTACAGCGCTCAGTAAGGACTATGCCTAAACTAGTGAAGGTGAAAATCAGCTGAGAAGAATTGAAAGTAAGGAAAGAGAAAAATTAGAAACCCTAAATGGGGTTAAAGAAAGTATTTTAGAATACTTTGCGCTGTATACATAAAAGCTGTAATTAAGGCTTCAAGTAAATGATGCTAACCGCTAACTGTAGAAGTTATTATGTAGCTTAGCCTAAGCTGGATGGATGCTAGGTTAGCTTAGCTTAGCCTAAGCTGGATGGACGCTAGGTTAAGTTAGCTTAGCCACCTAGGCTGGTTTGATTACAAAATGACGTCACGAGTTAGCACTTCCTGTGACAAGTCGTTGTCATGGGAACCAGTGCATGTCAGAACAATTCAACAGTACCTGAAGAATGTCTACACATTTTACTGAGTTATGCATGTTTAAACGGGTTAAAAGGGGGCGCCTATACTTTAAGTCTTTCAAGAACTTGATGTTACATTCAGTAAAATGCTAATGTGTTTTGGCATTTGCTAATTTTACTCATGGAACTCTTCTCTTTACTTTACACAACTTATTCTATTCGTTTACAAAGTAAGGAAATAGATTTGCTGTAAGTCAAAGCTTGTCTAAGCCTATATAGTTACGTCCCTCTCATGCATAAATGCTGACTTTTCAGCGAGTGAACAGTTTTGATCGCTAGGTAGCTCTCTGCTTGTGGATGCAGCTAAAAATTTAGGTGAATTACATCAATCTAACAATAATTTGTAAGGCCTTTACATTGTAGAAAGGGGAGCATCACCCAGGTCTACGTATATATAACACTGTCCTGAGCTTTCTTTTTCAGAAACAGGTTTAGCAATACTGCAATTTAGATTTCTTTAACCAAAGCAGGATAGATATCGGTACAGTTTACAAGCTGCTGAGATGAGATTCCTTTGTCAAACAGACTTACGCTTTAATGCTGAACTTACTGATACCGGTTGGAAATCTAAGACTCTTTCACTTACAGTAGAGATGTCAATTCCCGCTATCGTTTTATCTGCATTTAGACAAGCCAGCAACCAGTGATCAAAATGCGTATCGCATGTTGTGTTCCAGTTGGACCGCAATGGTCAAATGCACGCCTGTAGGTTAACAGTAGTTTAAAACTCAGGTGGTTTTCCTACACTATGGCGTCAAGGTATGCCCTATTTGGAGCTAGTGTTTCCTGTAACCCTTCATTGTCATGGAAACTAATGTAGCAGTGCCAATTCAACCAGCATGTAGCAAATGTTTGTTTCAAAAGAGTTGTGCATAGTCTGTTGGCAGGTGAGGCTTACACGTCCATTCAAGATTTTCTTTATATCAGTAAAATTCTATTTTTACTAATGCAGAGTCTTGCTGCTCTTTGAGCACCCATTTTCATCTACTTTAAAAGTTTTATGTCCTATGCTGACCAGGGACTTTTTAGCAGAGTCTTGCATTGTGTTCATGCTGTGTGGCTTCTGGTTTTGCAGTTCAGGATCAATGGGGTCTTAGGCCCCGTCCACACTACTGCGTTTTCGTTTAAAAACGGAGACCTTTTGCTACGTTTGCACCTCCCGTCCACACTAAAACGGGAAAAACGAAGACCCAAAACGGAGAAGTTTAGAAACGCTGCAGCTCCGTTTTTCGTTTTGAATCTCCGGAGGGCGTTTTAGTGTAGACGGGACAAAACGGAGGAGTTTAGAAACGATGACGTAGAAGGTCACGCTCGGCTCTATGATTGGGTGTCATCACCCATGACGTATCCTTCCCTGATTCGTCAGCCACCCATCACATGTCCCGTCACCGGAAGAAAACAAACAAAAACATCCTGGACTACGTAGCTGATGTTAGTGAGTGCAACATGGATAACGAATTACAAGCGTTACTGACTTTGATGTCTTTGTTAGCAGCTGTTGTGCAAGCAAATTCTGCATTTTACAATGCTATAACTGCCTACATGCGCCGGAGGCAAACTATTATTCGAGCGATCTATGACAATTCCCGTGTGCAGCGGCGGTCCATGAAAAGAAATCTCTGGTCTTCGACATTTTCTAATCTTTGCAGAGGTAGCTAACGTTACTTGCTTCCTCATCAAATCTGAGGAATAGTCCATCCGTTTCCTGTTTACACCGGCACGCGCATGCACAGTGTTGGAGAATGGTCACGTGATCCGAGTTTTCAGTCGTTTTAATGTGGACGGAGATCAATTCTAATACGCAGCTAAAACGCTGGTGTGGACGGAGATCGTTTTCGTTTTAATTCTCCGTTTTTAAACGAAAACGCAGTAGTGTGGACGGGGCCTTAGGAACCCTTTCTGGGGAGGCCTTCTGTGTTAGAGGCCTTCCGCATCAGGTCACACATCGTTGAGTGGGCATTGCGTGGGGGCAGGTGAAAATATGGTGACTAACTGGTTTTGGAGGAAAAGTTTCTTGAAGCTGGTGTCCTCCTCCGTCACAGGTTCGTTGTAAGTTCCACAGACAACTCGTTCGGAGTTGGTGGTGGTAGCACAGGGCCTTCTAGGTCTGTCCTGCTTGGTGTTTGGGCAGGGCCCAGCTGGGCTGGATGTGTCCAGATCAGATGGAGTCTGTCTCGGTGTGCCATACCGGTTGGAGACTGCAGGTGAAAATCAATGTCTCGTAGATTGGCAGGGACGTTTCTGACTTTTCACTTGAGATTGTTGAGTGTCACTTCATGTGCCATTTCAGGGTTTGTCTGATTTACCTTTTCCTCCTGCAGCTGCAGGGGCTCTCAGGGCACAGTCTGGTGAAGTGTTAAGCCGAGGGCTTTGGCTCCTCCCCCTTTGTGCAGGGCTGGGGAAGCTTACGCTGCTAATGTGAAGGTCAGCAGGGTCCATCTTTCTTGTGTGGTCCATTTGCAGTGGGTTGGACTGTTGCAGCTCTCTTTGGACCACATGGAGTGCGTCAATAATGTTACAGCATCGCTAAGTCAGTGTTCGGACTTCCACTGCACATTGATGGCTTTAGCTCTCTTTGAGTTCAACCATTTCTTTAAGTTCTTTGAGTGAAACAGTTCTTTACCCGTCGGTTTGCAGGTGCTCAGAGCTGTCGTCCGCCTGAAAACTGATGATCTCTTTCAGTTGCTCTGCTCTGTCAGGGTCCTTGCATCTGTCCTGTGCCTTCTCCCGTTGAGCAGGGTTCGTTCTCTGTGGAGTCCTGTGGCTGGCAGCGTTAGTTCATTTACCTCCTGTTTGAGGCCTGCGGGAGCATGGCCAAGGAGAAGATAATGCTGGTCAGCTCTTGGTGGCTCAGGCTGGGTGTCAGACGTCTGCTTTCATTGTTGCCTAACTGTTCCTTCCTCTGCCGTGGCAGGTCGTTCCCTGCTTCAGGCTGAAGGATGTCCATGACACTGCTCTGCCGGGTCTTCAGGTGGTCCTGGTGGCAGGGCTGGGTGTCTGAGGCCTACTGGAACACTTGTGGGAACACGAGAGAGAAATGGCAAAGGCAAATGCAAGTTTCTACAGAGGTGGTGAGCTATCTGTGTGGGAGAATGGCTATGTGGAGCAGCTAAAATTTAGTGTTGGTGAGCACACACAACAAAAAAAAAAAGTTTTGAGTATCTTAGTTGACGTGCTTTAAGCAGCATCGACTGATGACTGGGCTCTTACATGTCATAACCTATTACTCAAAAATGCTGATGGTTCTTCTCACATGTTGTGCTACGAGAGTAACAGATAGAGCAAAACCAAAATAAAACAATGGGATGAAACCAGAAAAGAAAAGGAAGAAAGGAGTGTTTTACCTATTTAGGTTTAGCTAGGAGACATAGGTAAACAGGAGTCACTTATGGGTTATGCTGCTGTTAGACTAAGCTACCAGGGACACATCAGACATCTCAAGGTCCAAAAGAAGAAGAAGAAACAATGGGAAGTGTTTCCAGTTCTGTCTGGGGCCTACTGTGCGTTTGTGTTTAGCCGTACTTCATGTACTTAGCTTGGTGCTAAGGAGTGAGGATGGGTAAAACACAGACAGGAAGTAGGATATTAATGACCTGTGTAACTCGCTATGGAAACAACAGTCGCTAGATATTGTAATCCTATAGAGAGAGAGAAGATGAGGATAGTGACTAGTGATCTAAAATAAGGTAAAGGTAAAGTTAGAACGTCCTTATAGCTCTAAGAAAACTAAAAGGAAAGGGAAGCGTATCAAGTAATTTAATTAAATTTCAAATTTAGTTAAGCCCTTCTTTTTTTCTTTAGCTGAATATAAGAATTCAGGCTGAAACAAACGTAAATAACTAAATTGAAATAAAATAAAAAAAAATAAAAAAATGTATGTAAACATTGTGTGTTCTCATAGCTCTGGTAACTAGAGGGGAACTTGACTAAGCAAATTGATTTAATTAAATTCCCAATTTAATTAAATTCAATTTAACTGAATAGGACTATTCAGGCTCAACAGGTGTAAATACACAAAATAAAATAGGGGTAGATTCAAGTAAAAATAAAAGAAACACAAATAAAAACCCAAAGTATCTGGGTTTCAATCTGAAAGTGAAACCAAGAGGAAGGGGTCGAGAGAGAGAAAGAGAGAGAGAAGAGGGTGGTTTAACCCTCTTATGAGACGTGCTTCGTGAAGCTCTGACACCAGGGTGAATCATTCGTCTCAAATCATTCGGAGTGTATCACTGCTAAGGTCACGTGATTTTATTAAACTGGGCTTCGTTACGCGTCATAGCTGTTTCGAAATTGTTTTAAATTTCAACGGTTCGTGAACCATTGTGTATCTGGTCTCTATGTGATCTCGTATCACTTTATAGATTCGTACACATTTAATGACGCATTTGATAAAGGGTCTGATTGACTTTCAAGTCAAGCTTTCATAAAACGAGCCCTACGGTTTACTAAGATATTATGCCTTGAAAGACACCTCATATTAAACGATATTAGGTAGCTCGCGGATTGCCATTACCTGATTACACCTTTTGATAAAACCTTTGCGATTGGTTTGTAAAAGGTGTTCCGTTGATTTGAGTTTCCGCTACACTTCCATTGTTTTGACCAGCAGGGGTCGCCAGCGAGGGCGCTTCAAACAAAGAGTCATTTGTGACTCAGTTGACTCCTTTGATTCAAAGCCTCGAAGAGCTTTGACTCTCATTACTCGTGTTCAAATCACTCAGTTCAAATCACGCAAAATCTATAGTCTTTGGTTTAAGGTTACACTTTACGCTCTAACGTGTCTAAGTTTTTAGGCGGTACTAAAACTATCACTCGAGGTAGAGGGTTTTACTTGTAAGTCATGCGTGTAAGTTAGGATTGAGGGAGCTATTGGCTACAACCGTCGCTTGTTTACACGAGGGTCTGTGAGATTGGTGCTGTTGTCAGAAAAACTAGATAGGAACGCCTGCTCGCGTTCCGGACGCAATGCCATCCAACAACACAGATCGTTCGGAGCAGCGATCGAGCTGTGCTGACAGTTTGCACTGAGTCTCTCGCTTAGACACGACGTTGCGTGTGAGTGACTCTTTTTAACAAATCAAAACAGCACCGTTCTTTCACAGACAATGGCAAATTACTAGTTAGCTAAGCTAGAATTTATACCACTAATTCGACGCGATTGTTTCATATGAGCGCTTCAGCGGTTTAATATGAATACAATGACGTAACGCATAATAAGGCCTTAATCGGTGATTGAGGAACATCGCTCAGATCACATTCAAAAATGCTGAAAATGGAGATTTCTTCGTCCATATCAGGTTAATTAGTTCTGGTACCATTTATGCGCGCGGCTAATCTGAGATTTCTTCGTCAGAGAAGGCTTATGCTCGATTTATATCTGAAATTAGGCTTTCTTCGCTAATATCAGGAGTTTCTTATCGTACGATTTAAATATGCATTATAGCATTTGTGAACTTTCTGCCATTCGTAGGAAGGCATATTCAAGCTATAGTTTTGCTGATTTACTCAGAAACTTGTACGTGCATGTATGAGATGTTAATAAAACTTATGGGACAACATATGATTGATTACTGTCTGCTTGCATACAATGTTTAATACGATGCCTTAAAATTCTCCACCATTATGTAAGGAACTCAGCTTTTTGGAAATATTAATAATCAATAATATCTTGTTATTATTAATTATAAATATTTGGGTCAGTTAATTGGATTAACTTGATGTGGCTGAATTAATATTACAATCAATTAATCAGTTCTTCCAACGAACTATTTTGATTATTAATTTATTCTAATAAAGGGTATCTTCCATGGCCACCGAAGAATAATTATTTCTTCGCCTGTACAGTACTTTGAGCCAGTAGCAAAAACCGTGATCGTAAAGTGACTTGTATTGCAAACAAAACAGAACCAAATACATATTATGTACAAGTTTTATTAACTAAATATAGATATTTATATGAATATAAATAAACTAAACAACATACACACATGAATACATAAATAGGTTAGTGATAGGATGAAATTGGAAACCGGAAGAGGGTCTATGAGAAGAACCATCAGAATTTCATTTTCACATTTCATTGAATTGAATACTTGCATTTGTAATGGGAACAATTCTTGAAGTTGTTGAAAATTGGAGTCGTTGATGGTTCCGGCAGTGTCAAGTGGAAGTTGGTTGAGCGTTCTCTTTCTCCAGGAACGCATGACTGGTTTGGTGAAGGCCTGGGACTCTGTTGAGGCCACGCCGAGCACCCAGGAGAAGTGAGGAAGTCGGAAGGATGGGTGATTGGAGTCGTTGTTGGTTGGAGTCTTTGTTGGTTGGAGTCTTTGTTCCAAAACTCCTGAGATTGTCCTTGGTTCTTTGTGAGAGAGTCTTCTCTCTTTTCCATGAGGCCGGATCTGGTTGGAATCGAGGCCTGCTGGGCCCTGGGGGCCCCCGTGGAGGGGGAGGGGGCTCCCCAGTCTCACCAAAGTACATCAAAGTGTGTGTCATTAAATGAGGATTAATTTGCTAGGAAGCATGATACAGGTGAGGTTATATTGACCGTTGGGTGGTTGTTCAACCACATACACCCCAATCAAACATACCATGTTGTTATACCTAATAGTACACGAGACAGTAAATCATCACAGTTTCTGTGAGGCATGTTCCTTCATAGATCAGAGTAACACCGCAAAGTTTATTTAATTAAAGATGGTCTCTCTCTCTTAAGCATGTGGCGCATGTGGCCACATTCCTTTGAGGTCGTAAAGTCTGTTATCAGTCTTAAAGTGTTCTGTAACCGGACACCCGGCTGACAAAGTAACTTCATTTGTGAGGTTAGTTTTGGGGGAGAGTTTCATAGACCTTTATATTCATTAAATATAGTGAATATGAATAATTAGTGTGGGTCTGATTGGTCCAGACCCTACACCTTTTTTCCATGAAAAATTATCTCGTAATTCTCAGATAATTAACTTGTTAATTCAGAAAAACAGAGTAGATTTTTTTTCCTCAAGTGAATGCAATACGCTTCCGTACAATAGCATATCAGTGTCAAATACATAATTAACATAACGGCTGGTGCAACTTACGATGAGTAATAAAAACAACTGGCCTACTCAGCTGAAGTCGACGTTTTTGGGAGTGGATCCCCTCATGAGTTTCTCTTTCCATTCGTTTCTGAATAGGCAAAACCGAGCACGTCGCGTCGCTATAACTTTACCGAGATGCTGCGGTCAGAGCGGCTCAGCGGGAAACCCCTTTTTTGTAAACAATCAGTCAAACTTCCGGGTGTTTTTTTATAAGATTATGAGTCAAACATTACACTTAAATACACATCAATAAATATATAAACACTGCACGTAAATTATTATTATTTTTAATATAATTTATTAAATGCAAATTGGATGGAGGGGGGTAACGTTAGGCAGCAGGCAGGGTACAGGCGCTGGCCGATCTTCAGCAGCAGGTGAACTGGACAGGTAAAGGATTAGCGAATAACTCAACATACATAGAATATTCTCCGTACAGATCTAATCCCGACAAGAAAGGAACAAGAGGGTAATAACGAGAGCTCCTTTACAAAGAGATACATGTAATAATCTGGCAAAGAAACAGGAAAGAGAAAGCTTGAAGTAGCAAACACAATCAACAGGGAAAAGAGAACAGGTGTGGGAGAATTAGCGTGATTGCTAGTAGAAACAAGGAACAGCTGAGAGTGAGTGAAGGTGCGTGTGGTTGTGTGTGTGTAATAGAGGGTGTGTGTGTGCGTGTGCAAGTGTGGCCATAAGAGAGAGATACCAGATTCATAACAATAATTGACTAATGAATCAGAAGTTTCAACACATTCACTGAAAATAGCTTACTTGTTGCAAAACAAGGTGTATATGTGACAAATAGGTGGTTGCTTATCGTAGTAGTAGTTAAGGGAATAGAGTTATTTTATTTAAAAAAACAACAACATTATTTTCACTTTCATTTATAGAGCTTGTACAACATCTTCAGTGCACTAAACACTCTGCATTACTTGTGAATCTCTTGGCCAAAATAAATGTTTATAAAATATCACATTTTATAAAATTGGTGAGTTTTGTAGTTAGAATTGAATGTGATGATGGAAAAAGACGGTGTGCTGGAAAATAATACAACCACTCTAGTTCGATTTATGACATCAATCTCAAATCCATCAAATGTAAATGGCTTAAATCAGTCAAATGACTCTCTCACTATATTGACTTGCGGGATCACAAGTTATTACTTTTGCCACGTTCAACAAGAAGAATCTTTTCATTTCTGTTTGCGCTATAGAGAGTGTCGAAGGTTTATATTTACAATGTGTTTTTGCAGTGGTGAGCAATGTAGCCAATCACAGACATGTCTGTTGATCTCATGTACGCAATGGCCAATCAGATTCCTGTGAACCGGAAGTTGGAACCGAATTTACTTTAGTGTTGTGACATATTTCCAATATGCTCCTAGCTGACGGTTGGAGGGCACTGGTTATACTGGATATTCAACCCAAGCCGTCAAACTCACGTCATCAGTGAAGGAACGCCATTACAGAGATTTCATTAAAGATTACCACAACAAACATTTTTATTTCTGTATATTTTTATAACTTGCTCTGTTTAATTGTTCACCACAAGAATAGTAATGTGCATTATAAAGTAAATAGGGTCAATTTTGATTTCATGATGACTTTAGGTTCTTTGTGGGCTTTCTAGACTGTACATAATCCATTCCACATTATTTTATCTATTTGAATAAAAGTTTTGTGTTTCATGCGTCTAAAAGGACCAACAGCCTCATACATGCTGCGAAGTTTTGACAATGACATCTACAAATAAGTGTGCCATTCTCTCTCGAAATTGCAATGACTGACATAGTAATAAACCATAGCAATGGACCGGACATAAATATAATATGTCAAAATATATGTGCAATGCATTAAACAATGTAAATGCAGACTAGAGTAATAGAAAATTCAGAAATTGCATTTTTTACTTGAAACCACACTTTCCTGTTTTAATTACACAATCAATTTATCTAATGTATGTGTAGTAATGTGGATCCAACTGCTGTCCTCTCTGGCTTTCTCTTACAGGAGACAGATATTACCCAGAATTCTCTGGCTGTGTTGGCGGGCAGTAATGTGCGAAGGGTTTTGATCGTAGGCCGGCGTGGGCCTCTTCAGATCGCGTGCACCATCAAGGTATGACTCCTCCTGTTTTACACCCTCGGAGTGAATGAATTCATTTGGCAGGGGATTGGTGTGAATGTGGAAGATAAAGCAGATGAACTTGTTCTTCGAATTTTAAAATGCATGGGGAAAAAAAACAATGTCTTGCTTAATGGAAAAACACTCATGAAATATGATACATAATTGTATTGTTTATTGACTTTGTAAGTGAAAGGTTGAAGAACTGTATAAGCCCGCAGGGAATTAGACTGTTTATTTTGTCTTCAGGAACTCAGAGAGATGGTGAATCTGCCGAACACCAGAGCCGACATGATGCCCAATGACTTTGAGGGCATCGCAGAAGCTTTGAAAGGTAAAAGCATCACAATTGAAGGGTTTGTTCACCTAAAAACAAAAATCTGCCATCATTTACTCACCCTCTTGTCAATCCAAACCTGTATGACTTTCTTTCTTCTGTGAAACACAAAAGAAGATGTAATACATAATGATCAATAACAGGGAATTATGTTGTTGGGCTCCAAAAATTAAAACTCAAAACTGCCATAAATACATTTAATATAATAGTTAATGAAGGTGCTACTAGCGATGTCACACGTTTTTTAGGCCAAAACATTTTTTGATACAAACACTACACATCTCCTCACTATCCGCTAGCTGTCTGTTCCCTGAACACACTGTAAAATAACGCGGTTTTTGCAGACAACCCAGACTCCAAAACCGGCAACAAAAACAAACTGGGCTTACCCGCACCACGAAACATAACAAACTGTTCCAGCCAATAACCGACAAGAAGGATTTGGGGGGTTAGTGTGCGGATGTAGCCTGGTTAAAACCAGACCCTTCTCAGTCGTAATTGAGTTAGGGTCTGGGGAAGGTTCATTCACAGCTCATTTCCAAAAGGGCGTCACCGACGGATGTCGCTCAAATCCCTCGGGGCGTAATTGGATAGACCTTGGATATGACGATCTTGTAAAGCCCGCCTCAACATTTGTGATTGGTGCCTTGATTTGGAAAGATTGAAAATGAGCTTGAATGGGCTCTTCGCCAGACTAACTTGCAGAGCAAATCTGTTTAATAAATAAATTTGCCGGAAGTACGTCTGGGTTTTCCCAGGCTAGCGCGGATGAGGAGGAGGGAGGGTCTAGCTAGCCTCCGTTTTGTTTGACAATACTTTAAACGTCAAAAAGAAGTGACGTCACCCGACATCGCTTAGGCCCCGTTCACACTGCAGGCAAAAGTGGCCCAAATCAGATTTTTTTGGGGTCAAGTGACCAGGTCAGACTTCTTCAGAGGTAGTGTGAACTCTCAAATCTAGCCCAGATCTGATTTTTTCAAATCAGATTTAGACCACATACATATGTGGTCCTGAATCAGACCCAGATCTGATTTTTTTCAATGCGGCCGCAGTGTGAACAATCAAGGCGGATTTGATGCGACTTTTACGTCAATCTACGTCGACATTTGTCACAATTATGCGCCGGCGAAGCCCTAGACACAACAGACACAGACAGTAGCCTAACATTAAAAACTTGACTAGATATGGAGAACAACGATGAAGCGAGTCAATGAGAGTGAGGTGTTATATCTAAGTAGTATATGGGGAGATACTTCAATTCAAGCTAGAATGACCTACCGTAACCGGTCCTTTTTTGAAAAAATTCCACACGAAATGGAAGAACGGGGACACAGGAGAACAGCGTCTCAGTGAAACTATTCACGTCATATTCCCACCACTCCTGGCTTCGTCTACGCATCCACACAGATCTCTGTAGTGAATTTGCAACCATAAACCCGCAAAAGTTTCCATTACACAAACATTATGAAATAAAAGCGAATATGCTTACTTCCTCCATAACCTCCCGAACTTTAGTGCAACCGAGTGCTGCGTCTGATGTCATTGTTATTGTTCTTTTGCGCATGCCGGTTAGTTTGAAACCTCAAACAGTTCACACTGCAATCAGATATAGGTCACATTTTAAAAGGTAATGTGAACAGCCAATCAAAAAATCGGATCTGAGCAAAAAATCAGAATTGAGCATTAGGACTTGCGGTGTGAACGGGGCCTTAGAGCACTTTTAATAAAGCACATTGACTGCTTTTATAGTAGTTTTTTTTGTATGGTGAACTTCCTGCCTGGTTTCCAGACCAAACTGTCAGACCGATTTTAATTCGGTTTCTTTAATAACATTTGTCTTTAAGTTCACTCCCACAACATCTTCAAAAGCAAATTAGGAACTATCAGTAATCTTTTCCAGCCTTCTTGTCTTTAGCCAAGTTAAGCCTCTGTACTTTCAGAAACTAAACACGTAAAAAACACACACACATTTAGCTGTTGTTTACAAGCAGGAGTCTAGACCTCACATTCCAAGAAAAAAATGTTGAAACTTGGGGACTTTTTGTAGATAAACCGATGTTGGGCAGATACAGGAGACAGGAAGATGTTTATAGCTAAAGAAAAATGTAATTCTTTCCTCCATACTTGAATTTTGAAAAAAATGTTGGGGGGAATTTTGGTTTTTGTAATAGTTGTCTTTGCATAAACTACCATTTTAAAAGTTCGGAGTCAATGGGATTTATTATTAAAGAAATTAATACGTTTATTCAGCAAGGATGCATTAATTTGATGAAACGTGGCAGTAAAGTCATATTATGTTTTAACAGATTTCTATATAAAAAGTGCTGTTTTTTTCACTTTCTTTTAATTCAAAAATGTAACACGATTTCCTCAAAAATATGAAGCATAACAATCGTTTTCAACATTGATAATAATCGGAAATGTGTCTTGAGCAGCAAATCATCATATTAGAATGATTTCTGAAGGATCATGTGACACTGAAGAGTAATGATGCTGAAAATCCAGCTTTGATCACTGGAATAAATTACACTTTACTATATATTAAAATCGAAAACAGTAATTTTAATATTGCAATAATATTACACAATATTACTAATTTACTGCATTTTTGATCAAATAAAAGCAGCCTGGATGAGCAGAAGAGACAGACATCAAACTTTTGAACAGTAGTGTATGTCCAACTTGGTGCAAAAAGAAATGCCTTAATGTTCTTTTATAGTCTTTTGATTTTACTTCAGTTTATTTTTTTATTTTTAGTGTTCCTTTCAGAAACATCACCCAACTGTCACGATTGGCTCTGTACAGTGAGTGAGTTTCCAAAACATCTTTGTGTAAACCTGATATTCTCAGGACATAAATTATTTTAATCTTCTCGATGAACTGCATTCCACATCTGGTACTTTAAGGGACTTTTACTCTTCATTGCATTCCTCTAAATTGTTGGTTTTCAATGGGGGCGTTCAGAGAACAACGAGGGGGAGTTGGAAGCTCGGTGCTTTTGAAAGGGATAATGAGAGTTCACAAGTTTACACCAAAGATCCAGATTCCAGACAAGATTAAACATGTAAATACTTGCAAAATAATTGCCTACAATATTCTAAATCTGCCAGTTTAATGCGACATGTAAGCTATGTATCGTTTCTTTTGCAAGGACTCTATTATGAATATATTTTTAATATGGGCCTAATATTTATTAATTGTTCTATTCTATTTTATTATTTAACATTTTTACATTTAACATGCATAATCAAACATTTAACATACAACAAGAATTGCACAACAATTTTAAATGTCTACTCATTTGTCTGTTTGAAAATGATTCATTCATTCATTCATAATGCTTTTTCCATGTTAATGTTTTACGTTGATAAAAATTTATAAGAATGCTTCTCGTTTGCTGATTGGCTGTTCGCGGTACAGCGCTGCTGTTAATTACATTTTGAAAGTCACATTTTGTAACAGTTAAATTTTTTGGCTGCTCCTCACTGATTGGCTGCTATTTGCGATAAGCCACATAATTCAATTTTGAATGTCAAATGTGTAACCGTTGCATTTGGTTAACACTGATATAGGGTAATTTCTACTTCAGGGACTTTTTTGCTCGCTGGGAAACTATGATAATAATATTCCCACTTTTCAGCCAAATCAAATCTGTTATTTGGCTTTGAGTGACATGCTTTTTAACTATGAAATCGGTAACTTTTAGCGTTCTTGCGGTAAATAACACAATTGCAGGCGTCTTGGTACTGTGCAGGGAACGTTACTGTGCTACTCCGCAGCGTTGCCGACTTGAACCAGTCAGGGGCTGTTCACATATCGCGTTTAATGCGCGTGCAAATTAGTTATTTCAAATGTAGGCGGGTGACAAGCGCCTTCATAATAGAAGCGACACGGTCGGTTGAAAACATCTCAAGTTTTCAGAATGCAGGTCATGTGACAAAACCAAGGGGGTAATCCATTGACTTCCATTCATTTTGGCGTCACTTTGACAGCAATTAACTTTTATATCTGAGGCGTCCAAAGACTTCATTTGTCCATTATTTATTTCTAAAGAAACACGACAATGTATAAAAGGCTCCATTACTTTGTATCTTACGTTATGGCCCCGTAGAAGCCGTTTTTGTAAAAATAGGCTAACGACTGCGTCATAAACACACGACTCTGTCGCACAGTAGAGAAATTACCGTATAGACAGGAGGAGATGCTCGCAGGCAATCTTTTACTGTCTATGGGGCAATCGGGGGGGGACATGGAGGCATAAAGTCAAGGAGAAGCCCATAGATAGAGAGTCCATAAAAGCAACGGGACAACATATTTCAACGTTTTTGAGGAATTAGGTGATTCAGATTTGTCTTGGCACAGCTACTAGAAGATTTACAACTGTCAGACTGTCGAAAAGCTCAGTTTGAGCCTACGCAATCGCTCAGCCATCAGACAGGAAGTGCAATAATCGGGCTTCAGTTTTCTCCGTTGAATTCAATGGGGTCGCTGTGTCCATTTCTTTTACTGTCTATGGACAAAACCAACCGAACAGCTTCGGCCTTTCCGTGACAAAATCGAAGGCTCGGCCGAACAGCTGATCATGGATAATGGATAGGGGGCGCTTGCCCAAAAAAGGTTGAGAACCACTGCTCTAAATAAACATACTAAATAATTTTTCATTAAAAATGTAATAATGCAGATCGGTTTTGTGTGATGGGTAGGTTTAGGGTTACGGACTAGAAAATGTCATTAACTCAGTATAAAAAACATTATGCCTATGGAATTTCTTCGTAATGATAGATGTACCAACGTGTGTGTGTGTGTGTGTGTGTGTGTGTGTGTGTGTGTGTGTGTGTGTGTGTGTGTGTGTGTGTGTGTGTGTGTGTGTGTGTGTGAGTGTGAGTGTGAGTGTTCCTGGTAAACCCTATGTTATGGGGATGTCTCCACAAGGATAGTAATACCAGACATTTTGTGGGGAAATTTTTTTGGTCCCCATGATGAAAACAACTTATAAATCATACTAAATTGTTTTTTGTTTTGTTTTTTGAGTGTTTTTTTGTGTAAAAATGCAGAAGGTTTTCTTTGATGGGTAGGTTTAGGGATAGGGTTCGGATTAGGGGATAGAATATACAGTTTGTACAGTATAAATATCATTATATCTATAAAGTCCCCATAAGACATAGAAACTCAACCTGTGTGTGTGTGTGTGTGTGTGTGTGTGTGTGTGTGTGTGTGTGTGTGTGTGTGTGTGTGTGTGTGTGTGTGTGTGTGTGTGTGTGTGTTCATTAGACCTTCCCAGACCGAGAAAAAGACTGACGGAGTTGATGATGAAGGCTGTAAAGGAAGGAAGAGATGATAAAGTGGAGAAGTGCTGGGGTTTCCGCTTCTTCCGCAGTCCCGTGGAGGTTCTCGCCGGGGCTGATGGAAAAAGAGCTACAGGAATCCGATTGGCTCTTAATAAGCTTGAGGTAAACGTGCAAGACCGAATAACAACCATAATATCCGATTATGTGTGCTCTGTCAACATACGTTAAGCATAAATGTTGAGAAGTCAAGTCACCAAATCAAAATTGACCAAATTGACTTCCCTAATACATGTTTGTGGTCTTAATGTGAGCAATTCATCAACGTTATTTATTTTCAGTGTCTCAGAGTTCACAATCTAATCTTCTAAACTTCAATTAAACCAGCTTGAGAGGAGTGTGTCTCTTATTATTTTTATTGTTAATGTAATCAATCACTCCCCTGACCTGAATGCAGCAGATTGTAAACAATCTCTAGTCATTAATTATTCTATTGGTCTGTTTGTATATAATAATATTTCTGAACCATTAAATGTGAACATAATGAACATGAAAGGAATTTGCTCTCCCACACATAGCTTTAAGTAATTTAAACCAAAATGTTTTTGAGTTCATGGATTATGGAGATGACTGCACAAGTCAAGACTCAAAGTGTTTTTTACTCCACCTCAAATCTGGAAAGTCCTGATGTGCCTGAGAGAGAAAAACGATGTCACTAGAAGTGCGTCAATTGTGTGTCATAAATCCAATCTTTCTGTTATCAGATTGGAATTCGTGGAGTTGGAGGGTGTTTTGCTAAGTTAACTGTATGGAAACGGTTCATTAGATTTAAATGTGAAGTTTACTTATTCATGAAATGAAACTGAAATTTACAATGATTAATCTTTATCTTTATATTTTTCATCCTTTTCACAATATGCACTACCATTCAAAAGTTTGGGGGCAGTGTTTTTTTAAAAGAAATGTATACTTTTAAAGACATTTATGAAGTTACACAATATTTCTATTTTAAATAAATGCTATTCATCAAACTTTGTTGATCAAATAATCTTTAAAAAAAAATCCACGCTTTCCATACAACCATTTTCAACTTCTACTACTACTAATAAATAATGTTTCTTTAGCAGCAAATCATAATATTATACTGATTTCTGAAGGATCATGTGACACTGAAGACTGGAGTAATGATGCTGAAAATTCAGTTTTGATCACAGGAATAAATTATATTTTAAAGTATATTTAAATAGAAAACACTTCTTTTAAATTTTAATAATATTTCACAATATTATTGTTTTTACTGTATATCTGATCAAATAAATGCAGCTTTGGTGATCAAAAGAGACTTCTTTTAAAAACATTTTTAAAAAAAAAGACCGAAAACTTCAGAATGGCATCAATTTGCCTTTTATTTTTTTATTTTTACATCTGATAAATTACATGATGTGCTGATTAATTTATTTAATTAATCACAAATCGGTTTTGGCTGAGGAAATTACCAAAGGATAATTTGAAGACATTGTGAGATGAGAAAAGTGTTAAATAGACATTACAAAGTATTACAAAAAAAATGTAGCCTATTCAAAACACTTGAATAGACTAAATTTTATTTGATTCAACATTCAAACTTTTAGGCTACAATGTGTCTATAACATTTTTTCTTTATTGTTAAACATTAGAAGTGTAAGCATTGTGACAAAAAAACAAAAACAAAAAAAAGAGGCTCTGAATATTTTCTTAATCGAAATTTAGATTCAGAGTGTTTTGTAAACTTGTGCAACTGATTCTTTGAAATGAACCAACTCTTAACAATGACTTGTGTCATCTCATACTTAAGAATGACAAAACATGCTGTAATGGTATTTATATTACTTTTAAATAAATACATTTCCAAAAATAAAAACATAAAGCCACCATAAATGCATTTAATAAATGTAATGAATGAATACAAAATATAATAATATAATAATTAATTAAATAATTTAATAAGGCACATTGACTGCTTTTATAGTACAATCTTTGTTGTATTTCAGTGTGAGACACTTCCAGTCTGGTTTCCAGGCCAAACTGTCCGACATATTTTAATTCGGTTTATTTGTTTAAGTCTTTAACAATATTTGTCTTTAATCACTTTTGAAGCTGACGTGGCAGTGAACTAAGAGACTCTCAGTAATCTTTTTCTGCCTTCCGGTCATGAATCAAGATTAGGATCTACTCCTTTCATGAAAAGAATGATGATGTTTAAAGTATGTTTGTTGTGAAACAGATAGAGGAAGATGTTTATAGTTAAGAAAACAAGAAAATGTATTGCTTAAACTAATTTCTGGGAATTCTGTCCTCCAAACTTGAATTTTGATATGATGCTGTTTTTGTAATAGTTGTTGGGTCACAGGTAAGAATAACTTTACAGTAAAGGTACATTTTAGGTACCAGTATGTACCAGTAAAGGTACATATTTCATGAATTACAGATTGGGGCAAAACATATTTAGCATACACAACCATTTAAAAGCTTGGGGTCAATGAGGTTTTTTATTAAAGAAATTAATACGTTTATTCAGCAAGGATGCATCATGTATTTGATGAAAAGTTTTGAATGAATATTCATTAATAATCAATATGCTGTCCAGCTCCAGAAATCCATCTCCGTTCATCTTCTGACATTTCTTGTATATTCCTTATCAAGCAATATTTCCTGGTTCTACCATTTCTATGAAGTAAGACATCTGGTGATGGTTTTGGGCAGAAGTGAAGTCTGTGTTGTCTGTAGGGTTCGGGTGACGGCACGCGTGCGGTTCCCACCGGTCAGCTGGAGGATCTGGAGTGTGGTCTGATCATCAGCAGTATCGGCTACAAGAGCTTTCCCATCGACCCCACGGTGCCCTTTGACCCCCGAAGAGCCATCGTGCCCAATGCCATGGGAAGAGTGCTGGACACAACAGGTGAGAGGAGTGTGTTTGTCCACTATCAGAGTCCTGAAACCAGAAGCCATGAGGGAATTTTTTAACAAGAATGTTATTTTTTTCCTCCAGGACCAGGCCCTTCTCAAAAAAATAGCATATAGTGATAAAGTTCATTATTTTCCATTATGTAATGATGAAAATTAAACTTTCATATATTTTAGATTCATTGCACACCAACTGAAATATTTCAGGTCTTTTATTGTTTTAATACTGATGATTTTGGCATACAGCTCATGAAAACCCAAAATTCCTGTCTCAAAAAATTAGCATATCATGAAAAGGGTCTCTAAACGAGCTATTAACATAATCATCCTGAATCAACTAATTAACTCTAAACACCTGTAAAAGATTCCTGAGGCTTTTAAAAACTCCCAGCCTGTTTCATTACTCAAAACCGCAATCATGGGTAAGACTGCCGACCTGACTGCTGTCCAGAAGGCCATCATTGACACCCTCAAGCAGAAGGGTAAGACACAGAAAGAAATTTCTGAACAAATAGGCTGTTCCCAGAGTGCTGTATCAAGGCACCTCAGTGGGAAGTCTGTGGAATAGGGCTGTCACTTTTGAGAAAAATCAAATTCGAACGGTTACGAATATCAAGTAATGTATTCGAATATATTCGAATTTCTACGAGATGCCCCCCCCCCCCCCCCCCCCACAAAAAAAAAACACCGTAACGGAGATTCAATCACAAATTTATTAACAGTCTGACAGTCATAAACAGGACTCAGGCCTGTCTGAAAACATTTTTTTTGACTTAATGTTTTAAACAGCAGGTTATCAATTTAATCTATATAAAGTGCCACTAAGCTACATGGAAAAAAACTGCATCGGAACAGCACGGCACAAACAATAACGTGACGGCTTAAACAGCAGGAGTAAGGCCTATAGCCTAGCCTCATTTCTTATTTCAGTTCATTTCTTAATATTGTTTGCTAGAAACACCAATTTATCAACTTGATCTGGGTCAAGTGCGGCTCTCTTTTTATTGGCGATGTTCCCCGTGGTGGAGAACACGCGCTCAGTGCGCGCACACGTGCCTAGCACACACAGATTTGCGCGTCAATGTTGAGATAAGTGGTATACGGTGTAGCTGTAGAACCCAAAATATTTCCAGACTCGACTTTTTAGATGAGTTGAGGTCGTAATTCTCCGCTCGGGCTGTCGTTCTGTGCGTTATCTTCCATTTTCAAAACAGGGAGGCTATTATTCGCTTGATTTGGTCATGGGCTTACGCTACAATACGTTTGGAGCGCCCGCTCCTGGATGAGATGGCAAACAATAATAAAAAACAAAAAACGGTCTAATCATAGACTGTAAAAAATGCGCTAAACATGGCACTTTAAAAACCGGATAGTTTATTTATAGTTCGAATACGGATATTTCACGTCATGTTCGAATGCATATTCGAATATCGAATAAAAAGTGACAGCCCTACTGTGGGAAGGAAAAAGTGTGGCAAAAAACGCTGCACAACGAGAAGAGGTGATCGGACCCTGAGGAAGATTGTGGAGAAGGACCGATTCCAGACCTTGGGGGACCTGCGGAAGCAGTGGACTGAGTCTTGAGTAGAAACATCCAGAGCCACCGGGCACAGGCGTGTGCAGGAAATGGGCTACAGGTGCCGCATTCCCCAGGTCAAGCCACTTTTGAACCAGAAACAGCGGCAGAAGCGCCTGACCTGGGCTACAGAGAAGCAGCACTGGACTGTTGCTCAGTGGTCCAAAGTACTTTTTTCGGATGAAAGCAAATTTTGCATGTCATTCGTAAATCAAGGTGCCAGAGTCTGGAGGAAGACTGGGGAGAAGGAAATGCCAAAATGCCAGAAGTCCAGTGTCAAGTACCCACAGTCAGTGATGGTCTGGGGTGCCATGTCAGCTGCTGGTGTTGGTCCACTGTGTTTTATCAAGGGCAGGGTCAATGCAGCTAGCTATCAGGAGATTTTGGAGCACTTCATGCTTCCATCTGCTGAAAAGCTTTATGGAGATGAAGATTTCATTTTTCAGCACGACCTGGCACCTGCTCACAGTGCCAAAACCACTGGTAAATGGTTTACTGACCATGGTATTACTGTGCTCAATTGGCCTGCCAACTCTCCTGACCTGAACCCCATAGAGAATCTGTGGGATATTTTGAAGAGAAAGTTGAGAGACGCAAGACCCAACACTCTGGATGAGCTTAAGGCCGCTATCGAAGCATCCTGGGCCTCCATAACACCTCAGCAGTGCCACAGGCTGATTGCCTTCATGCCACGCCGCATTGAAGCAGTCGTTTCTGCAAAAGGATTCCCGACCAAGTATTGAGTGCATAACTGAACATAATTATTTGAAGGTTGACTTTTTTTGTATTAAAAACACTTCTTTTATTGGTCGGATGAAATATTCTAATTTTTTGAGATAGGAATTTTGGGTTTTCATGAGCTGTATGCCAAAATCATCCGTATTAAAATAATAAAAGACCTGAAATATTTCAGTTGGTGTGCAATGAATCTAAAATATATGAAAGTTTAATTTTTATCATTACATTATGGAAAATAATGAACTTTATCACAATATGCTAATTTTTTGAGAAGGACCTGTATATATATATATATATATACATCTAAAGGCCCCATTCGTAACTTGTGGCAAACCTGGATTAGTTAACGTTTCGAGTCATCTGTATGACAGATAAAATAATTGTATACTGCATTCTTGTTTCCTGCAGCGTTCTTCTGCTCACCCTGTTTCTGCTATTGTTGTATAATAACCGCGTCATCTGCAGCTCTTAATGTGGCACGGACCGGAAAGGGCTTGCATGAAGAGTGTTTGGCTCTAGATATAAATATTAGAGGATGTAGCGCCGAAAGATCAATACCGTAAACGACCCGGAGCGCTTGTGCTGCTCACTTTAATCTCTAGAAATAGTAAAATGGCATAATTATGTCCCTAGGTGTCACTTTGACTTGAGTTCACTTGACTGGATGTTAAAATAACTTCTGAAATCCATCCTGTGGCCGAGCACACCACAGTTTTGGTGGGAAAGGGGTGTTTGTGTATAGATATTCATGGAGTGTATAATTGTAATTGTGTGTGTTTATTTTGGGCAGGCCTGTACTGCAGTGGCTGGGTGAAGCGGGGTCCCACCGGTGTGATCGCCACCACGATGAACGACAGTTTCGACACGGCACGTGTTTTAATTCAGGATATGGAGGCAGGCCAGCTTGATCTGTCGGTCACCAAACCGGGCGCACAAGCGATCACTGCTCTTCTGCAAACACGAGGTCATGTTCACACAGACACACTTTACTAAAAGCTAGTGAGCTGCAGCATCCTAATTAAAGTCAAGCGAACATGCGAGCGTTTACGAGCGCTCTACATAGGCGACTTAAATTCCTAAGTATCAAATATCAAAAAAGGAAGTACATTTAAGCAGTATCACACCAGTATGATGGTATTTTAGTGCCATAGTACGATTAATAAAACTTAACATTATAAGAATAATTAAATCAATGTTTTGAGAATAATTAGGAGATTAAAGGCATTGTATTGTGTGAACGAAGTCTGAGAAATACCCCAATATTACGACTTACAAGTAGAGATACACCGATTGATCGGCTGGTGACCGGAATTGGCAGATTTTCACGTGATCGGCCGCGACCGACCGGTCAGTCTGACATATTCCGATTTTTTTGCCGGTGAAATGCACTCAGGCGCCGCATGATTAACATCGCGCAACATCAGCATCACATGTGCACACGGAACGCACATGTAGGAAACCTCGTGAATTATGGCCGTTTCACACCGCAAGCTTGAGCGGCGCGGGTTTTTTTCCCGCCGTGCATGTTAATCAATGAGTGCATTCACACCGAGAGCAGGAGCGTCGCGTGAGCGTCAGTGAAGCGGGGTTTCAGTCTATTTTTGCTGCGCTGCTTGCGCTCAAATAAAGTGATTGTTTAGCCTGGCTGGACATGTGGCAGACGAGAGAAGAACTGTTTGCGAAATAAAACTTGCCATTGATGTAAAAGTGATTGCAATAGGCCTGTGTGTGTGTGTGTGTGTGTGTGTGTGTGGCAAAAAAAGAAAATCTGTATCCCACTACAACTTTTGTTGGGAAACAAGAAATGTTTCCATATTCACTGCTCTTATTAGACATGATGTAAAGTATTCACAAAATAAAACACTTGATGATAGGAATCATCTGTACAATAACTTTTTGTGTATGACATTGACCAGCCTACTATTTAAGTGCAATGCATTTTTAAATCATTTTGATAATAATTCACCGCCGAAAGGGGGTTTCAGAACAATTGAATATCCAAAGGCTGTTTGCTTTATGAGTGAAACGGTATGGTCGTCTTGGTTTTTCAGTAACTAGACATTCTCAATTCAGTGCAATGAAGTTCGATCGTTAGCCTTCAGAAGAATAAAATAATTAATTTTGATAGATGGGCCACGTGATAGCTGTCTTTGCTAAACCTCGTTGGTAAAACAACAATAGTAAAACGATAACTTAAACAATTCACGTATTATCGTTTCATTTACCTTGGTCAAACCAATGGCACAACCAATTACCTTCCTTTCAGGGGTAAGTAGGCCTACCTTGGGACGACGATACATATCATGTCTATGGGCACGACACCTGTGCCTGAAATAACCGAGAGGGCGCGTTCGCATTAACGCACGTCACCACTTTTTACCAGGGTCGATCTTCTCCCCACCACTTTTTAAAACATCTTCGCGGCACGGATTTACCAATACAAATTAATAAAGCATCTCCAGTTAACTAGCAGAGGATTCATTTTGTTCGTTTGTCAAATTAGAGTCGTTCTAGCGCTGAAATGTGTTGCTTTTTAAATCAGGTGATCAAAGTGCTCGTTGCCGCTGCGATCAGTGAAGCGGATACAGTGTTGTCTTGTGGCTCGCCCAGTTTTCACACGGACGCGCGCTTCAATCTATCGCTGTTGCGGAGACTCTAATCGTTACGGTGAAATCACAAAATAAAATGCACACAAACGTGTCCCTGCTTGATATAGACTGTTATAGACGATTGATAAGACGTTTTGATGAGAGAGAAAACAAACTTTTTGCTAAAAAGGCTTAGCCTTCCTCTGGCCACGGACTTGAGACCAGCAATATAGCCTACAATTCGAGTGAAATTTTCCCCCTCAAAAGCAGCCTGACTGCTTCTACTAGTTGCTTTTATAAAGAAATGCTGCACATAATTTCTGGTCTAGGATCAGTTTCCTCCACTCCATAACCAAATGATAAGCGCGACTGGGCTGGCTCAGCTGTGGTCTGTGGAAAACGACGTAAATTGCATGCCGTGCGCACGCGCATGATAATTCATTTTATGCAGGATTTAAGCATTTTTTTTCGATAAACAATTTTTAAATAAATGAAAGCAATATAATTTATAAACTGCAGGATTTAAGCATTTTTTTTGATAAACAATTTTTAAATAAATGAAAGCAATATAATTTATAAATTGCAATGTTTTTATTAAATTGTGATCACTTTAAATACAAATTCATTCATTTGCACGTTGTGTCCGAGCCCGACCCGGCCCGACACATTAACTGTAATTACGAGCGAGCACGTAAAATCAAACGACCAATCAAAATTCGACTTTGTCTAACAGACTGTCCTTAATTCAAATATTATTAATTTAGCTTAATATTCACAAAAACAAGAAAATTTGAAAATGTAATTGGCAAATTTGATTTTTAAATAGCATATTTTATCAGTAAAATCCCGTTTACATTCATGGTGATCTGAGGGGGCGGGAGAGTCCCGTTGAGGGGGCGTTGCCCCATTCTGGTTGTGGTTTTGTCATGGAATGTTTTTGTTTAGATTTTAGATTACCTTTTTATTTTCAGTTTACAGCAGTCATTAATGGTTATCATTAAAATAAGTTCATCATTGGGCCATGCGTGTCAACAGGCGTGAGGACGGTGCTTTTTCCACAATGGGAGAAGATTAATGCGGAGGAGGAGAAGAGAGGCAAATCCCTGGGAAAACCCAGGGAGAAATTTCTGGATATAGACGAGATGCTGAAGATCGCCTGGTCCTGAGAGCTGACCCGATGGAGTCTGCAGAGCTGTAATAAACCTGCCAGAACTGTATGACTTTCTTCTGATGAACACAAAAGATGACGTTTGGCAGAATGTGCACGCTGCTCTTCTCCATACAACGAAACATGATTAATGATTGAAAATTTGGGGTTCTTACACAAAAGAACACGGAATTGCACACAAATGATATTTATGGTACTTTTCTTGTGCATTGTTGTACTTATTTTTTAGTTCAACAGCCTCCCTTTCACTAATAAGGGCATCTGAGGAATTCTTCTTAACACAGATTTGATTTCAATTCAATTCTTGTGATTTGATTCAATATCTAACCACTAACTAGTAGTAAAGAGTAAGAGATCGGTTCACGTGCCGTTTGGACTGAGGCGCTTCAGTGATCTGTTGAGTCACATTTACAAGCGCCAAAACGGTTTTGTTTGAATTGCGTAATACAATTGTCAGAAGCTGAGAATTTGTTTGATATCGAAAGTAACATGCAACATGTCTGTGGTGTTGTTGTCTGTTTTCTCTGCGTGAGAAAATGAATGTGGCGTCGTGAGAGCACGTGAATTGCATCATACTCGTCCCATACTGGTCATAATCATTTCAGGAGAGTCCTGAATTAATCAAAACCTAACATTTTATTTGTCTGGTAAAAATGTATCATGCCAACTACACACTTATAAGCCAATTCTGAAATAATAAATACATAACATCAATTGCTAAAAGTATGAATTTAAGAATAAGAAATGCATACCTGACAGTGGAGAAACACACAGCAGTGAGAGTTAAGATTACCCATGACTCTTCTGCCATGGGTTTCCATTAACTACCCATATACCATAACAAAAGAATATTTACTACACCAATGATTTTGGATTCGTTGGACACTTGTGTTGGGGAGAGCCTAGGAGCCATATCAGATATCTTGAAGAGACACCACACAAAAACAAGAACAGAATTCTCCTACACTGTAAAAAGTGATCAGTTAACGTACTTGTAAAAATGTATTCATGTGCCCTTGTAATCTTTGGTCAAAAAAGTGAGGAAAACCGTTGCCTTTAAGTAAATAAACCTCATGCGTAATTGAGAAACTTAAGTTATATGAACCTGACAGTTCCACATAACTTAATTTTAAAGTTTTATTTATTTCATAATTTTAAGGCAACAGGTTTCCTCACTTTTTTGTAATCGGTTATTTTGATCAAATATTACAAGGGTACATTAATACATTTTTTAAAATCAATTTTGATTTTATTGTGACTTTAAAGGAAGATCACAACACAATGGATAACATATTTAGTTTATTACAAACAAAAAAAAACCCTGCTGTTTCAGTTGAACAGTGAACATACATGCATATGTGTTTAATAAATCCCATATGTGTGTGGTGCTCCATCTCTGTAGCGGTCCATGTATCTGAGAGGCTGTCCGTGAGGGTATTTCTTCTGGGGTGGGTGATACACCGGAGGTCTGTTGTACTCAAACACCGGCTCTCTCATATCTGTGGAAATAAATCAAGCACAACATGAGCTAATCAGTTATTACAAGATAACACTCATGACCCTGTTCTTAAGATAGATTTCTGAGCGGATGTTAACCTCATTGGATCACAAACCACATGTGAATTGTTACCAAGATTTGCTGGAGAAAGAAGATGTTAATACTGTTAAAGTCCCCCTGTGGTCAAAATCAAGCTTTTAAATGTTGTTTATGTCTATGTGGTGTTTTTAATATGCTTTAAAACAAACCATGTTTAGCAGTTTATGCAGCCAGTAAATGGTCTGGAAAGCCCAAAACATTGTACATTTTCATTCCTTGAAGAGTTTTTTAGGCTCTTTAAAAAGTTTCTTACTGTTGCATTAAAATGGCATTGACAGACCGACATCACACATTAAATAATGATAAAGCAATCATTGGTTTTGTCTTATAGGTGCCAACTATACGCAACTGTATTCTGGAAATAAGCCTCAAAACAAAAACGCAACCCTTGACAGCCCAAATCTATAAATGACTTAAAAAAACAAATCCAAAGTTGCTTATCAGTGCAACCCTGTACACGTGATAAACATTGTTTTGAGACATGGCAAAAATAATTACTAGATTAGATTACTAGATTTTCCAGAAGGTCTGCTCTTCAATACAATAAAGGACGTTTACTCACTAAGCAACTCATGAAAGGTCTGAGTTACAGACTGATCCCATTGGCACTGGAAAAATGCAAGACCTGCTGGTGTAATAACATCCTGATGTTTCCTGTAGAACTCCAGCGTTTGGAAAGTCCGTTGCTTCAGATAGTAACTAAAAACATGACAGAGATACAAAATAATTACTTTGGCAATAAAACGTTTGCTTAATCCCATGCAAGTTGAAGGGTCTTTCTGGGGGGTTTTCAAAGGAGTTCAAAAATAAATACAAACAACATCTGTTTGATTTCAAAGGCTGCATTTATCATTGAGGCCGTTCATTTCAGAAAAGTAGCCCTTATAAAACTGACTGTTATTCCTTATGAGCCATAATTACTATGAAATTATGTATTTCGCAAGACAAATACAAACTTCAAAGGACAGTGCTTTCGAAACGAGATCAATTGTATTGCAACTTCTAAGTTTGTGGGAGGAAATTCGGGAAGTATTGGGTGAATCTCAAGAAACCTTTCAAGAACATGTCCAGGTCAAATTTCACCCCCAAAAATCACAAGAAATGATTAAAATGTTACTTGAAGGGACACATTCAATTTAGTTAATGAACAAAAAAGTTACAATGTCAATACCTCATCAATCCTTCCAAAAATTGTTTTTGTCTTACCCTGATTCACTATGGTAAGCATTTATATTGTAGAAATGTTGGGATGGTTTTCCCAGGAAAATTGAGTACATCTAATATATATTGTGAATGCTCATCATTGCGGTTATTACGGTGATTTTAAACATCATAAAATCACCAGCTAAAGACCCCCGCATTTACGTAATTCAAGTGGGTCATTCTTTTTAAGGTTCGAAAATAGAGCCCGATCTCATGAAAGTGCATATCTATACAACGAATGTTATTTCTCGTGCCATTTATACGCCAAAAATAGTTTTTGTGTGCATATGCTACGCAGTTTTCGCGTGCATATGATACACACTTTATGGCCTGTAATACGCACACACTCCCCACCCCTAATCCTACCCAAGGGGTTTTCAGTGCGTAGTACATGCCCGCTAAAACCATTTTTGGCGGATAAATGGCACGAGAAATAACATTCATGGTTTAGATACGCACTTTCTTGAGACTGTGTTGGAAAATATGGGAATCCATATAAATACGTAAAAAACATCCCTGAAACTCCATCCGCACAGTCACGCACTCGCAGAGCCGAAGCACAACTAAAAGAATGTGGGCCAAAAGTTACATATTGTAACTTTAAATTAAGAAATCAGATGAGAATCACCTTTAAGAATAATAGGAATTAAAATAAAAGTAAATAAATTATCTGGATTTTGGGGGGTAAAATGCTTGTCATGAAAACACGGTAATAAGCTAAATGTTTTAATGGTCAATTTATTTTGATAATAGGGTGAAAAAGGACCCAGAATTGTTTTCATGAGACGTATAATCAGTGTCTAGAGTATCTGAGAGTAAAACTACCCACCACGGCGAGGGTCGGAGTTCATCACTGTAATCAACTGGACCATCTTGTTTAAACAGGAGAAAGGCGTATCTGTGAAATCCAGTTCCTCTGGCTGGAAACGGGCTGATGTAATGACAGACCTCTTCCCCTGACGTCACAGCATTTCCCCGGATATTCCCACTGTAATGTTTTAGTAGTTAAAAACTGACATAACCACATACTTTGTCTCAAAAAATTAATTCTTCCGGTCTGGGTTTTCCAACCAAGGCCGGGTGAGAATGATGTCAGACAATGCTGTACTGAATTTTGTTGAATTATGGCTCAAATAATGCAGGCATACTCACACTAGCCAATGAAGATACTCCTTCTCACCATCCAGGAGGTGTTCATCTGCACAAACACACACAGCTTACTTCACTGTATCTCCATCTAGTGGAGGAACTTAAGAACTTCACATTTTACTAACTGCTAACTAAAGTGACATTTCTGCAGGTCAACTGACCAAAAAGCACTTAACATCTCAAAAATGTGATTTAAAAACCCCTCCAAATATCATCAAAAATTAAATAATGACAATTTATATACAATAATATGAATCAATAAATTATTAGTTATATATATGGTATATTATAATATACTGTATATATTACAATATATTAATTATTATTTTTTATATACAGTATTTATATTCTAGTTTAAACGTTTGGGGGCCAGTATGATTTTTTAAAAGAAATACA
The DNA here is from genome assembly GCF_051911475.1 of Siphateles boraxobius. Classification (NCBI taxonomy): domain Eukaryota; kingdom Metazoa; phylum Chordata; class Actinopteri; order Cypriniformes; family Leuciscidae; genus Siphateles; species Siphateles boraxobius. The sequence continues at coordinate 284,676 of NW_027509097.1, forward strand.
TTTATTCAGCAAAGCTGTTTTTTTGTTTTTTTTTACTTTCTATTCATCAACGAGTCCTGAAAAAATATTGTTTCATGTTTTTTTGGAGCAGCAAATGAGCATATTATACTGATTTCTGCAGGATCATGTGACACTGAAGACTGCTGTAATGATGGTGAAAATACAGCTTTGATCACAGGAATAAATTACAGTTTAAAATATATTCAAACATAAAACTTTATAAATAAATGCAAAAAATATATATATATATATATATATATTTGGATATGCACTTTAAAAACTGCATTTAAAAATGTCTGACTGAAAATACAGAATATGTACAACAGATATCATTAGATCAAAATATGAATTTGATGTAAATAATTGGATGTACCTGGGCTGGTTAACAACAGCGTCCAGAGTGAATTCTCTTCCGCTTCGAAATGTATCCGAGGTGCTTGTGCTGCCTGTGGATTTCACACAAACAGTGGAAATCAAAGCCGGTTTCCTAGATTTCAAACAGAAGCAGTCTCCACGTGTTCTGAAGCCTCACCTGACTCGGCGTTAAGTGATTCCCAAAATGCACGACTGCATCGCTGTCATCTCCGTAAGCCACATGCAGCATGACCCGTGGAAGAAAATATGCCATGGGAAAGAGGTCCTGGTAGATTCGGTAGTGTTCGGCGAGCCTCTGGATGTGGAACGGCCCGTTTGTCTTCTCCCACTGCGTCTTTACTCTGTCGAGGGAAATGCGAACTGGAAGCAATAAAATAAGAAAAGGTTGCATGAAATGTCCTACTGCTGATTAATATGATGTAATGTCTAGACAGGCGGCCTTTGCAGTATGTTTCTATACCACTAAACATTTATATATTCACACTTAAAAGAAAAAACTAAATTATTATCACTAATATTAATATTTTTTTTGTGACATTGTTTTTTCATTAGTGCATAAAAGGTTACATTTGTAATGTACAACTGTAAGTATACATAAAGATAGTATTTGTTGTACTCGATTTATTAATTAATTAATTTAAAGTCCCCCTGTGGTGAAAAACAAGATTTTAATGTTGTTTATATGTCTATGTGGTGTTTTTTTTATATGCTTTAAGACAAACCATGTGCAAATTCATAATTCAACACCATTGCTGAGTATTTTCTCCTTAAAACTGCAGTGAATTAAAGACTGCCTTAAAAACGCGTCTTGAAATCGCTGGTGTTTCTGACGTCACAAACGACCTTGTAACCAATCAGATCAACGTGTGATCGTCAACGAGTGGATCTCTGAGCTGGTGTGAGTGAGTGGAGGCGGGGCTCATTTGCATATTCATAGAACCGCGTTGAGTTACATTCAAGCTATGTTAGGGCATGAAGATTTTTGAAAAACTTTTAAATATGTAATTTTGGTGATCAAGATGAGTTTTAATGGATGAAATTACAGGAGGGGCTTTAAAAAAGAACAGTAATGAGAATTAGTTCGGTTGGAAAATGTGCATAAAATATCACAATGCAAACAATCCTAAAAGCAAGCTTCATTGTTTTAAGTGAAATGCATATTTTTATAAGTTTCTTTTGATTTCTGATGCACCAAACAGAAATCACATAATTCCCTACTATATAGTAGGAGAAAAACAGTATGTGGCAAAAGAATCATGTCCGAATTAATAGTACTCATAAATGAATAGGGGAAAAAAAGAACCCGGATGACCTGCTACTTCCGGTGAGATTCTGAAGTGTGCATATGATGGACACTTTACCATCCCATGAGGCCACGGGAGAGGATTTATGAATGGCAGTGAAGTGACACTGGTAGGTCACATGATAATGACAACATGGCGAATGTAGTATGTCCAGATTACATTCATACTACTCAAATTTTTACTATATAGAACATACTTTGTTTAGCGGTCGTGAAATAATTACTTTTTCTAAATAGGTACTCAAGAGAGAGTATGCGATTTCGGACGCAGCCAATGATCTTACTGCGTGCTTACAAATTCAACATCAACTTTAAGAGGTCACTGATTTGACCTTGAACCTGAAGATATTCATTAGATATTAAATATATATAAAATATGCTTAAATATATAAAATATGCTTAAATATATAAAATATGCTTAGCAATTGAACCCCGCTTTCAGTTACTGTGTGATTTTCATATACTGTGAATATTTTTCATCATCATTCTGCATTTGATTAACCTGCTTTACTTCCTCTTCAGAGATCAATCGTAATGATGCAGTGATGCCTGAGTCACTCACATGTTCGTAGTCGATTGGCTCTTTCAATCTCTGGGTTCTTTTTGTTCTCCTGCACGATCTTCTTCCTCTCCTTCACCTCTGTCTTCCTGGAGGGACGCTGATACGGGAGGCCGATGTTGACCCGCGCAACGGCTGCTCGCAAAAACAATCAAAACCTCATGACAGGTGAATGTTCACTGACAGCAATCAATGATGTCACCCAAACAAACCCACACAGATACATTGATATTTGATATTATAGGTTATGTCATAGTGTTTCAGGGTAAATTCACAACTATGGATTTAATGGGTGTGTATTCATATCTCAGTGGCTCAAGTCGATCCGTGATGACTTGCCTTCTTTCGTCTCCTCCTCTCTGTATTGCCTGTAGGTCTTCCACCAAACATCTCTCCGGTCGGCCTCCTCCGCTGCTCTCACATATCGAGTGTAACTGCGATATTTCTCCAGAGAGTCCAGCTGGGTCCCGTCGATGTCCTCATTGGGCATCGGACCCAGAGGAGGGGACCGGTGACACAGAACAGCTACAGAAGATTCAATAGAGGATGTATTATTAGTATAATAAAAAGTAAGAAAATATTGTAATGTAAATGTAATAATAATAAAAAATACAATTATAAAATATGTTGCAATATAAATATTATAAAAACAACAACAACAATAAATATATAATAATAATTTAACTTTAATTTAGAGCATCTCAAGCAAGAAGTTAACTCAAAGTGCTTCAGAAAGATAGGAAAAATAGATACATGACAGAAAGGTTTGACTGAAAATACAGACTAATCAATAAGTAAGTACACATATCACAATCAATATGTAGGTGTAAAATGTACATGTAACGTTAAAGGTCATTCAGACCAGCAGACACAGACACACTCACATACAGGAGTCACACTGCTGATTATTTAACTCATTAACTGCACATTGACGCAACTATCCTCCAGAACCCCTCACCGGTGGACCGAAGACCCCTCACATGATGCTTCAGGCTCACATCACCCGCCGCCCGCAGGAGAACACACACCGTTCCGCGCAGCGCCATGATGGACCGCTCCAGCAGCGACGCCGAGAGAGTGACGTCAACACACAGAAACGTGACGTGACGTGCGTACACGTCATCGCGTCTGTGCGCTCCTGCATAATGGAAGGCGACGAGATTCGCCCATGAGAAAGTCAGCGCGCGTCTTGGCAGGAATCGGGATTTTACGTTTCTTCGCATCTGATGAGTAAACAATCCTGTGAGTTTTATGTAAAGGAGTTTATCGATACATGAATAAATCATCTGCTTTTAAAATAGATGTTATTAAGTGGTGATGAAGGTGCAGGTGAAGTTTGTTTATTTACTGTGTCTCGATGTTTCCAGCACATCAGTTCACCTAACATTTATTAAAGACTATAATTCATGAGTCAAATGTATTTTATTCAGTTTACATTACATATAGCAGTTATACTTAAACATGAACACTGATATAGGTGCTCAAATTCATCCTTCCATCCTCCCATCATCTATTTATCTAACGTTATCTATCTATCTAACGTTATCTATCTATCGTCTTTTTGTCTGTCCTTCTATCTATCTATCTATCTATCTATCTATCTATCTATCTATCTATCTATCTATCTATCTATCTGTCTGTCTATCATATGTTTGTCTGTCCTTCTATCTATCTATCTATCTATCTATCTATCTATCTATCTATCTATCTATCTATCTATCTAATTTCTTACTGTCTATCTATCTTTCTATCTTTCGTTCTGTGTCTGTCTCTGATCTTCTGTGACAACATGAACCAATAGTGTTTCTCTGCAGTCTTTAAGATTGTTTATGTTTTTTTCAGGCTTCCAGGTTTATGATGGAGGATCACATGCAGTGCACAATCTGCTTAGATTCGTTTAAATTCCCTGTGACCATTCCGTGCGGTCACACCTTCTGCAAGGACTGCATCTCCAAATTCTGGGAGACCAAGGACAAAGACTTTCACTGCCCTGTTTGCAACAAAACCTTCAAAACGAGGCCTCAGCTGAATCGCAACGTGTCTCTGTCAGTGTTATCGGAGGTGGTCGCCACACACAGTCCAGTTAAGAGAGATTTGTGCACAGGAGCCTCGGTCCACACGGAGCCGGAGCAGATCTGTGAGCGGCACCAGAAGCCTCTGGTCATCTACTGCAGGAACGACAGCATGTGTGTTTGCTATGAGTGCACTGTGGTCGAGTGTAAGGGACATGATGTGATTCTGGTGGAAGATGAACGGAAGAATAGAGAGGTACAAACACACTACCATGATGCATAAATACTGTATATTTTAAATAGTATAACATGCATTACAATAATGAGAATTTGGGGTGAAACTAAATGATTAATTTTCACTAATAATTTGGAAATATCACAATGCAATGTTTTCTTTACGCAAAATATGTTTTTTATTCTTTTCTTTAATTTTAGAGTGCAATGTTTTGATCTTCAGGTTTTTTGAGATTCAATCGTTTGTCCATTTTAAATTTGTTGTTGCTGACCGGTTTAAGAATTTGTATGATAATGTTTCTACCTTGTATATGAGCCAACATTCATATTTTACACCTTTTTCTTTTGGTATGCAGGCAGGATTAAAGAAAAAGAGTCTGGAAATCAAGAAACTCCAGGAAGCCACTGAGAGGAACCGTCTGGAGCTCATGGAAAACATGGAGAAAGCGAAGGCAAGGCATCTCCTATCATTGCCACCTTCATTAGAGACTTATCCAACAATGAAAATGTACTCATTCTCGTATCATTCCAAAACCAGATGATGGTGACAATTTAAAATAAGGTTGCATTTGTTAATAACTACATTAGTTAACATGATCTAACAATGAAAAATACTTCTAAGGATTTAATCATCTTAGTTGATGTTAATTTCAACAATTACTAATACATAATTAAAACCAAAATTTGTATCTGTTAATATTATTTAATGGACCTAACAAGCTATATATAATTCATAATACATAATATTATAATTTGACGTTTGTATTTGTATTAACTAGCGCTTATAAAGATTAATAAATACTGTAAAAATGTATTGCTCATTGTTAGTTAATGCAGTAATTAATGTTATCTAACGGGACCTTATTGTAAAGTGTTAGAAAGACGTTTCTTCAATGGATAACTAAAAGGAGATGTTTTGAAGAATATTCACATTGCACTTTTTCATTTAATGAAAGCAAACCGTGACCAAGAGCTGTCGTGCTTGAATAAGGACTAAAAAGCAACATAAAATAACCATAAAGTATTCTATACAAAATTGAAGTCAAAGAAAAACTTTCATTCTGCCACAACTCTCATATCTTATTCACAGTTTTGTATTTTAAATAGATACAAGGACATGTAAGACTTGATACTTTTCGGCATGTTGAAATTAAAATTTTGAGAATAAATGCCCAAAAAATACACATTCATATATAAGAGAATAGGTGTAGATGAAGGACGCAGTGATATATAATCGCCTCTCATGGCATGTTGTTCTCCCTCTGCTCTATCAGGTCTCACTCCAGCAGACGTCTCAGTGGGTGAACAGCAAGTTCTCACAGCTGATAAAGGTGTTGGCAGAGAAGCAGGAAGTGACACAGCTGTTTGTGGACCAGCAGCAGGAAGTGACCGTGATGCAGGCTGAGGATAGGCTGGCTGCGCTGGATGAGAGAACCATGCAGCTCGTAGCCCTTCAGGAGGAGATCAGCAGTCTGTGTTCCCTCCCTTCATGCCAGCTTATCAAGGTTACAGCATTTTAATAGATTAAAGAGATGTGACTCACAAAATAAAATAAATAATACATTAATAATTAAATACAAAAAATAATAATAAATGGCCCCATTTGCTTTTCTATTGATGCTACTAAGGTCATTTGGTTGTGGAAAATGTTATTATTTATTTTTTTATTGTTATTTAATGAATTATTTTACAAAATTTCTGCTTTTTAATTTGTATATATTTTTTATTATTATTTATTGGGTAACACTTTAGATTAGGGTCCAATTCTCACTATTAACGGCGACTTTTGCCTTAATAAACTCCTAATTACTGCTTATTAATAGTTAGTAAGGAAGTTGTTAAGTTTAAATATTGGGTAGGATTAAGGAATGAAGAATATGGTAATGCAGAATAAGGCATTAATATGTGCTTTATAAGGAATAATAAACAGCCAATATCCTAGTAATATGCATGCCAATAAGCAACTAGTTAATAGTGAGAATTGCACCCTAAACTAAAGTGTTACCATTTATTGTTAATGGTTTCCACAGATGTACGTCACATGTTTGTTTATGTCGCTGTTTGTGTGCTCATGCAGGACTCCAGGTTCATAGAGGTCCCACGCTTCAGTGACGTTCCTGTGGATGTGCTTGTAAGCGCACAGGAGAAGTTGACCCCCGTCACAGATGTCCTGTCCCGCGTATCTAAGCTCGTGTGTGAGGATCTGGAGAGAGCCACACAGGTGTCCGGAGGACCGGAGAAAGAGGGTGAGTCGGGATCACACTGACCGCCTGATGCATGTTACACACAGAAATGGCTAGCATCTGATTGGTTGGTACTTTGCAACTTTCACAAGTCGAGGAACACAGCTTTTATTTATTGTCAGCCAGTGTGAACAAAGGCGTATTTTTTACAAGCTATCAGTGGATTTGCCAAAGTTAGCCAGGTTAGTAGCATCAAATTTTTCAAAGATATTCAGAGATTAGTTTGAGGTGCTTAGTAGTAAGTAAACTAGAAGCAGAACTGTATATTTTAGAATCTAACAAAACATGTATTTCACAATATTTTTACACTTTTGGTTAATAATGCTATGTATAACTATACTTAGACATTTTAATGAAAATTTCATGTTAAAAAAAACTACAAAAAATTATTGTCCTTATGACAATTTTAAATAATGGTAAACCTATTACTAATTGTATTTGATTTAATTTATTAAAACTGTCATGAACATAGTAATGAAAAAATATACTGTTTAATCTACATATGGTGAGCATGATTTAAAAAAAATTCTATGTAATGTATAATCCAATATTGGATAAAACTACATGTGAATGGAACATTCAACAAGTTTATGAAAACTGAGGTGTGTGATAAAATAAAAATATGTATGTAATACATCACAATATTTTTTTAAATTTGGTTGATATCTCAATGTACACATTTTTTTGGAGACTGAAAAATACTGAAACATTTTTTCAAATACTGAAAAAAATTAATGTTCTTTGTGAAAATTTCCAAAGTAATGCTAATATTTTTCTATTTAAATTTTTTAAATATATATTTACATTTATTTAACCAGTCATGAACATTGCAATGACACAGTTGTATAAATAAGTAATTATTTAAGTAAATTATTTAAAAATAATGTTTGCTTAAAATCTGATCAGCATTGCTTTTTCTTTGTCTTTCTCGTAGGCTCTCCTCAAGATAAGAGGCCAGTTCTGGCTGTTGTTCCCAGTCCTGCAACTCCATCATATCCAGCAGAGAGGGAGGGGCTAAACGCATGTACGCTCATATCATATATCATATCATATCATATGTATGACAGTTCAGTGTGGAAAAGGTTATCTATTATTTCTCAGTCTCATATATTGCAATTCTTCTCTTCACCCAGACCGCTGCAACCTGACCTTTGACCCTCGTACCGCCAACGCTCACTTACGCCTTTCCCAAAGCAACAGGAGGGCGGAGCATCTGACCTCTGGGCCCCGCCCCGTCCCGGCCGACGAGTCCCGCTTCGACCACACCTGGCAGGTGTTGTGTTTCCAGAGTTTCACTCGCGGACAGCATTACTGGGAGCTGGAGGTGTCCAAACCGTGGGCTTACGTGGGCGTGACGTACCCGAACATACCGCGCAAAGAGAAGGGCAAGCGCTGCATGGTGGGGATGAACGAGCTGTCGTGGAGCCTCCAGCTGGACGAGCGGCAGCTGAGCGCGTGGCACGCCGGCTGCAAGGAGTCCGTCGCGGGACAGCTGCAGTTAAACGCTCAGCCGCTGCGCATCGGCATGCTTCTGGACTACGAGGCCGGTACGCTGACCTACTACGGCGAGGGACAGGTCCGGCTGCACGCCTTCCACTGCGCGTTTACACAAGCCCTGCTCCCGGCCTGCTGGATCGGGGAGGGCGTCACTGTTACGCTCTGTGAACCGAGAGCCTGAACATTTGTACGCTGGTACAGGATTGGTCCTGAGGAAACAGATGCATCCCTACTGTAGCCAGACCTGAGACGTGTGGCCTTCCTTCACCATCATTTAGTCCTCGTGTTTTTGAGCTGTGATGAGATTTGATGAGCTCAGGGTTTACTCTGGGATGGTGCTGTTAAAGCTCTGGTTGATCTGTGGAGAGTTATACTTCACACAAGTACGTGAACACAGATGATTTTTGCTGCACTGGCTTGATGTGCCAGTCATAAGTTAAGATATTTCCTGAAAAATAATCAATGATAGTTGTGTGTGTGTGTGTGTGTGTATATCTATATATATATATTATGTCAAATTGATTTATCTTGATTAATTGCATTTAACATAAAAGTTTGTTTACATAATATATGTGTGTGTATGTATATACTGTATATATACATACACACACATAAATAAATATATATACAGTATATATACACACATACATATTAATTCATTACATTTATATAGCGCTTTTTTCTCGGCACTCAAAGTGCCACACCAGCTTACTGGTGGAGAGGAGACAGAGAGATGAAGCCAATTAGTATATATATATATATATGGGGATGATTAGGAGGCCATGATGGACAGAGGCCACTGGTAAAATTTGGCCAGGATGCCGGGTTTTTTTGTGACCACAGAGTGTCAGGCCCTCGGTTTAACGTCTCATATGAAGGATGGTGCTCTTTGACAGTATAGTGTCTCGATCACTACACTGGGGTGTTAGGACCCACACGCACCACAGGGTGAGCGCCTCCTGCTGGCCTCACTAACACCTCTTCCAGCAGCAACCTGGTTTCCAGAAGTTCATCCATCCTGGTACTGACCCGGCTCAACCCTGCTTAGCTTCAGTGTGCGACCAGTCTTGGGCTACATGGCTGCTGGCATATCACACATATATTATGTAAACACAAACTTTTATGTTAGATTTGACAGCACTTATATATTTTTTTTTCTTCTTTTTTTTTCTTTCTCATAGTCATGTATACATCATGTATACATATATTATAACAATATATACATATGCATACTGCACAATATACAACCCCGGTCAGAGGTTTGGAATAATCAATATTTTTTTGTGTTTTAGAACTGCATTTATTGCATTTGCTGCATTTATTTAATCAAAAATACCAAACAGTATTATTGTGAAATATTACAATTTAAAATAACCATTTTCTATTTGCATATTTCATACTCAGCATATTAGAATGATTTCTGAAGGATCATTTGACACTGAAGACTGGAGTAATGATGCTGAAAATTCAGTTTCGATCACAGGAATAGGCCTAAATGACAGTTTAAAAGATAATGCAATAGAATAAAGTTATTTTAAACTGTAATCATATTTCACAGTGTTATTGTAAATCCGCTGACATCTGTGTTCACGTACTTCGTAAGGTGTGTTTCTGGCATATTCTTACTTGTGGCCAAATTATGGAACTTTTAAGAAGTTGAGTTTGCATTTAAGGGCCAGATGTGCACTTTGTGTTTATGTTGTGTTCAAGAGACATCACAATTATTATCTGCTGTATCCGCTCTAGTTTAGGATTCATATTTTTAGTTTTTAAATATTAAGCGTCAGATCTGTTCCCCTGCAGTCGCGGAGGACAAACATCTATGTTGTGTTCATTTCCATGTGTTAGTTTTCATGTTGGATAGGATTCTCGTAGTAGTGATTTTGTATTTGTATGTATTTCTACTGTATCAGTTTTAGTAGTATTTTATTTTTGCAGAGTTTAATGTGTCTATCTTTCGGTCATTATCTTTTAACATTTCAGATACTGACATCTTAAATTATGAAATTAAATTTCATACTCTAATACTCTAGTCATAAACTCTAATTTCATCGCCATTGGCTGTGTTCAGAATAGAGTACTTGCATACTGCTGAATTCATACTGCACACTATGTGCCATATACTAAACACTATTATTTGTTATGCAACAATAATACTGCTTTTCTTGTTGCTATTTTAATTTTGCAAGTTATCCCATACCTAAATGAGGTTATTTTGTCAAGAAGGATGTATTAAAAACAAAGTTGATTGCGGTTCATTTATTACTTTTTAATTGAAAGTATGGGATGCAGTGTCTTTTTCAGTTTACTCTGTTGTATACAGTATTTTTTTTTGTTGGCAAACTTGTGTGTGCACAGTATAAATAATGCATACAGCAAAAATATGCTATTCTGAACATAGCCAATCTATAAGGAACCATGAGTGTTTGAGCACTGTGTGCGTTATGGGATCAATTAAGTGAACTCCTTCCTGTTATAGCGTGCTTGAGGTCTGACTTTATGCACTAACTAGTATAAGGGAGAATTGTGCTTAATATTGGGAGATTGTTTGAATATGTGAAAAATGACTTGCACAAGCCATTTGGGCTACATGAGTGAATGGAAAACTGGAAAAGCACATCCTTTGGGAATAATGAAGTCATTCTGTATCGTCTGGTCCCTCCTGAGAGACTTTTACTGATTAATGTGACCTTTGTCTGCTTTTGAATCCCTGGACATTGGGTACATAATTAATGAACACAAGTCATTCATAAAATATTCTCAAATGAAATGCATCGTTCCACTTGTGTACATGTTTACTTTAATAAAATACACTTCAAATAACAATACAGTCAAGACCATGCGTAACTGATTAATTGTATAATTAAATAAATTAGGGAAAAGATGAATCCATAAACGAGACTGAAGGTGCATGAAGGGTTAAAGTGCATCTTTAGTCTAACTGCTGCATGCTACAGAGACGCCAAGACAAGTACACACTGCTGCAGGAAACACGGTCTGAAACGAGCGTCATCAGGATATACTTTGCAGTGAACATGTAGTGAAGGTGATTTTAGATACAGCATGGTCGGTTGTTTTGATTACATTTTTGAAAATTACTCCAAAAGAAGCCAAAGTGGAACTCGCAGCACAATAAAAGTTTTAGTTAAGCGATGCATTTGACGGAATGCGCAGTAGAGGAGCGTTCACATTGATTTGCAGCGAATAAGTGTCCGGAAGTGTTTCATTTTTAAAGGCATTTGAGACGACTGCTTGAGTGTTTGTTAAACAAGTAGGCAGCAACAGCCAGTGAAGCTCATGTGATCTTGCATCTACCGTAATATAGTCGGATGCACAAAGCCGTGTTAATGAGAACACTCACGTTTTTGGGCCTTAATTGTCCTAAACTCTTGTGCAACTAGCAAAATACTTCTCGATCTATCAATCTATACAAAATCAGGTCATAAATAAATTTAGAAAAGCTCAATCATTTACTGTCGGATTTTCTTTCCGGCTGGAAATCTTAACAGTAGGTCCCTTTCATTCACGAGCTATGAATTCATAAAAGTTGTTTAATTCATGTGTCTCTCTCGTCCCTCTACACAGACCAGGTCATATTAATGCCTCCTACTGGAGCCCCAGTCGCCGAGTCTGTTTAAGTGGGCGTTCACTGTGGCGGGAGACGGTGAGAGGATGAAATGAAGGAGAGGAGAGAGGAGAGGATGTGCGCTCGCTCGCTGCAGACACGCGTCTACTGGTTCTTCTTGTCATCGGGTGGGGAGTAGGGAGGAGGTTTGTCCTTCAGAAAAAAAACAACAGTATCCTCAAATTATTACCCAAATATTTTCTTTGCTTTGATGCAGCTCTGCACTCTGGACTTGAGCAACAGGTTAAACCTGGTTATAACGTATACAACGGTTAACAGGATAGACTTGGTTAACAGGATAGACTTGGTTAACAGATTAAACCTTGTTACATATGGACTTTAACACATTTAACTTGGTTACATATGAACTTTATTTTAAATGAACTTGGTTGGACCTGGTTATATGTGGACTTTGTTTACAGGATAGACTTGGTAAACTGTGAAACTAGTAATATAAGAACTTTTAACAGGTTAAAACTTTTACTAACTAACAGGAACTTTTAACCTATTAACAGGTTGGTTAACAGGTTGGACCTGCTTATATATGAATGTTAACAGGATAGACTTGGTTAACAGATACCTACTTATATACGAACTTTAACACATTTAACTTGGTGCATATGAACTTTACAGGTTGTTAAAAGGTTGGACCTGGCTATTTATTTATGGATTGATAAAATCCCCCTGTGGTGAAAATCGAGCTTTTAATGTTGTCTAAATGTCTATGTAATGTTTCTAATGTGCTTTAAGACAAACCATGTGTAAATTCATAAGTCAACAGCATTGCTAAGTATTTTTTCCTTACAACTGCAGTGAACCGAAGACAGACTCAAAAACGCGGTTTAAAATGGCTGTTTCTGACGTCACAAACGACATTGTAACCAATCAGATCAACGTGTGATCGTCAAGGAGTGGATCTCTGAGCTGGTGTGAGTGAGTGGAGGCGGGGCTAATTTGCATATTCACATTAAGATTTTTTTTCAAGGAAAAAACTTTTAAATATGTAATTTTGGTGATCAAAGATGAGTTTTAATGGATAAAATTATTGATTACAGGGGGACTTTAACAGGATAGACTTGGTGAACTGGTTGGACCTAGTTATATATTGACTTTAACACAGTTAACTTGGTTTTATGAACTGTTAACTGGTTATATTAAAAAGCATGGTTAACGGGTTGGGTAACTCACCTCCGGCAGGTACACCCGCATCGGAGCATAAGCAGTGGCAGTGGAACTCGCTGCAGCTTCAGCTGCTTTTGCCTCCGCTAGAACAATAATTACAGTCATTTTAATGGGAGCAAAAATGTATTAGGAATCAATTAACAAGAAGTCAGTAAAACAGTAGTGACATCTTAAACAGCTCGTCTGTAACTGGTGGAGTTTTAGCTAGTGGAAAAGCTAGTTTTAGCTCATACCTGCAGGGGTTCTGGGCAGGTCTGGGTCGAGAGGAGCTTGGTCCACTGGAGCTGTATATGGGGGAGGAGGCATGTAGGCTGCGGGTCCATCAAACCAGGAGCCACCTACAGGACCCAAGGGTACAGCAGAGAGTTTCAATGCACTATTTAGCAGTGTATCTGCATGAAAAGATAAGTTGTGTTATTACCTGGAGGTGGAGGTCCAGGAAAGACGTATCCAGGAGGAGCGGGTCCGGAATAAATGCCATTAGCAGGAGGAGGCGGAGGGTAGGCGTACGCCCCGTTCGCCATGTAAGGACAGCCGAAATTTCCAGTCACCGGTTGCCCTCTGGATGCTGAAATGAATGAGAGAGACTAAAGGTAATGCTTCCACATCAAATCAACAGTTTGATGCTAAAAAGAGTGTCTTTTTAAATCAAATTATATTTTAAAGGGGCATTCGGCAACTCTTGCTATTTCTTCGCTGATTTTCACTTTTGTTGTCGCATGTTTTCTGAACGAGCTCCCCCTACAGCTGTGAGGCGTATATTTCACAACACTGTCGTAAAAAAAACTCACTTGCGGCCCCTCCTCCCGCTTTCTACCGCTGCTCATGTGCATTTATTATTATCGGGGCCGGACAACTTTATCGTGTGGAGCTGTGTCTACCGAGGTGGGTAATAGAGTGCCGAAGTTATGACGTCACTTTGTAGGCCAAAATGGAAGTCAGCGGCGCATGGGTTCCCTCGATCGAAAAGCTATGCAAATCGCAAAAAATAAGATCTGTGTTCAACAAAGAGTTGTGACCCTTACACGTTTTGTCTATCGAGATAATCTTTACAAGTTAATCCAAAATTTATACATTTTGAAGCCTATATAAAGTTTTAAAAAACACAAGCAGACACAATAAAGTTTAAAAAACCACAAGCAGGTTATAACTGGTGTGTTTTATGTCATAGATCAAAACGTGAAAATATTTAGAGGCTTTGTTAACCACAGACCTTATTTCAGGCGATTTAGCAAAAACCCATTCAAAAAACCCATAGACTTTAGGGCGAGGAAACCGGAAGTGCTAAAATGCTAACTCACTTCCGCGTTTTGCCCTACAAAGTGTGTTTATGTCGAATTGCCATAAAGCAGTTTGTGTTTCTCGCTCGATCTCGCTTCTCACGAGACTTCCTATTTCCAACTTACCTGGACGTTAGTCCCCATGTTGCCAGGTTGGTTTTCCGCCTGGGAACGCTGGGGGGAGCGGGGAAAGTCACCATTCTCACCAGAACAGGTTATTAAACCATCCAAATGATTTCTAAACGGTTTTATTAAGTTGAAATAGTTGCCGAATGCCCCTTTAAAACTGTTAAAATGTCCAAAACAAACGTACCCTGTGCTGCCACCTGTAGCATGTACTGTCCAAACTCAATCGCTCCTCCAGCAGAAAAGATGAACTTGAAGGTTGCAGCACCTTCCCAGCCACCTGGAACAGGGATGGAAACACACTTTTAGGGTTGGATATCGAGAACTGGTTACAAATTTCCAAAAACTGTGGATTTGATAAGACACGTGCATTTCGATTTATCTTATCGATTCATTTGAGTGCATTTTAATATGACTTTAAACCATTCAGGCACAAGAAGACCCGCACGCTGTTTTCTGTTCTGCACACACATCCAAAACAATGCGCGCAAAGAAAACTGCCTCTCATACTGTTCCTGAAGCTCTCTTAAGCATCTTTTTACACTTGAACAGACAAATACACACAAAAATATTTCAAAATATCCTCGTAAACGCAGTCAGTTATTTCTTAAGTGAATGTAAACTGTTAACAAAGAAAACACACTTGTAACAGTGTATTGGATCCGTGCAGCTCTTAAAGTGACAGCAGCCTAATATTCCTGCTGCCGTCTCTATAAAAACATTAATCAAACAACAAAAGAGAGAAAATTCACTCTTCTGTAACTATATTTGTAATGCTTTTTAAAAAAAAATAAAGTGCAGTGTTATTTTACATTTGATTACAGTTTCTGTACCTGAAAATCTTAAAACACTGTTTATTTCAATCGTATATTTGTTAAGTTGTTATTATTTGTGCGATTTCAAAAATTTAATTTTTTTAATTATTGAGTGTTTACTTGTCTTTAAATAAAGCTTGAAATTTATATTAGTTAGGCTAGTTGTTTTTACTATGGTATTTTTAAACCACAGGCAAAAGTTCCTTGTGTAATTGTTTTTAGCCTATTGATTTTTGTTCATAGTTTTAAGTTTTTATTTTTACATTATTGGAATCGAAATTAGGAATCAATAAGCAGTATCAAAATCATTCAAATTCAAACAATACCCAACCCTACACACGTTAGTGTACTTGTATGCTATAGTCTTCTTTACTTTCCCACGAGTACACGACTTTAGATTACCTGAAACCAGGATAATACTTCCATAATACTTCCTTCAGATTATCCAAATGAAAACTCAAGAAGAGTCTTGATTCTGATCTGACTACTCTTTATTTGAAGACGCCGACAGACGATAACAGACACATTTTGTCGGATCAGTGTTTACCTCTGTTGGCTTCGGTTGGAGTTTGTTTTCTCCGATTGAACATGCTGAATCAGAATCAGAATATCTGTGAAGTGACTTGCTGTATAATCTGGTGACTGTCGGCATTGGCGTATATTTATTTCGTTTCAGTTTTGGACTGTGATTGAGTTTTTTCCCTCACTGCTTCCTCACAGCAGCAGTGTTATATTTAGGTTCGGTGTTCTTACCTCCAGGCTCGGCGCTGATTGTGCCCTTGACGTAGTTTGCGCCAAGTACTGGCTGTTTGACCTCACAGCCCTTTATAAGATAAAAGGGCATCATGAAAGACTGCAGAGGGTCCTTCCCTTTAGTCAAGAAGATCACCTAAAGACCCAACCACACGAGCAGTTACAATAGTGATCATAGTGTAGAGAACTGAAAACTGACCACAAACCAATGAGAAAGACCAAATATCAAAACTGTATGTATCAGATGCATCCTACAGCCAATCACAAGACTATAAAGGCCAATCTACTCCACAATGGATTGCTCAGGTTTGGGGTTTGTTTACCATATTACAATTTGTTTAAAGATTATGTACTATTTTTTTATTTTTTCTAAACTCTTTTTCTTGCATCACATACCCTGTAAGGTGTCAGGTAAATGCTTCCCTTCTTGCTTTTTCTGAAGGGTTCTGGCAAGCGTTCTGCGTCACTGAACACCAGCTCCACATTCTCATATGACATCAAGACACTGTAGGAAAACACATTCGGTTTAATAAAGTCAACACTTTCTGTGCCAACATGATCAAAGCCAGCTTTGCCATCACTAATACACTGTAAAAAAAATATTTTTTCAAAGTTGTAAATAAAACAAGTAAATAGAGTACATTTTACATTAAAACACTATTTCAGTCTTTACAATTTCACGCTTAATTCAATGTGTTTCACGTTTCATTGTAATTAGGGGTGTAACAATATATCGTGTCCCAATATATCGCAATACAAAAATGCAACAATATGTATCGTGGATAGTGACAATATGTATCGTGGTATATTACATATGTATATGTAATATGTACCCAAAATAAAAATTGCCATGTGAGAAAAAATTCAAGTTTCTGAGTCAGTACTACATTAAACTACAATATATAATGTTGAATATAATGTATAATAATGCAATGGGGGAATATTTGTGGGTCCTGATAATGCCAATTGTCTTATGTTACCAGTAAAAAGTGGTATCATTATTTTAAATATATCTAGCCAGTGACAGAGTGCAAGCATATTCGCCTAAAATAATTCTGTATTTTCAGCTTCAGAATCATGAAAATTTTTATTCTGGTGTCATCATTGTTCAAGCCTATTCATTTACACCCCCAATGTAATATCAAATTTAGTATTTAATCAAAAGAACATTTTTTGTTAACCTTTTATCATATGTCTTGGAGTATCGCAATAATATTGTATTGTGAGTTCAGTATTGTGATATGTATTGAATCGTGACATTCGAGTATCGTTACACCCCTAATTGTAATTATCTGTGAAATGTTCTGAGTGGAATTTAATCAATCCTACACCTAGTTATTTTTTAACCACCTTCAGTGGTTCTGCTGAAATATGATTTAATGTTTTTAATCCAAATAGCTTGTCCTTGACTTTTGTTTATAGTTTTCAAGAATACCAGCATCAGACAAAGGTCATTTGTCTCTAGTGTTAAAATAGTTATCTATAATTAACAATATATATTATATACATGTATAAAAATTACCTATTAAAAATATACATTCATATATTTTTTATTATACATAATAAAAGTAATAATAATAAAAGTTAATTAATATTGTGGAAGTAATTTAGGAAATACAGTTTAAGATTTATTTAAGTGTAACGAAGACGGTTATTTTAAGAGTAATGAAGAAATAACGTAATGTAGAGGAAATTAAAATAAATGAAAAGACCATATCAGACGCGGTATCAAATCTATTTCAAATATTTGGGTAACTTAACGTTACTTGTATACTATTTTTGAAATGTTAGAGATAATATGATGTCATTCCTGGAGTTAGCTATAATCTCAGTCTTTATCAGTTGTGTAATAAGATCAAGCTATTGTGAAACAGTGTAAGAGCATGTCATTTCTCTTAGAAGAAGGTTAAGAAGATTATTGTTGAACTACCGCGACTACACACAGCACTTGTTCACAACAGAAATACTAATCCTACTATGGCGGGGGCTTAGCTCATTAATACTAATTAAGTAACATAGAATTCGACTCGTAGGCCTGGCTGTGATTGGCTGAAATACAAGAGGGGGCCTGACTAAATGAATATTCATAGGCTCAGATTTCGCCATAGTATGATTAAGAAAGCTGCGCAAGATCCATGTTTTATAATAGATAGCAACTTATCTGACTGAATATGAATTTAAATTTTATTTTTTTAAACATAATATTGCATATAATAAGTACATACACGGCAGACAATCGGATTACATTGCAAATTGAATAGAATGGGAGTGATCTAACGGTTCACGCGATGTTATCCAACACATGACACCGTGTAGACCATACTAGTCATATTAGTATGCATACAAGAACACATAACATACAATAATCAATTCAATAGGTTCAATACAAAATTATAACGCAGTTACAATCACTGAGTCTGAATTCGCGAGAATACCTTTCGCTGTTGTTGATGATAACTCCTCCAGATTCAGAATGATTGCTGTTAAGGGCCATGTTTGATTTCTGTTTGCGTAAAATTGACGTTCTACATTCTACGAGCGGAACTCAATGATCCACCTGCACTTCCGCCATAGGTCACGCCCCCGGTTACGTCATCATCGGCTCTAGTTTGAGACGTTTCCCGAACCTTCTCAAATAAACAGTTTGTTTTAATCTAATCTAATCGTATTTTATCTTACCTTATCATAGATAGATAGATAGATAGATAGATAGATAGATAGATAGATAGATAGATAGATAGATAGATAGATATATAGATAGATAGATAGATAGATAGATAGATAGATAGATAGATAGATAGGGTTGCCCATTCATTTTAATTATAAGAGATTCATCACTAAGGTTTATTTTGTAAAATGACCCAAACTCAATGTTGGAGTAAAACCTAAATAACCAATGTAAAATATCGGGGCAATATTAATATGTCTATATAGGCCAGCCATTATTATTTAAAACTTGATTGAGCGTCATTGCTTTCTTAATAAATAATAAATGATTTTCACGCAGCACCCCTCTATAGAATATGGTATCTTCTGCTTCCCAACACAGTGATCTGAAACAGACGCCATTGTGGATCTTGCGCCGGTGGTATTGTACATGTTGACCATACGTGTACTGTGAGCCAAAATGGCTGATAAGACTCATCAGTTTCCTAACATGTGGACAACACAAAACGTCGCTGTGCGTGAACTCGTGTCTGTTTCCTGCGTGTTATAGTGGAGCAGCATGGCTTCATCTGCGAAGCGGCGAGCTATTGAAACGGGTCAAACCCCCCAAGACAGCAATGAAAGCTCGGACGAGGGTCTGGAAGACTCCGGGGACGAGGGAAGTGAAGAATCAGAAGAAGAAATAAACGAGGTAAGTTGCTATTTTAATTGTTGTTTCAACCAAAAAATATCGTGATGAAGGCCAGGCTGGATATGCGTTTAAACACGTTGTTTTATGAGCAATATATTTATTTTGATTTGTGTTTAGGAGGTCGTAGTGGATTTTGAAGCACACGCGATATCTAACAACGACTTTCATGGCATTAAAACCCTTCTGCATCAGGTAACTTACGTTACGGACGTCAGTGTTTGTATTGCACTGAAAATACAGAAGTTTGCACTTCAACAGAGATTAAAATGGCAACAACGAACGTTACATACATACACAATTTACATTATTTGTATCTATATTTTATATACATATATGTATGTATGTCTTTGTATTTCCAGCTGTTCCTGAAGTCTCACGTGAACACCTCTGATCTCACTGACATCATCATTCAGCAGAATCACATTGGCAGTGTCATCAGAGTGAGACTCATTTAAATAATAATATAATTTTACTGTCCATAACTGTATATTTAATTAACAGATTTACAGTAATTTTATGTAACGTTACATTAATTGTAATCAGAGTGGTCCGTGGAAAGCTTTAGAGAAAAATATGAAAATACGCTCATAATAAAAAAAACAAGTTTTAAATAAAATGATTAAAATAAATAAAACAATAGCGTTTTCAATTGATTAAACAATAACTATTCAGCATTAGAGTGTTATTGAAAGCTATCAATTTTAACATTTATTATTAGGCTTTAAATATTATAACTACTTTTAATTTAAGTGAACTTAAAGCAATCTTCACATAAACCCGTTGTAATGTCACATTTTCCCTGTGGCTTCTGCCTTCAATATATAAGGGCTTAATTTTTTCTTTTGGCCTATTCAGACCGCTTCAGATTTTTACTTGTTCTGTCAAAATGCACAACAAGTTATTGTTTTAGTTGTTTTTGACCTGTGTAACCTTGTAAACAGTGCTTTCCTCAATTTCTGAATATATCCTACCTGAAAATCTTAAAGTTATCAAACACTGCACAGTCTTCACTGCATAATTTATAGATTAAGTATAGATTAATCCTTATTAAAGCTGCCAAAGTTATTTAGTCAAGAGCAGTGAGTGATTTTCTCTTTTTCTTCTGTTCTTTGATTATCATTAATGACAGACGGCCGCAGGTTTATTAGGCTGCTGTCACTTTAAGACCTGACAAACATAATTCTGATCTGACAAACCATTTTCTCAACTCTTTACGTTAATTTACATTCATTATCATATAGGATGATCATATTTGGGGGTCCGTGGCATCTAAAAAATGTAAAGTCCCTTCCTTAAAATACATTGATAATAACAATAATATTTAATATTCATTAAATGTATTGAACATCTGGATAAATCTGGTTGTGTCCTTACTGATCATATTATTAATGCATTTTTTTGAATATTTTCTGTGTTTTTGCTCCAGCAAGCTGAGGTCCTGGATGACAGTGATGATGAGGGCGACCCAGATGAGGTGTTTGGATTCATCAGCATGGTGAACCTCACAGAGAGACAGGCGAGAGACTGATAATACTCATATTTATGAATGCTAACATGAATATGCTTTATTTTGGGGGTCTGGAATGTACGAAAATCTGTTTGTGTTCCTGTCTGGTTTTCTGATGGCTGTGTGTGTGTGTGTTGAACAGGGTGTGGAGTGTCTGGAGAAGCTGAAGGACATGATTATAGAGCAGTGTGTGAATTCCAGCTCCCTGGATGTTCAGGAGAGGTTTGAGCAGCTTCTGTCGGGTAACGGACCCTCAGTCGGGCTGCTACTGAGCGAGAGATTCGTTAACGTCCCGCCACAGATCGCCCTACCGCTGCACAAACAGCTCCAGTAAGTGTTCAAGAGATCTAACCAGCAGAGGGAGTGTGTGGATCTGAAAATAATGCAGCTGCGTGTTACATAAAGAGCTTGAAATAGGGTTAAACCATTCAAATTGTTAAAAAGGTGATTGAAAAAATCAGTTCAAAAGGTTATAAAAAAATGGATTGTGCATGAACAAAAACAAAAAAGATATTTTATTAAAATCTCAACAAGCAGGTATCACACTTTTTTAAAGTGCTTATTTTTAATTAGAGTTTTTTAATCTGGGATGCATGTAAACCTGTTATAGTAGACTCCAAAACAAAATTAGCGACCTGCAAAATAGTGGCACTTTAACATTAACCATCCCCAGTTTTTTTATTGTCACTCACTGTCACCCAACTAGCAGATGCACACATATCCGTCACTGTTGCTCTCATGTTGTCAGGCTGAAGCTGTTTTTGATGTTATTGACTGTTTGCGGGCGGCAGTAATTCCATCACGTGGCTTTTTAAGGATCTTATGTAACATTATCTCTTATGTGGGTCAACACGTAGATGAGCAAAATTACACCCCCCGCCCACAAAATCCCTGTATCCATCTGGAAAAATTTCACCAAGTGAACTGTGACCACTGATATACAATGTTTTCTGAAATGATGCAGTTTTGCTCGAACATTCAATATCTGCTTGACAGAACTAGTTTGAGGTGTATCTGATTTGGAGAAGCAATTATTTAGCGCATGTTGATAAATGCTGTTTGGTTTAACAGGAAAGAAATGGCCGAAGCACAGAGGACCAATAAACCCAGTGGTAAATGCCAGTTCTACCTGATGATCAGCAAAACCTGTAAACCAGCCAAGAAGAGCATATCTGGTCAAGCTCAACCCAAAGAAGAGATCCGGTTTGTGAACGATGAGGAGGAGTTCTTCTATGAGGTAGTCAATATGAAAGCATAATTGACGTTTGCTTTATTAATACACAATCTTAGTTTTATCGTGAATGATTCTTCAGTTCTTAACATCTTTTAAACAATCTCTTTTTTTTCACAGCAAGCCACACTGAAGTTCAGCTACTCCGTTCAGGACGAGGCCGATTCCTGTGCGACTGGGAAGTGGTCGTATGACGACGTTCCACTGAAACCGTTCCGTACCGTGATGGTGATCCCGATGGACAGGATGGGAACCATCATAGATAAAATGACTGATTACCTGTCTAAACTGAACTCTGCTCCTCTTGTGGTTTATTTTTAAACGTCGTTCAAGAAAAGAGTTTCCATGAGATGTTAAATGTCAAGGTTGTAATAAAATGTTTAAACTGGCCACAGAACAGATTGATAACAAATCACCCCAAACCAGTGAAATCATTTATTAATTCTGTACATAATCTGTTGTAATTACCCACAAAATAAATGACCCAAACATTATTCTTGAGTGTCTTTTTCAAAAGGAACAATACATTTGAACTCTATTTACACAAGCATGTTTTGATGGTCACTGTATGACACATCGGTCATGTGATTCGGCCTCTTCCGTCTGTGGCGCAGCTGTTTGAGGCTTCGCTCTCACGCGCCCCGTCCTGTCGCTGTCCAGAATAAGCTGCAGGATCTCTTTACTTTCAGTAGGGGGCAGGTTACAGAAAAAGTACTGTGGTGCCATTTGAGTGAACCTGAAAACACAGAAGGGAACGAGACTGAAATTATGCAAGCATACTACTGTTTATATAGGGTTTTGTTTTTAAAAGAAAAGGAAAATGGTATTCAGCAGGGACAATTCAATTTATTTAGACATTTATAACAATGCAGTTCTTTTTCTATTCATCAAAAGTATACTGGGAAAAAAGTTTCCACCAGAACATGAAGTATCAGAAGTGTTTCTTGAGCAGATTTCTGAAGGATCATGTGACATGATGCTGAAAATTCAGCTTTTGATCACAGGAATAAATTATATTTTACAATATATTCACATAAAAAACAGCTATTTTAAATTATAATAATATTTCACAATATTACTGGTTTTATGGTATAATTGATCAAATAAATGCAGCCTTGGTGAACAGAAGAGGCTTCTTTCAAAAACATATAATCTTACAGATCTCAAACTTATGAACAATATTCATCAACATTTTTTGATTCAACAGCCAAGGGTTAAACACATTATCACAGCAAACTGATTTTATTAGAGGTAAAAAAATAATTTGTTTTTATTTCCAAAGATAACTAGACACTTTGGCTGAATTAAACATGCAACTCGAGATCATCCATACTACAGATTAAAATGTTTATTGTTGCATGAAGTGTTCTGTTTTTATTTTTTTGTCAGTGTTTAATTCATTATTTAAAAAGCTAGTATAGCATTCTGGACACCAGAATTGTAACATTTATAATAATATCCAGGACGTTCACAATGGATGTTTACATAAATGAATAAATGTTGAAGAATAGCAAAGGTGAGCTGAAGCTGATCTGGTTTAATCCTCATGCATGTCATGGGATGTGTAATCTGAAAAGCTCTCCATTGTAAACCCACATTACTAATGATGACACATCGAAAAACATGATTACTCAGGATGACGTGGCATAATAATGTTTGTAGCAGTAGGCAAGCTTGAGTTGGAGGAAAGGACTAAAGAAAGAGCTGTACATTGATAGGAGGAATACTTACGCCTGCGGCGAGATCTGTGTGACGGTCCGAATGCAGTTGTTGTCGGAGACATTGTACTCGTGGAACAGAATCCACTCCGGCAGACCCAGTTTATGAGCTTTTGCTCCGTAACCAGACTGACAGTGAACCTGAGCCACGTGTTTATTCAGCAGCATGAAGTAATTCCCCGAGCCGTCCACATCTCTGGCGATCTGAAGAACACAGGAGACTGATGAAGCTCTCTGGCATCTCTCCATCTATGACTGACACTTCAAATTCAAAACCTACTTAAGTGAGACTACATTGAGTCCTGAGACAGAAATATTCTGATTAAAAAGGGGCTATACGCCACAACAAGCAGCCTTTAAACTAAAGGGCTCTGGAATTATAATGTGAAAAGGGTTTATAATACTTTTTAATAAAATTATAATCCTCAAATTAGTGTAAAAACAAATTCGGTATATATTGTAAATGGACAGTTCATAGTGGACGGAATAAATGAACACTTTTTTAACTTAAATATGCACATATAAATAAAAGCATAAAACTTATGGAAAATGGTAACAAAAATTCACTAACATTGTAAGTGGACATCAGGGAAATTATTGAATTAATTAATTAAATTAATTAAATACATAAATACTTTTTACTACTGTAAAAATATAAATTAGAGCTCAAAACATGAACAAATGGTTGAGAAACTTTACTAACATAAGTGGACCTTTGGAAAAACAAAACAAAAATAACTGGAAATGAATAAATGAAATATATAATATGTATTAAAAAAAATGAAAACATTTATTTCTCTATTTATTTACAGAAAAAATGGTTATGAAACTTTACTAACATTTTAAGTGGAATTCAGGGAAATTAACAAAATAAAATAAAAAACAAATATAGCTCAACTTGTGATTTTTTTTAACTAATAACACTAAAATGGGAAATTAATGAATTAATAATTCATATATATAATATTAATTAAAATAATTGCAATAATTAACATTTTGAGCTCTATGTATTCATTTATGGAAAATGGTTATAAAGCTAAAATAAAAATAAAAAATAAAATAAAACTTTAGCTCAAAACTAGTCGGAAAATAATGTTAAAAAATTGAGTTCAGGGAAAAAAATACACTTTATAATACACATTAAAACGATAAACATTATATATGCATTTTATTTAATAACAAACATACACAAGACGTACCTGCATGAAGTATCCAGCGAGCAGCGCCCTCTTGATATTGAGTGCGTTGGTCTTGGTGCCAAAGGCAGGTTCTGAAACGGGAAGCTCGATCCTCTTCAGAATGTCAGTGAGTTGGGCTCTGATGGCGTCTGCCGTCTGCAGCGAGGCACAGCTCAGGAAATATTCCTCACACCACTGCTCCTGGCTGAAATCTGTCACACACAAATCTGTCACAAGGGCTCGCTCTTCCACCCGAGCATTCATGAGTCAAAGCGTGTCGCTCACATGGTTCCTTCTGGCTGCGTTTGAAGGTGTTGTAAATGTTGATCAGGGTGAAATGGTCGCCCTCGGGATGCTGGAACTTCATATGACACCGCATGACTTCTGTTACCATGCCAACAGGTGGCTCAATGAAGCAACTTGGTGCTGATGGAAACAGATGTAAATTATTCCATAAGTAAGGGATAATGTGCATCCAGCCGGTTTGTTCTCTCAGAATAAACCCCCGACAGGGTCCTGCATCAGCCTGAAGGGGGTTTATTCTGCGATAACAACCGGCTGGATGCACATTATCCTGCTTATTACACGGCTACTTGCCACATAAGTAAATAATTAGACACGGAATATTGATCTGAGTTGAAATATTTTATTAGGTCTTTAAACGTAAAGCTTCTGCAGAGAGAGCAGTTCCAGCGCGTTAAGTAAAAACTAGACGGACATTTAAGAGATACGGTATACAGTCATACCACTTATTACACAGCATTTCACCATGTAAATAATTATGGAGATATTGATTTCAGATTAAACTGTTTTAAAATCGTGCCTGTTTGTATCTTATAATCCAACAGTGTACAAAACAATAGTCACAAAATGGCAGCAGCTGTGTTTGTATGAAACAAGAGAGAGCGAGTCCACGATACTAGATGGCATAATTAAATAACTGTGCACAAAATATAGATTCGACTGAGTTATAATATTTTATTAGCTCACCAAATGCAAAACTTCCACAAAGAAAAAAACCTTCTTAGCAAGCGTATAATACTGCAGACTTCAGAAACCTGTGTTATCTGTTTTCAGTGGTTGTTATCTGGGAATAACATACCGCTGGATGGCGCAGTTCCACAGAGCCGCGAATAATATACGCTAAAACTCTTTTTTTTTTCCAGTAGGAGTTAAAACATTACCTGTGAGCATAGCAGCGATGGTTAGCATCTCACTGGCACAGTCAAACTCACAGGATGCCAGCAAAGCTTTGGCCATCTGTGGATCCAGAGGAAGCTCTGACATGATGATGCCCATCTCAGACAGGTTTCCATCATTGTCCAAAGCAGCAAGATAATCCAGCTCCTCCAACGCCTGCATGAGCCCCTCCGGATCTGGAAGGGAAAAGTGTAAGGCAACGTACACCACGCAAATGTACTTCCTGTGACTTATTAAACAAGTGCTAACTAATGAAAACAAGGGCGGGCAGTTGTCTCGGGCAAAGTTTTTTGGCTTTTAGTATGAATATGTTAGCCTTACCGTTATCTATAAGCTAGTGTGTTCCAAAATTCGCATTTAGAAGATATAAGCATTCAAAACTTAGTCTCTCACTTCTGCCGATATTGATCAATGATTATGATGACATCACTCTGCACTTCAGCTTTTCATCAGATTTTCTGTCCAATCAAATGCTCTCTAGAATCTGAAGCTCCGCCCTTTACTTCATAAATAGACACTGAGGCTGCAACTGAAATCGGTCACTCGTTCACACATTTACTATTTTCTACTCTACATGGTGAATGGCACATAGCACACTAAATAGGGGATAGGGAACAATTCAGACAGTGTAAATATGCTTTCCATCGGGGAGAATAAAGTATGGTTTCACATTAGTGTCACGTGAACCGCCATAGCTTCGGTCCAGAGACATGATAGCATAGAGCGATCATGTGATCGAGTCCGGCAGACCAGAAAACACAGACCCATTTGAATTCTGCACTGAATGCTATATTTTAAAGCGATATGGAGGAGATTAGGAGGAGAAACGGTTCGAGATTAGGAGGAAATTGCATGTAAACAAAACGCTATTGGTTAATTTTAAAAAGGGGAGGAGCTTTTCGATGTCCCGCCCTGTCTTCCTGTTTCAGTGGAAATTATGTCAAAACATTAAATAACGCTGCACGTTTCAAGGCACTTCAGTGGGCCATTAAGAAGCAGTTCTCCACGTTTCCACATTCACTGAGCTTTTCTCTTCCTGTTTATTATGTCTGTTGGCTGTGCTTATGTCACTAATGAATATCTCTCTTTCTCCTCTGAGCTTCCCACAGTCCAAACAGTGACCAGAAACAATGAGTCTAAACCCAGCAGACACAGAGTTGTCAGTTCAGCAAATGCACGCATGACTGAACACCAACCAGCAAACCCGTCTGTGCACGAGTACACCTTCTCATATGAGCAACAGTTATAGATTACATTACAATAAAGGCCCGATTTACTTAAAAGTGCAATTGTAGAACGAACTGGTGTGACATTTCTAACAAAAATCTGGCAAAATCTTTTGATTTTGTGTTCATTTCGGGAGTTCGAAACAGCTTGCCAAAACAAACTTTCTTGAAAAACCACCGATGATGTAATAGGTTGGTGTGGCTCTGAGGCTCCGCCTTCTTCTCCAGTCCATTTCCACAAGTAAAAACATGAACACACAGGAGAGCTGCTTTATACTAGAAAATTAAGTTCTAATTGAAAGAGATGTTTAATACTGTAAAGTTATTGCTTTTAAGCAATTATATAAAGTGTCATATTAATACACGTGACGTGACAGGAGTGCTGAATTGTAGAGCTGGTGCAAACATCCACATCACTACTTTCTTAACTGTTGTTTTCTCACCATAGGCATTTTTGTAATGCGTTTATTTTGTTGTTGAAAGGAAAGCCTGCAGAACTCATTTACAAATTCATCTTAACGTGTGGCGTCAGGATGTTCGCTAACAGTTTATCGCTGCTCACATATTTCAAACTTCTTTATATCCCAAAGCAAAGAACGAAAAAGAACTTCGCCATTCGACTTTTAGTAAAGACTATGCAGACTGAACCTGCTGTGTGTGTTCATGAAGAATCTCATTTTTATCTGATCTGTCAGTGGTGTTTAGAGACTTTTCTCTCATCTGTAAAGTTAGATGTTGAAGAAGATCCTCTCTAAAGTTCTCTTATGCCACTGTGAAATCCTGGTTAAAAAGAAATGAAATCTCACCCACCAGGTCTGCTAATGAAGTCACAGTGCCTGATGCCGGCCACCTCCATCCTCTTCAGAAAGAGCGCTGTGGACGTGATGTTTGAATCCAGGATCCGAGGAGGGATCTCAGCTGGCAGCTGAAGGTCCTCGGGATACAAACAGAAGCACTTCCCTTCAAACCAACAGATTAAACATCGATTCACTACTGACAATATTTTCATCTAAAGTTCTTCTAAAATTGCGAATTACACTTTAAATATTGCATAAAACATTTACGCGCAGTTTCCATCCCATGAGTTCAAGAGAATAAAATCATCAGTTCATGGGAAATTGGTGCAAAACATATGTAATAACATCAGAAGTTGCTGCAATCGTGGAAGAAACTGTGCCTTTTTTTCGTACATCATAAATGACGAAATCAGGCGAAACGCAATAAACGCTGTCATGTGATCTTGCGTTCGGATGCTGGTGTTTGGGAACACAATCGTGTAAGACGCTTCGGGAGGAAATTAAACCAAATCATTCTGATGACAGACTTTGCCTCAGGCGTTTCAGAACAACCAAACCAACATTTGAGACGATGTGATTGGTCCACTGGTTAGTCCAGTTATCCAATCTAATCCTCTGCTGAGGCAAAGTCATATGATTTTTTTGTTGCACATCGAGGGATTCATTCTGTAAATGTGTTTCCATCAAACTTTATATGCAAGTCTTCATATCGGATAAAGAAATTAAACGCCTCAATTGAGCACAAAGTAATTTTTTGTGCATTTTTAGAATTTATGCTCATCCGACGTTTCTACCCAGCATTTTTTTTTTATGTGTGATATTTGCACAGAGAGGTGGATGGAAACAAAGTGAATGACTCTCTACAGAACAGCCAAACAAATTAATGTAAAGTTTAGTTGTACTAAGAATTAGGACAATTCTGTTTTATTCTTCTTCACAAGTAATTCAGCATGAAGCTCATAATGTCAAAAACTCATTCAAACTTTAAAGGGGGGGGGGTGGTAAAACACGATTTCACTTTTCTAACTTTAGCTAGTGTAATGTTGCTGTTTGAGCATAAACAACATCTGCAAAGTTACAGCGCTCAAAGTTCAAAGCAAACGGAGATATTTGCTTTTAAAAAAATTCAATTTCTAAGGACTACAGCAAACAGCCGGTTTTGGACTACACGACATTCCTCGGGAGTTGCTGATGTCAGCAAATACCATTATTTACATAAACCCCTCCTCCGAGAATAATTAATAGCGGGGGTATGCCATTTTTTATTGCTGTTTTGGAGAGGAGTTGTCGCAATGCCGTCGAAACGCTGCTGTTATTTTCATCCGGATTGCAGGTCCACTTTGTTCAGCCTTCCTAAGGACGAGGGAGTTAGGGATCAATTGTTAAAATTTATTTTTAACTCGGTCCCTCATAATTATGAGGGACTGTTAGCTACTGCTGCTATTGCTAAAAGTTATGATTAGGGATTTGAACAATCTCTAACATCTTCTGTGTGCAACTTGTTCCCTTGTTGGTGTAAAATATTATGAAAAATAATGCAATTTTTAAAAAACGAAGCATGAACACGTGTTACAGTGCACCCCACAAACACAATCAAGCCTTCGAAAAAATGCGTTTTACCACCCCTTTTTTTGAAAATCTCCTATTGACTTAAATTGAAACTTTGCCATTCAAGAAGTAACCGACGGTGATGTTATTATAATATTTGTGAATAAGTTGCGGTATTATAAATAAGGGAATTGCAACTGGTGCAACATATTTGCATACAGAATTGTGATTGGCACAATTCATGACAAAAGCAAATCTACTTTGATGCAGCTTTTATTAATAAGGCAAAAACCGAAGCCGAGTTTTGACACTTTTTCTTTTGTTGTTTTGCTTAAGGAAACACAATTTTTATTCTTAAAGAAACCGTTGCTTGAGCACAGATTCTGCTGAAAGTTAACGCACCTGTTGATCCAGTCAGTCGTTTGCGGATTTCAGCTTGACATCTACTGATGGGTCGGATGACCTCTGAATTGGCTCTCACTCGTGGGTTATATACCTACAAAAACAATGCAACACAGAAAATATGAATTTACTTTTCACTCATATTGTTGGTGCAAATATAAAAAGTAAAATGTGAATTCCTTTTTTGCGGGAAAAAAAGAACATGATTTGTAGCACACTCACTAATCTCTTCTCTACTCCAGTATCAATGACAAAACTAATGGTGTCCACCGGCCAGAAGAGATCCTCTGATTGGCTACAGGAAATAAAGACCCGCCTACTTGTCTGTTGGCTTTCTGTGATTGGTGGACATATTCCGGTGTGTCCGGGGAAAAGAGGAACCACTAACAGCTCTCCCAGAGATGCACTCATTCTGGACGCTTCTTTAGTGAGAATATTACAGGCACACGCAACCTCCTGAAACACACACACACACCATCATCAACAACACAAAATGTGTCCAACAGGTTAGAAAAGTAAAACCTTAACTCAATAAGATATATCATTCGAGGCAACATTTCTGTCTGTCCGTACCACAAATGCCATCTAAATGCAAAACGTACGCCAAAGTTTGATACTCAGACTCGCAAGATTGTTCAAGTCACAAACCCCAAATATGAGCAAACACAGTTTAGATTTGTGAGAGGCATTAATGTGATTTTACAGAGCAGAGTCAGTAACAGTGGAAGAGCTGAGTGGACTCATTCATTCAGACGCTGCTGATTCTGCTGAACACAATGTCATTGACATCATGCAGAACATTGTGTTAGTGCTGCATCACTGTTAGCTACTGTTGCTATTGCTAAAAGTTATGATTAGGGATTTGAACAATCAATCTCTAACATCTTCTGTGTGCAACTTGTTCCCTTGTTGGTGTGCTATTATTTTACTAAGTGATCAGACTTAAAAATGAGATCAGACTTTTTCCACATGGCAGCCAATAAGAGTGAAACATAACATTGAAGAAGAGACTCAAGCCATATCTACAGACCAGAATATCATAGAGACTTGAGCTTGAAACCTACACTACTGTCATTTAAAAAAAAAAAAAAAATTAACACTTTTATTCAACAAGGATGCATTGAACTGATAAAAATGACAGTAAATACATTTATATTGCAATAAAAGATTTCAGAGTGATTTCTGAAGGATCATGTGACACTGAAGACTGGAGTAATGATGCTGAAAATTCAGCTTTGATCACAGGGATAAATTACATTTTACTACATATTCACATATAAAACCCATATTTTAAATTGTAATAATATTTCACAATATTACTGTTTTTGATCAAATAAATGCAGCCTTCGTGAAAATCTTACTGACTCCACACTTAAAGGAAGTACACTAGTCAGCACATAAATGCTCCTGTCTAATTGGTCAGGGAGAATATTTAGAAGACTAAACATTCAG
The DNA here is from genome assembly GCF_051911475.1 of Siphateles boraxobius. NCBI lineage: Eukaryota > Metazoa > Chordata > Actinopteri > Cypriniformes > Leuciscidae > Siphateles > Siphateles boraxobius. The sequence goes on from NW_027509097.1 coordinate 316,297, forward strand.
TCTTGGTGTGAACATGAGCTCTCCAGTTCCTGAATCATCCCTGCTTAGGGTGGAGTTTACAACAACTCTGGTTAACTGCCCAAATACTTAAAGGACAATTCTGGCCAAAAATGAACCTAGGGCTAAATAACACATGGTACCGAGTCGACCGTTCTCTGGGATGCGTGATAATCGAATGTACCCAGTTTTAACGTTAGTTTTAGTTTAACCACAGATTAGCTTATAACGCTAGTGTATGGGGCATTGAATAAGTAAAAATAAAAATCGCTAGTTAATACCACTAACAAGGCTCAAAACAGCCCCACACTAACACGGCAGCATAATGAGGGTCTCTACCGGCAAACCGAAGCATTGAGAACTTTTTAAGTGCAAGTTACAGACAGTTTAATAAGAAGATACTTCATAAAGACAGTACACTTCGCGTATACAAGCAGGAGCCATCTTTACCGTGTTAGTGTGGGGCTATTTTGAGCCTTGTTAGTGGTATTAACTAGCGATTTTTATTTTTACTTATTCTATGCCCCATACACTAGCGTTATGAGATAATCTGTGGTAAAACTAAAACTAACGTTAAAACTGGGTGCATTCTATTATCATGAAAACGCATCCCAGAGAACGGTTGACTCGGTACCCATGTGTCATTTAGCCCTAGGTTCATTTTTGGCCGGAATTGTCCTTTAATGCTTAAATTTTTGCTCCAATAACATGCATTACACAAAAGTACATGAGCTGTTGTAATGCCCTAGCACACGTCACCTCACCTGCTCAGACGCTAAAAACACCGCTACGTCTCCAGGCTCTCTGGATCGATGGACCTCCAGAGCGAGTCTCAGAGCCGAATAGAAGCTCTCAGAACTGATGCTGTTGCTGTGGATCACTTCGCCGGCGCTCGGGGCTTCCACCTGCAGGCGCGGGACGTTCCCGTAGTGTGTGAAGAGAGTGTCTGAGGCGGGCGGCGCGGACAGGACCACCACACGCAGCTCGGGCCGCTGGAGAAGCACCTCTCTGAGCAGACCCAGGAGAACATCAGTGCTCACGGTCCTCTCGTGGGCCTGGTCTATCACCACCACCCCATAATGCTCCAGCATCGGGTCTGACATCATCTCACGCAGCAGTGTGTCATCAGTGCAGTACCTGCGACAAACAACGTACATTTGCTTTTGACATATATTTTGCACACAAACAAAAACCTTAATCATACAATCTTTTATCAGCATTATTGGTGGTCTGTTTAACAAATTTTTCGCAAAAACAAATGCAAAAAACAACTTTTATTATATGCTTTTATACCAGTTTTTGAGACATTTGACTAGAAAAAGTTCTTTAAAATAAATTAAAATATGAATTTGTTAATGTTTTTTATTAAGAGGTTTAGACACATTTGACTGATGAAAAAAGACATTTGATCAGACAAATCTTTATAAAATAATATATTGATTTTTATCTAATGTTTTTTATTAATAGGTTTTTAGCAGTGCTGTCAAGTCAATTAATCACTATTAAATCACATCTAACATAAAAGTTTGAGTTTATATAATATGTGTGCATATACAAAAATTATATATATATAACAAACTTTTATGTTAGATGCGATTAAATCACAACTAATTGATTTGATAGCACTAGGTTTTAGACATTTGACTCGATTTTTCTATAATAAAATACATAAAATAAATAAAAGACATGGTTAGGCACATTGCTTTATAAATTAAAATAAAATGTGCCTTATTTTATTGTTTGTAATTAATAGGTCATTTAACAAGGCACATTTCTAAAATAAAATAAAATAAGACATTTGATTAGACACATTAAAAAAATTTTTACCATGCGTTTTATCATCTGACAGGTTGAACATCAATTCAGTAAAATTAATTTAAGGTATCATTCGTCTTTTTTATTTATTTAATTATATTTTAATTAGAATTCTTATAAAACATGCTGCAAAACACTACATTTTGGTCAAATCTATATGACAAAACTTAAATATCGGCACAGATTATTCGGTAGTCCTCCATAGAGAAGTCAAAGCCAGAGAAGTGTCTTCCTGAACTCCAGTGACCCGTATAATAAAGCAAAAAGGCCTCAAGTATGTCGTGCATTGAGGAGACTGCACATTCTCCTCATACTTTAACTGGGCCAAACCAAACCACAAAACATAAAATATCACCAACTTGAAAACCTTTGGTGATAGTGAGCATTTCAGTGTGGTTTTTCACACGTTTGGGCCGCACGCATATGAGTTTCACACAGACCTGAGAATGGTGTCGTTGGAGCAGCACGTCTCCAGCGGGATACTGTATCCGATCTCGTGGCCGATGTTGATGTCCATCTCGTCTGCAACACGGAGAGCCAGATCTACAGCCTGTCGTCTCTGGATCTGACTGCACACCACCACACCGTTCTGGTACTGAGCACACAGACAGAACTCGGCACACCACTGAGGGATCTACGGGACACAGGGAAATAGTGCATGTGGAAGCCTTCAGGTAACAATTATGACAACTGTTAGCCTGTTGCTCTCCTCTCTCTATGTGCCACACACACACTGATTTGGTTTCAGTCTTTTTCTGCCGGCAGTCGACATTAAAATCTGTCCTCAACTGTGTTTAACAGCTGCAGGTTTGAGCGATCCGTGCATCTGCTAAGGACAGGTCAGGTCAACTTAACAGATGCACGGCTTTCTATTTCTACTTAATATGCATTATGCATTCATGCAAAATCAACAAATCAAAGATTTGTAATCTTTCAGATGATAAAACTGGACAACTATAAAGATGAAGTATATATCTCACTATTTAGAAATAGAGGCTTCCATTCAAATGTCAATCATAACAAGGACCAAAAAAAAGAAAAGAAATTTTAGCAGACACTTTAAAAAAATGTAAACGGGTGTAATTCACGACTCAAAATTATGGCATGAAAAAAAGAACAAATTTAGTCAGACAAAGATCTCCACACATTTTAATTTGTTTTATTCTTATTTTTATTTTATTTAGATAAGTTTAGCTGATCTAAAAAAATCTGTTCTTCATCAGTATTACTTGGTTTCAACTATTCTTAAAATAGAAAAATTGCACAGGATTATAAGATATTTATAATTTCAGATAAATGTATTTTGATCAGTTCCATTGTTAGATTTTGTCTTGTTTTAAACCTAGCACTAACTTATTTCAATTCAATTCAATTCAATTCAAATTTATTTGTATAGCGCTTTTCACAATACACATTGTCTCAAAGCAGCTTTACAGAAATTGCATTTCGGAAATGTATATAGAAAAATACAGTTAGTTAATCAAGTATTAATTTATGGCACTATTTCTAGTGCTGTCAAATTGATTAATCGCATCGAACATAAAAGTTAATTATATATAATGAACTTATATATATATATATATATATATACATACACACACACACACACACACATTGTTGTGTATATGTATAAACATATTTTTTATATTTATATATATATAGTATATTAGAAGCGATTAGTCGATTTGACAGCACTATTTCTTATTTTCTAAAAACTATTTTGAGGTGCTGCTCAACACTCAAATGATATAAAAATGAAAGCGGAGGTGAAGTTTTGTCCTCCGCTGAATGAACACTATTTGCTCAAACACAATGGTTGTAGCTCACTGACTCACTCCGCACCAAACATTCTCATGATACACAACTGATGACCTCATTTAAAACCAAGTAAAGTATATTTGCTCAGATTTAAGGATCACGATCAGACCAAATGCAAACAGCAGGTCTGAGACTCATATCATGCAATGGAGAAACAGTGTTTAGTTAATCTATTATTATTATTATGTTCAAATTCTAGAATGTCAGGAATCTATATTAAATTGGCCGCAGCTTTCAGGATTTTGAACTGCAAGAGGGATTTACTGAATTAAAATTAAATAGAAATTAAATACTGCTCATTAGTCCAATACAAGTTTTGCAACAAGACATAAATAAGAAATTACATCATTAATTTGGATTCATTATGCATAGTTATTATTCCAAGATATGTAGAATAGGCCCTTTTCTCAATTGATCACACATAAAACACTGTCAAAACAATTAACAGACATACTTTAGTTTCCCCACAAAGGGACAATAATAAAGCAATACTTATTAATACTGACACTATACAACTGTGACAGACCTCAGTCCAGTTGATTTTTAAAGTAAAGTTGAGGTGCTGGTCTATGAACAGTAAAGCAAGAAGTTCAACCTCTCAAACTCATGGCAGTGTGCAGGCTTTATGTTTCTCTAGACTATTTTTAGTGCTTATTAATGTGCTGAGGTTAAAACTGATGCTATATTTACACACTTTAGCTGAGATTACTAAAATGTGAAGTGTCTCGGCTTGTTTGCAGTCCAGCCAAGTGTAAAATCAATGGCAGATTTTAGACAATAAGATATAGACATCCAAATATACTTAGACATCCAAATATAGTCAAATCGTCATAGGTTGAACCCATTAAAATGTTTAGCATGTTGACATTTAAAAAAGTGCACAAAGTGATGTGTAAATACAGTAAAAGCTTGATAAATAGCCATGCTCACCTGTGTGCTTTTGCCAGTCTTGGTTGTTCCTGAGACTATAACAATCTGATTCTTTTCCAGCAGAGTCATGAATTCATGTCTGTATTTCCACACAGGCAGAGTTTTCCTCTCCTGCAGGAGTCTGTAGTATCGGGAAGAGTATGGCAATCCATCAAACTGATTGAGCTCCAGATCATCTCCAAACTCGAAGAGTTCACAGTCAGATTCCTCCTCCTCTCTCTTGAGTTCTCCTTCTGATATCTCACAGTTTTCAGCCATACTGACCAGCTGAACACATGTGATTATAATAACTCACTCGATCAGATGCTTCGCACCTCTGTGCTCGTGCATGTGTCCTAAACACCCTTAAAAGCTCGCTATAGTTGGACAGCTACGTGTTAGAAATCTCACAGCACTGTCTGGAAACGATGGTGCGCTCTCGTGCGCGCGCTCATGGGCGCTGTCGTGAACGCGGGCGCGTGACCGTCCCAGTTAATCCAGTTAATTTACATCTGCGCATGATCTTTACAGCTGCGGATGATCACAGATACAACCACAGGTGAATGAGAGTATGAGACTGTCATCATAAACATTCATTTTATTTTATACTTGGCTATATATTAATTGACTATCAAAAATAAACGTTAACTGTCAATAAGAAATATTCACTAAAAAGTATGACAACTAGCCCCGGCCTCCCAGCATTATATAAAATGTTAAAGATCATCATCATCATCATCGTCATCGAGTGTGTTCCACACACTTCACTTGTGTTGCTGTAGCAACAGTTACATACAACAAGAAATACAGCCTTAAAAAATAACCACCAGGATCGATTTATTTATTGATTTGTAGGATTCATATTGCCAATGGATCCTGCAGGTAATGTGCATTTGACAATATTTCTAGCTACTCCTTTTAGTTGTATAATGTCTAGATATGTTCACCTCGCCAGTTAAAACTGTTAAGGCTTAATAATGTTAAATTTCTAGCTCTAAACGACCGAAAATATATTACAGAAAATATATTATAAGATATTATAGAAAATATAATATTTACAGAAAATATATTAATCAATTAAATAAAATAAATAATGTATTAAATTAAATAATATAAATAAATGAATAGTATACCAAATAAATAAATTAAAAATGTATTATATTATATTTTACGTAAATAAAATATACACAAATATAAAATATAAATAAACTATTACAATAATAATAATCAACTATTTAAAAAATAGGTTCAGAAATTTTTATTAGTTAAAACCATCAGTAATTTGTGCAGCTGCATTTCATTGTTTTGAAACAGAAATAAGAAATTATAAAATATATAATATTTATTATAAGAGTATATATTATTTTATCATAAAGTTTTTAAAGAAAAAATAAATGGTTAATCAGAATAATAATTAGGTAAATAATTGAAATAATTTAGCTGCAACTCCAGTCATGTTTGTCTTTATGGCGCCGTCTAGTGGTGGAATATTGCACGTGACGCTCATGATCACACATTGACGTTCATCCGTGTGTCTCCAGGTGAGCAGCAGCGGGCAGGGCTTCTGACTGCAGGACAGGTGAGTCATCACAGCATTGAGCTCATCTGGACGAGATGGACCGACCCACCGGACCACTGGACCTGCTTCATCCTGGAACAGAAGAA